>NC_071546.1:5653033-5972112 GCF_026979565.1 Vidua chalybeata
ACATTCGGACACTGCTGCGCTGCCGCCAGCCCTTGCTCAGTACGGGGCAGATGATACGGAGCAAGGGATGGTACCCAGGGACTCCTGCCCAGCCAGGGATGCCGCAGGCGAGCCCTGGGGAAGGTACCCACGGTCAGCACCGGGGTTTGGGTACCCGCGGCAGCCCGTCCCCCGGGATGCTGCCCGTAGAGCCCAGACGCGCCGCCGGTGCCCGGTGTCTGCGGTCTGTTCCCGGTAAGGGATGCCCGACGGAGACCCGGCTCGGTGCCCGGGGACGGCGGCTCCCGGTGCCCTCCGGATGGGTTGCGCGGCGGCGGCCGCGGGTCGCTTACTTGTGCTTGCCCACGGGCTTGCCGGGCCGAGCTGCGGGCTGGAGCCGGCCGTGTAGAGGCTGTACCTGCCGCCGTAGGGCAGGGGCGGCGGGGGGGTAGAAGGCACCCTTGGCGTCGGCGAGGGCCAGCAGCGTCCCCAGGAGAGGCAGGCGAGCAGCGCTCCGCGGCGGCGCAGCGCCCGCGCCCGCCGCATGGTCCCGGCCCGGCGGCGGTGGAGCAGGATGGGATGGGATGGGACAGGATGGGATGGGATGGGACGGGACGGGGCGGGACGGGACGGGGCGGCCGCGGGGCCCCGCCGGGACAGCGCTGCGGAGGGGACCGGAGCGCCGCCCGCCGCGCCCTGCCCGGCCCCTGCCCTGCCTGTCCCTGTCCCTGTCCCTGTCCTTGTCCCTACCCTGCCCGGCCCTGCCCGGCGGCACACGCCGCTCCGCCGCCCGCCCGTCCCCTTTTGTACGGCGGCGGCGGGGGCGGGCCGCGCTCCTCCTCCAGCCCTCCCACGACCGCCGACCCCGGCCCCGCGGGCGGGGAGACAAAGCGAAGCCCCCCGACCCCCATTCTTCCCCCGTCCAGCCCCCGCCAGCGGTGCTGCAGCCCGGCGCAGCCCGGCGGAGAGCGCTGCCGATCCCGGCGGGGGCTGGAAGGGGCTCGCACCCTCTCCCGCCCCGGCCCCCTCTTCTCCCCTTTTCCCGATGCCCCCTCCCTGCGCACTGGGAGTTTGCCCCCACGGGGTAGCAGGTGCAGCGGGGTCTGGAGCCCTCTGGTTCCCCCCCAGTCCCCAGCTCTGCCCTGCTTCATCCCGGAGCACAAGCGAGAGAAAGGCTGAAGCGACCCTACCTCTGCCCCCGAGGACATCTGTGCTGCTGGAGATTGGCAGCTGTCAATCACATGGCTGGCCCCAGCCTGGTGCATCGAGCGTCCCCCAGCGAACCAGCACCTGCAGGAAGGGGGAGAGGGAAGTGGTGCTATTTTGGAGCCCTCCTCAGATTTTGGCTTTGGATACAGGCTCCAGGAGTGAGGGGGGAATCCCTCACCTTTCCTGCAGAGCCCTGGATCTCCCATAGCCAAGCCCGTTTCATCTTTCATGGCTCTGGAAGGCTTGTTTTTGTCTCCTTGCTATCCTGCCCTGCAGAGATCCCTGCTGTCCTGCACCCCAATGCCCCCACCCACAGGTGACCCACTGCAGGGAGCACCCTGAGCACCCTTCCTTACCCTGCCAGCCCTCCCCAGGCTCCACACCATTAACCACAGCGGTTCAAGACCCTTTGTGTGAGCCATGGATATTAGGTAGGGGGGAAAGGACCCCCACCTGGGCCACTGGGCATTTTGGGAGGGGGTAACATCCCTGGTGCTACCCAGTGGAGGTCATATTGAAGCCCTGCAGAGGTGAAGCCATGCCAGGGAGCAGGACATTTTGTGATATATGCAGCCAGTTACACCCTTGAGCATCCCACCAAAACCTCACCAGAGGTATTTTTATGAGACTCCTATCTTGGCTGGCAGAAGCCAGGGAAGCACCATGACAAGGTGTGCCATGCTTCTCCAAAACTCTCAAAGGAAAACAAGAGGTGGCTAAGAAAAGGTGGCTGTGTGAAATTCCAAATGAAGGAGTGAAACCTGCTGCTGGGGAAAGGAGGTATCAAGGCTTGGGCTGAGACAGAGATGATAAGATACTGAGACAAATGGCCTTTTTCAGTTGAAATGAGTCTTTGGCTCAGTCTGAGGTGAGTACGGAAACATTATCAGGAGAAGAAAAATCTATCAGAAGGCTGAGCTGGGAGAGGCAAGCTGGACAGACCAGGCAGAAAACCAAGAGGAGGAAGCCTGAGCACTGAAGCAGTGCATCCTCTTGGTTCAAGCTGCTGCAGGGTGTTGCTGAGCTGCCCTGGCCTGTCAGGCTGCACCCCAGAGGTGCTGCAGCGTGGTTTGTACGTGGTACATTTGGCAGCACATGAAGCAATCCTCACGCAGCTGGTGCATGAATTGTTCCGCTCCGCTGGGATGCTGCAGGAGGGACGGTCCATGAGCAATTCTATAAAAACAAACAAAAGCCGACCGAGCCTGCCTGGTTTAATGCTGGATGCCAAAGTGGAGAACGAAGCTTGAGCACAGCCTTAATTTTTTTTCCCTGTGCGCAGGGAGTGTGAGCCAGTTCTAATAACAGCATGCTGCACGTGTGTGTCTGAGGCCTCCGGAAAAAAACATCTGGTGTTGCATGGTTTCAAAAAGAGCCCTTGGCCCCAGCCCTGGAGCCTGTGCTGTGCTGAATGGGTACAACGGGGCTGAGTTAAAAGTGCTCGTTCATTCTCACCAGCTTGGCTGGGAAAGGGAGGGAGGTGGGAGCCATTGCTCTTGGGTGGGTGTGTCTGTCTGTCTGGCACTGCTGTCCAAACCCACCTTTGAAGCACCAAATCCCTTTCTGCCAGATTTCAGAGTGAGGCAGGATCCTAAGAGATACTGAATCCCATTTTCTTGTTCTATTGTCTAATTGTTTATGAAAAAAGACATCTGAGTAGACAAGAGAACGCCAAACTTAGGTCCCAACTGAGGAAATGGATTCATCATCAACTCTTTAGTAAGACATCAAGGAATCCATACAGGAAAGAGCCATTATGGGTGCCCCAAATAATGGGGAAAACCTCTCATGTGCCCTATTAGCTGTGAGCTAATCCAGCCATGAGACACAGAGCAGCAGGAAACTGGGATTTGTGAAGTTGCTCTTCTCAGGGAGCAGCTCAGGTTGAACTCTCTGGTGCTCAGCTGTGCTTCTGCCAGTCCCCAGCACACTGCAAGCCCTGGTCAGGCACAGGAGGGTGCCCATGAGGAGCCTGGCATGGCAACCTGGCTTTGGAGAGGTCTCATGTGGAGAACAAACAGAAGACTCCTTTCTCCCAGGGCATCCTCCCAACCTGGGCATGTCCCAGGGCTGATAGAGAAGATGCCAAACCCCATCTCCCAGAGCTGTGAAGCACATGCTGAGCACTGAGCTCTCCAGCAGAATGGAAGGGCTTTGCCACACTGAACTGCTGCCAAAAGGCTCTGCACAGCTGCTCTCTGGTCAGGGAGCACCAGCCCTTGGTGCTTCCCAGAGGAAAGATCTGCTTTCTCCCCTGGCTTCACCTGGACCCTGTAAAGGGGATCAGATCAGAGCTGCTGCTCAAATCTGGATGCTGGGAAAACCCTGCCCACAGGGGTGCCTAACCAAGAGGGTTGTGTCCATCAGTGATTCCATATGAGCACACCCTACAATGGCTCACCATGTGCCTAGGGAGCTTCCTTCTCCACTTGGACTGCCAGGAGCTCATTATTTTGGTCCCACCTCTCAGTCCTGCACAGCTACGCTCCAAGCAGTCCAGAAATGAACAGGTAGTTTTCCCTACCAAGGATCCAGCGGGAACATTTTACTGGACACAGGAGACACCCAGAAGCAGGAGCTGAGCAGGAAGAGATGAGAGCAAGAGCTCTACAGGCAGCTGCTGCCCTGCTCCAGCTCCTGAGGAGGGCTGGGGGAACCATCACGAGCTAATTTCACGAGCGGATGACACCAAACAGTGACCTGGTCTGCTTCCCATGCTTTTTAATTAACACTTGCATGGCCTCATCAGCTGAGTAATTGCCTCCCTTCATGGGTCAACAAGCCAGCAGCCCCTGACCTCCTGTTCCCATCTGGGTACAAGGTTTGGTGCCTGCACGGGAGTGGGTGTGTGCTCTTGTACCACCAGACCCACAGAGACAGCAAAAGTGATAGCACAGCCCAGAAACTCTGCAACTCAGCCTGATCTTGGCCAGGACCAGCCTTGCCCATCCTAATGCTGGGATTTAAATAGGTACCACTGGTGGAAAACCCCCCACCATGCTGGGCAATAGGAGGGCAGTTGCTCTCTCTGTTGCCATGGGATAGGAGCAGATTGCAGCAAGGGGAATTTAAGTTGAATATTAGTAATAAAACAGTATCTGCTAATAAAAATAATATAGCCCTGGAGGAGACTGTATTGAGCCATCTGGAGATTTTAAAGGAAAGGTTAGATAAAAAAAAAACCTGTCAGGACCAATTTGGGGTAGGGAAATGGATTGGATGGCTTCCCAAGAGCTCTCCCAGCCTGAGTTTTTTCCAAGTACAAATTCATTTCCCAAAGTGGCAAGGCAAGAGAGCAGCTCTATTTAGAGGCAGAGTTTCTCCCTAGTGATTCCCACTGGATCAAAGGCATTCCTTGAATTGGCACTCACAGAGGCCTTTTTCTCTTGGCAGTGTGTCTGCGTCTGTGTGAGAGAGGGAACCTTCTGGACAGCCTGGATTTCCCAGGTGCACATCCATCAGGACCCGCTCAGGGCTCATTCTCCCATGTCATAATCCCTGGGAAGATCCCACAGCTATCCCACACTGCTTCCCCAGCCCCAGGGAGGGATGGGGACACTGTGTTGCCCAAACTGTCAGGCAGGATGCATGTCCCAAGTGCCACAGCAGCACAGTGGGGTACCAGCTCAAGCAGAACAGTGATAGTTCTGCAGGTGCTCCAGTTCCCAGCTGAAACTGAGCTCAAGGAAAGTCCACCATGCTCGTGATTCAGCCACAGGACTGGAAGCTCTTTTTGGCTCCCAGCACATGCTTCTGCCACATCCCTGCTCCTTGCTGGGCATGGACCACTTCTCCCATTGGTCTCAATGGGAAGGGGATGCAGGTGTGCAGGCAGGAGGCATTCCTGGTGCATCAGAAATCCAGGCAAAGTCACATTTGCCTTGTTTGGAGGTTGCCAAGGCTTTGTTCTGAACTAGCCCCTGGCTGCAGTCCCAGGGCTGTGATTGCAGGGTGTGTCCCCCAAGCTGTGGGGTGGGGGCACGTGGGCTTGCCCAGGCTCCCGAGGAAGCCGGGGGCTGAGAACAAAATCCCTTTCTTCGTGGGAAAGTGCAGTGACTTGAAGTGGTCAGGCAGCCTTATCTCTGGTTTCGAAAGCCACACGCTGATCGTTTGTCAAGATTAGCGCGTGCGGTAGAAGGGATGGAGCTGTTCCAAATCCATGCTCACATCTCTTCCCCGGGCTCACGGCCATTCATAAAAATGCCAGAGCAGCAGCAGCGGCGGCAGCACATACTGGGCTTGTGGTTTAGGGAGGACTAGGAGGGGTCAGCCACAGGTTATACAAGCTCTGAGCAGGGAAAAGAATACACAGGTTGCTTTATTTATATATCCGTTAGCATCTTTCCTTCAGGAAAATGTGCACGGAGACTGGCAGTGGGAGATTTAGCAAGGATGAGGGGCAGGCAGGAGATGATGTGCTTAAAAAATGTTTCCCAGCTATGCCAGGATTCCAGGGATGAGAGCATGAACAGGCAACAGCCATGGAGATGCAGCACACAGGTCAGGGTGAAGAGGATGAAGGCTGAGGAAAGGAGATGATCACACCCTCCCACTAAACCCCATGTTGATGCTGGGGCTCTGGGAACCTGTGGTAGTGGGGTAGCTGGCCCTGGGAAGCCCAAGGAGAGGCAGCCCTGAACTCAGCTGAGCAGGAGCCTGGGAATGCTATAAAAGGCTGGTGCCAGGGCTAGGGAGGAGTGGGGGTTTTGTTTCCCAGGCTATCCAGAGTATGAGAGAAAAGGTTGCTCTGTGGCCAGGTAAAGATCTGGGAGGGATCCCTAGGGCAAGAAAAAAGTTAGTCAGCTCCTGCCTACCTGAAAGGCTATCCCTGAAGCCAAAGGAAAGTGGTAGGAGAGGAAAATGCCTTTGGAGTGCAGGCTTGAGGCTGTGTCAGGCACAGAGCTGTGCTGGCAGGAGCAGAGCTGAAGCCACGTGCTGTGAGGGAAGGTACCGGTGCAGCTGGGGAGCTTTGGCAGGAGGGGTCCTTGCAAGGCAATTCCTGGCCATTCCTGTCCATCCTGCCTTTGCTGGAGAGGGCTCTGGCAGCAGGTCATGGGCTTGTTCAGCCTGGCTGAGACCATGGGGGTCCTTGGTGCCATCACTGAGGATCAGCCATGAGAAGAGGTGTCTGAGATGCCAGTTCCATGGATGTGGGAGAGGGCTTGGTGCCAGCTCATCCCCAGCAGCATCACATTATCCTACAGACTCTGCTGTCTGCAGGGCTTGAAGAGCCCTGGCTTTGGGGAATTGTGTGGCTTCAGGGCTCCTGTGTCAATGTCCTCTAGGGACTGTCCCTGGTGCAAGAAACATTTTCACTGCTTTTGGGTTAAAGAAACACCCCAGAACTGTTTAGATGATCTTTAAGGTGCCTTCCAGCCCAAACCAGCGGATATGTTTGATTGCTTCTGCATGGCTCAGCCTGGTCTTTGCAGAGCTGTGCCTCTGGATTTTAGGAAGATCCATATTCTTCCTTAGCTGTTTGTTCAGCTGAGTCACCTTCTGCCTTTCCTGGGAACAGGATGATGGCAGCCACCCAGCGACTGAGTCACAAAACCTCTGTTCAGTGACCTCACTGCTGAACACAGTGGAAGAAAAGTACCACAGGAGGAGAAAGAAAATACTTTTTTTCTTTGGGATGTGGGGAATATTGAAGGGCAATAATGCAAACAAACTTCTTAGGTGATTTTTTTTTTTTTTCATTCACCCACGGGCACCTGGTTCATGCAGGCAAGGGAAGGACAGCAAGCCAGGTCTGCTGGGGTGACTTCAGCAAGAGAGAGGGACATGAGGGACAGCTGTGGATACAGGTTTCCCTGTACATGGTGGGCCCACAGGGGTGATGGCCAAGTGCAGAGGCTGCTGCAGGGCTCTGTGAAGAAGCACTTGAGGTTTGTCCCTTCTCCCTCATCTCCTGCATTTTAGAGGCACAAGCCACATAGAACTTCCTGGGATGCACCTGCTTGGATGAGCATTGTCCCAGTGGCAAATGAGTGTTTCTGTGGTGAATGATGGGGAGCAGCCCACCTGGGATTAAGTTATCCTGCACATCTGATTCTCTATTTTGCGCCTATTTTTGCCTAGCCATGGACATTTTGCCTGGAGATGGGGTCCTGGGACAGCAGGAGGTTTTCCCATATCTCAGCCCTGCTTTTTCTTGGCTGTGGCCATGACCTGCTTGTTCCAAGCCATGGGCAGCACGGCTCCCACATGTCCCCAAGCACTGGGTGACTCTGGATATACCTAATGTGGGAACAGCTGGGCTGAAACCCTGCCATCATCCACATCACTTGAGGCAAGGGGATGAGTGGCAGTTATTTTTGGGTTCAAAGAGGGGCCCTTCATGTCCTGTTGCTGCAGCCAGCTCTGTCCCATCCCCTGAGGCGACACCGCAGGCACGCGGGTGCGATGGGAATGGCCATAAATAACAGGTGGTTATTTATGCACAGGGAAGAAAGAGTAACTGATACCAGCTTGGGCTGCTTCCAGACCTGCTTGGAGCTCATGGCTGATACTTGGCTTCACCCTCTTCCCTTTGCAAGCAGCTGTTCCTGCAGGCCCTGCATCTGCGCTTGGCCTTCGGCAGGGTTTGCTAATCCTCTGTCTCACTGTACGGCAACGTGCGCTCGCCAAGGTCCCACTGACCCATCACCAACAAACAAAAAAAAAGCAGGAGGAGGAGAACTTGATATCTTCTGCAAGTGAAATGGCTTGGGTTCAGTCTTGGAGAATTTCCCGAACTCTCAAGGAATTTCCTGATCTTAGGAATCTGCCAAAATTTGGGATCTGCCTTGGTTGGGCTGTGCATATTTTCAGAGCGCACGCTGTGGTGTTGTGTTTTAGATTTCCACCTCTGTCTTTGCAAGGGCACACTCTCTCTGAATGGGTCAACTACAACAGAAAGGAAAGTCTCACTCGGACAGGCTGCAGGAATACAGAGGGATTTATTTAACATCCCTTTATTATGGGATCAATGGGATTTTTGATCCTAAATTCCTGTCTTGCTTCCCCATGCCAAAGCCCAGGCTTTACTGCAGCCCTCATGAACATGGAAACTTGGGTGCAGTTGTAATACTTCAGGTTAGTGGCTCACTGGCAGATCTGGAATTAAAAGCATAACCTCAGCTTAACTAGTAACCCATATTTTTACCAAAAAAAAAAAAAAAAAAGCCTTTGCAGCAGAAGGCAGCCTTCCTGCTTGTAGCTGGGGCTCAATGTTCATGTGTTTATCGCACGTATTCCAAAAGCAAACAAGGTTCTGGGTGGGAAGAGCGCAGCCCCTACCATCAGAACAAACTCAAAGGAAATTCCTCAAGGTCTTTTTCCTAAAATTAATGCTGTCTGGATTGCAACCAGGTTGTTTTTGACCAGCTTTAATCTGTGAAATCAACACCGACTCAGGAAATGCTTAGATTGACTCTGAAGGAGGATTTGGCCAGAACTTTTCTCCGATTTATAAGGGATAGTTGGAAAGCAGCAAAACCTCCCAGAGGGGACCTGTCCTGACCTCCCTGTTTAACCAGTACAGTCCAGAGGGGTTTTATCATCCCTTAACTCTTGGGTTTGTCCCCAGGAGCTCTGCAACCCCTTTGGGTCATGCATGGTGCTGGAGTCTGGGACAGCTTTTCCACTGGCTTCAGTGGACTTTGGACCAGCATTCCTTTGGAAAAACCCCAGACCCTGCAGGCAATGGGTTAGAGCTGAACCTTTAGAAACACCATCCTCCTCCCAGCTCCAACACCGACCAGCCCAAGGAGCTGCTCTCTGTTTGCTGTGAATGCCTTGGCATTGCAAAGTCTCCATCCCCTGGGTTTGGGCTGAGCAGAGCCTGGTCCAGAAGAGCCCATGGCATCCCCCATGTTCCCTCATGTCCCTTCTTTTCCATCCAGTGCCCTGCAAGGGCATTGCAACTGTGTCACCCTTGAGAGAAGGAGGAAAAGAAAACCCAGCATGAGCACATGTGGCAGGCAGGGGGAAATGGCTGCTGCAAAGTAAGCAGTGCCTTTAAAGAAGTGTTTGTCTGGGATTTGTTTAGTTATCCTCTAGGTAATTTTACAGCTGAGGAGGCTGGGCCATTCAGGCAATGGCCAAAACAATATCCCCACTGTCTGAGCAGCTCTCGTGGCTCGGCACGGCTCAGTGGTGCTGGGGGGGCACAGGGAGGACGGCAAAGAGAAGTTTCTTTTACTGGCCACAGCCAGAAAACTCCACGGAGGATGTCCTGCAATTAAGACATCACTTCGAACGCTCAAGTCACTCGCCTGTCAGGTTGAATAAACCTCTGGGCTCAGGCTGGGTGTGAGAGGGGGAGGAAGTGAAAAAGCCCACTCCCATCATTTTGATCTGAACTGTGGCTCCAGGTTCGAGGCACAGTGGGATGCTCCCTGTGGAGGAGGTTGATGGGATGAGGGCTAAGGTCCCTTGTTCCCCTGGGCAGTGTGGGGTTGGAGGCAATTCTGCCCTGCCTGTGCCCATCTCTGCCCTCAGGCCCTGGGAACCCGTGGCTCCAGCCTGTCAGACACAGGGAACTGGGACTCCAGAATGCTGACTCACCCTCATGGAGATGTCTGTGCCAGGGCAATCCCGCCCCCGTCCCACCAAAGGTTTGTCCCATCGGATCCCAGGCTGAAATCCCCAATGCAATCCCCAGGAAAAACTCCTCTGCCTCTTCCCAAGGCCCTGTGCAGCCCAAGTTGGAAACGTGGGGGCTCAAGTCTGTGAGCACTACGTGCAAATAGCTCACATCAGCTCCCAGAGCTGTTCCCAAGAGCCGCAGCACTCGCTGCTGGCAGCCAGCTTGCAGGAGGATACCGATATTTCATGCAGACATGGCAAGAAACCAGCCCTGTTTCCCATTCACAAGGGGTGGCTCCAAAACAACACAGAGATCTGTCACAGCATATATGCGGCATCTGTGCAAATTGGCCTGACTGCCTAAATAATTCCGTATATATTTATAAACTGTGAGATGTAACGTTTTTTCCTGTTTACTTTTCGGTTGAGTTCCTTGCTCATGGAAATGAGAGCTGCAGCGCAGCGGCTAGACATAACCATTGTATGGGCAAGACACTGTACAAACTGTCCTAGAAAATTCTGCCAAAATGCCAGGCCATATCAGCCCTGATCTGCAGCCCCTCGCCCCTTCCCACACGTTCCCCCCTGTTCTCCCGCTGCGCCCGTGCATGGAGCTGAACCCAGCCCGGAGCTCTCTACCAAGGGGGGTGCTTGCCCAAAATATTAATTGGGAGAGAGATTGGTTTGGATCCACAGCAAGGAAGGTGGAAAAGAGGGAGAAAAGAGTGGTGAAGTTTTCCAGCTTGCCAGGATTGCTGTGAATCTGAGCTGGGCAAATCATCCATGGATGAAATCAGAAGAGGTCTCTGCCCCACCAACCACAGATGGGATGTCCTCCCACGTGCTGCCGAGCACTGTGGAGCTGGCAGCATCCTGTGCTGGCACTGATGGAGGTTGGCAGTGCGAGCCCCTTTGTGGCACGGCTTGGACAGCAGCACATCACTGTCCCCACCAGGATGTCCCATGGCTGATCTCAGTGTTCAGTGTTTGCTGAGTCTCTGGGGTATTGCTGAATTGCTGTGCCCAGAAGAGTAAGGTCAGCCAAGGGGGGGCAGATCCCTGGCTCTGCTCCTTGGTCTGTTTTTGTGGCCAGGCACATGGGATGGTGCCCTGGTTACGTGGGAAGTGCAGTGCTTATACCAGAAGCAGCCCTTGCACTCTCAACTGGGTTTGGAATTGAGGTGTCCAGAGCATTTGTGCCTCTGGAATTTGGGGGATAGGTGCAAAATGGCTGGTTTAAGGAGCTCTCAAGGCAAGGAAGTCAATGCAGGTACAGCTCTTGTTGCCAAGTGTTGCATCCCCATGAAGGGCCAGGACCTGCTGGAGCAAGGGATAACACATCTGCTGGGGAAAGAAGGGAAAGGAAAGGGAGAAAAGATTTTAAACACTGAAAGTGAAAAGTAAACTCCATTTAATGGCTGCATGGAGGCCACATGTGAGGCTGTCAGCTGTCCAAGGGGGCTTTGGGAGGGTGGTAAGAGGGGCCCGAGCTTCTACATCCCTCAAAGGGGCTCAGCCTTCTTCATGTACCTCGAGGGCTGGGCTGGCACATCCCACCCTGCCTGGATCATCCAGGTCCAGCATGGCCAAGGGGAGGTAAGGAAGGAGGAGCCTCTGGTCCCACTGGTTTTTCCCCATCCCACTGTAGCCCTCTCCCCTCTCAGAGGCACTCTGACCCTCAGGAGGACTCACTGCTGGGTACTGGCTGTTGCTCAACATCCCCTGTAAAGCAGGAGAGGGTAAAACAACCACTTCCATGGCTGACAGACAGCAAGGATGGAGCAGGGCAAGGAGAACACGTGGGGCCTCCATGTGTTTGCACTTGCATCACCCTGGTCGCTCCCCACCTCAAATCAATGTCACCTGCTGGTGGCATCTTTGCTTTCCACTCTATTTATACCATCAATTCAATTTAAAACTTATTTAGCAGTGACCACAGCTATTGTGTCATATTTATTTATAGCCTTTCACACTTGCTTCTGTTCACTCTGTCGGTTATTTCAGTCACATTTCTTGTCCCTTACATAAAGGTCTGGGAACAGCTGTGCTGCAGCAGATCAAAGGCCTGGGGAGCCCCACGTCGCCTCTCAGATATGAGCCAGCGACAGGAGCTGGGACAGGAGGAATGAAGTGAGTGTGCAGGGATGCTCCTGGCAGTGAAAGGGTGAGGCACACCTCTGGGTCAGCCCCCTGCAGCCCCCGGGACCTCCCTGAACCGCTCTAATCTCTTCTGCAATGCGGTTATACTTCTGACCTCCACTGCCCCGCCACCAATGTCACATTTCATGGTGGCCCTGGTGACAGGGGACTGTGACCACAGCATGCATTCATTCCCCTGGGGCCATGGGGGACCGGCTGGTGGTGGCAGGGATCCCCTGTGAGGAGGGGATGATAATAATTATAGAGAGTACCTGTTGAATTCCTAGAAATGCCTTTGAACCAGGGGTTTCTGTGCCTGCACACGGCTCAGGGAGCAGGTGGAGCATGGTTGCCTCCCAGCCTCTGCCCTTTGTGAGGGGATGATGTGGGATACCCAAAAGCATTGCGAGGTCCTTTGCCCCAGAGGCCCGAACTGAGGATGTGGATGAGCTCCCACAGGAGTGATGGGATGCAGAGATGGTCCTGGCTCCTGCCCAGCAGTGGGTGCTTTGCTCAGAGCCCTAAGGCAAGCGGGCTGTGGGGTGGGGAGAGCAGCTGTGCCTGCAGGAGGGAAAATGGGGCTCCTGGGATGGACCTGGGTTTGTGGTGAGCCACCATGAGGGGAAGTGTCCATGGAAAGCCTGACTTCTGGACACAGTTGTTTCATACAAGGACAAAGACCATCAAAGGAGGGGAGACAGGCAGAAAGGAAAGCATAATTGGATGTTTTGGTAATCCTTTTCTGAAGGAGACTCAATGGCTCGTCCGACTGGAACGGGGTAAAGGCTCATCCTCCCGGAGCAGCTCTGTGGGAGGGCTGGGAAAGCTCCTGCCCCATTCAGGGGGGCAGGCAGCAGCGTCCCCTCTGGCATGGCCAGCAGTGCCAGCCCGAGGCATCCCACCTCCTGTCCCCTCCCTGGCAAAGGGCAGCTGGTCCAGGTGGGTGAGGAAAGGGCAGAGCAGCTCGTGGGCAGGAAAGGGGATGGTGGGGCTGTCCCATGGCTGCTGCTGCTGCTGCTGCCCATGGGACACTATCACCAGGGTCGTCCCCTTTAGACAAATCTCAAGCTTGGCGCTTGACTTACTGGGTCCTGGCCAGGCTGAGCTGTCCCTACCCCTCCCTTGGGTGCCACGTGCCCCCACCTCAGCTCAGAACCTTGTCCCTGCTCAGGGTGATGTGCCTGATGGAGTCTAAACCCTTTGTTGCAGGACTCAAAAACCTCCTTTTCCTCTGCTTTACCACCCTGGCCAGGTGTTATACTGAGGGAGAAGAGCCTAAGGAGTGCAAGTGGGGACAGCACGGGGGCAAGGCACTGCTGCCTGCTGGCTGGGCGTGGAGGGAAGGCAGGACGGTGGCAGAGGGAGGTTCTGGTGCTCTCCCGAGCTGCCTGGGGTGCTCCCCCCACCTCTCCATCAGGTTTTCAATCAATGTGGAGAAACCCGTGGCAAAATCAGTCCAGCTCCCCCCACTCTCCCGTGAAACTGGATCTATTTCCTGGGATTACACGCAGCACCTTAAAGAAAATATTTACAGAATTTATATTCACATCCCGTTCGCCCTCTTCTCAGGGGGCTCTCCCGTGCCCTCCCTCCCTCCCTGCAGCTCGCACTTCATCTCCCCCGCGCCTCCTCCCGCTCGCCTTCCCCCCGTCCTGCCACAATGCCCGCCTTTGTGAGAGGAACAATGTTTACTCTCCATCGAGGATGGGGGATTGGGAATGAAAAGGGCTGCCTCCCCCTCGCCCCGGCCCCGGGCTGCACTCGGTGGCGGGAGAAGGAGGAATTCCTGCAGGAATGCCGATGGCGACAGCCGGCGAGAAGACAGCCCAGACGAGGGGATAAATATTCATGTTGGAGGAGAGAGGGAGGAAAGAAAGAGAAAGAAGGGCCTGGGGACCGCTATAATCCAGGGTCCATCATTTTCCTCTGTGGCTTAAGGGTGTGTTGGAAATTCCCCGCTGCCCCCGCTGGGTTTACAGGTCCGTGATGCAGAACGGGTGCAGCTCTCTCTCGGCCTAAAGCAGGAGATGAAAGGCATGTCTGGGTCGGGGAGGGCTGTACAGCAGCCCCAGGAGCGGAGAAGGGGATCTGGGGCTCGGAGGCGAGGGCTGTGGGAGCCAGCATGTGGCTGCAATTACGGGGATGCTTGCGAGGATGGTGCGCTCGACATTGGAAATGCATCGCTTTCCCTCCCCGCCCTTCCCTGCCGCTGGCTGCCTTTCCCCACCAGAAGCCAAGATTTCTCCTGCTGCTCCTTGCTGGGAAGCCATCCAGATGGGAAAGGGGAGCGCTGGAGGGAGGGCTGCCCTGCAGCTGCGGGTGGGTGACGGGGATGGGGACCCCAGCCCGGGCACCCCAAGGAGGGGGGGCAAGCCCTTAACTTAGTCAAAAATGTAACCTTTTCCTTTTTCTCTCAAGGTAAAAACATTAAAAGCCGGAGAAGCCTTTTTTATGGGATGGCTTTGCCACTTCCAGTGCCCTCTGCCGTCCAGCAGCAGCAGCCCTCGCTGCCAGGGCTGGGTGGCAGCAGGAGTCAGGCGCTGCTGCTCTTTCTCTTGCAGCCTTGGCCCTCTGCCGGCTTTCCCAAGCCTTTCCCCCTGTGAAAAGGCGGCTGGTCAAAGCCCACAGAGCTTGCCCTGTGCCGAGGGCATTTCAGGGACCCCCGATGGCTGTGGGATGCCTGGTGGGGCAGGAAGGACACGTGGGGTTGGCACCGATGCAACGGTGGGCTTTGGAGCCAGCCCTAGTCAGGAGGCCAGGAGCCATCTCCAGAGGTGAATATGGAGCTTCACACAAGCTTCTTTGTGTTTCCTGAAAAACCCCGGGGTCTAAATATAGCAAGTACTTGGGCATTTTACTCTGGGAAGGGAAAACAGCTCCAGTGCCAAGAGAGATCCTCTGCTGTTTGCACAGTGTGAGGGCTGCGTGTCCTCTGTCTGCACCCATCGAGGGGGGTCTGTGCTGACAGGGGCTGGCTCACCCCGAGCTCTCTTTGTCCCTCGGGAAGCTTGTCCAGCAAGCCTGGGTGATGCCAGAAATCCTGCACCGTGCTTTGGCATCGAGTCCAACTGATGCATGAGCACACTGAAAGGCTCTGCTCTCTCCTGGACGCAGCACAAATCTCTTCCCAGTTTGTTCCAAGAAAAGAAAAAAATATTTGCTGTTTAATTCAGGGCTGAGGCAGGAAATCATCATTCCCAGGGCCCCCTCTCCTCACTGCTCAGGACAGTCTGGTTGGGTACCAGATGCTCTTACCCCAGCAAGAGAGGAGCCTTAGGAAGAGGTGTACATTGGGGTATTCCATTCACTTAAATACGCTCAGTGGTCTCCAAAGAGGAGATTTGGGTATAAAGACCTGTACCCTGTCCCATCTGTGTCACAGGCAAGAGCTCCAGCAGCTCTCTGAGCACTGTTTATTTTCTGCCTGACAGGTGGGAGGATACAGTTATCCATCTTCTCCCTGATTCCCAACCTGATAGGTGCAATGGGAATACTCAATCCACCCAAAAATGTTTTCCTCACCTCATTTCCAGATGCTATGCTAGAGGAAAAGCAGACTGTGCTGTTTATGGTTTGTTGGATTTAACCCTACTGTCCAGGCAATCCAGGCCCTCACCCATCCCCAGGCTGTTGGGAGCAGCCAGGCACCACCAGAGGAATCCATCCCTGCTGCAGCTTGTGCTCATCCCCTCTGCATGGCCTGCCTGGCTGTGGCTCTGCTGTGGAGGGGATGGCAGGTCCCTTGTGGCTCATCACTCCCTGTCACCACCAAGGGCTGTGGGTGGTCTGGGCAACCCACCTTTGCCCTGGCCTTTGCTCCCCGAATCAAGGAAAACAGATGTGTGGCACTGCAGGGGCTCTGTGCTCGCAGGGCTCTCTGCCTCACTGCCTTCCCAGCTGCTCTTTGCCTGTCTCTCCTTCCAAGCAGGATGCTGGAGATCCAGGCACTCTGTGCCATCACACCTGGCACCTGGGCACAGCCCTTGGGCTGGGCTGGGCGATGGTGACCGCAGAGAACAGAGGGAACAGGGCTCTGCTCTGAGCCAAAGCACATCCCGAGCTCCTGGAGTGCCTGGAGCACTCCCAGCTCGGCACTCGGAGGTAGCACACGGCCGTGGAGCAGGGCTGGGAGCCTTTGCCTCCCTCTGTAAAAGCTGTTTCCCTGTCACTGCCCAGCGGGCAGAGCTGCAGCTACCGGCGGCTCAGCAGCACAGCGGGGCCATGGGATAACACGAGTCGGGATGGACACACCCCGGGGAATGCCCCGGCTGACCACAGGGAGCATCGTCCTGGCACGGTGGGAGGATTCTGGGCTGCTCCGGGAGCAGTGCTTGGCTCCCACAGATCCTCCAGCAGCAGCTCCTGCTTTCCCTGGGCTGCCAGGCTGGAGGCGTGTGAGGCTCTGCAAATGTCACCTGCCACAGAAGGGCCACCGTGGTCACCCCCAAAAGCTGCAGGGATCAGGTTTTGCATCTGATTGTTTGCACAGGGAAAAGGTGTCCCAGAACGTGTGTGGAACGGTTGGGCTCCTCTCCCTGGGTCTACTGGAGGAGGCTTTAATGGAGAGCAGGAGTGAGTTAAAGGGTGGAAAGAGCCCCTGGATTTCTCTGGGAACGCAGAGAGGATTAAAAGCTCTAGTCCCTATATTGCTTTTTCTATTTCCTTTCCTTTTTTTTTTCTTTTTATTTTTTCCTTATGGTATTATTTGATAGTTAGAGGAAAAAAATCTGGAAACATAACTGCATAAATTGCTGTTATTTCCGGCTATCCCTGCAGAGCCTGGCTCTCTCTTCTCCAGATGGACTGGCTTAGAGAGCCTCCAGCTTCAGAAAGGCTCCCGGGGGCCCAAACCTGCCCTCTTTTCATTTGCCATCTTGAATTTTGCTCCCACCACCCGTGCTGGCTGTGGGAAGCAATCCTGCTCCCTGAGCCAGGTAACGGAGGCAGCTGGGCTCCCCGGGCCCCTGAGCCTGGCTGGGAGCACTGGGAAACGCTGCTGACAGTACTTTGCTGTGCGTCCCTGCTCCCTTTTGCAAAGACTAATCCTCCTCAAGGACTGCTTTCCCCTCACCATGGGTGTGCAGGGCTGTTTGGGCCACTTTATCCTTCCCCACAGACAGCATTCCTCCTTGTGGATGTGAGGTAGGGGCCAGTCTCTCCTAAGAAAGAAGCAACAAGACAAGAGAAAATGACCTCAGCTTGTGCCAGGGGAGGTTTAGACTGAAATTAGGAAAAATTTCTTCATGTAAAGGGTTATCCAGCATTGGCACAGGCTGCCCTGGAGCAGTGGTGGAGTCACCATCCCTGGAGGGACTTAAAAGATGTGTGGATGTGGCACTTGGGCACATGGGTCAGTGGTGGCCTTGGCTGTGCTGGGTTAATGGTGTCTATGTCCCATGTCTGTGTCACACTTGGTGATCTTGCAGGTTTTTCCAAACATGATTCTGTGTCTCCGTGATTCTCTGAGGACCAGCAGGCGAGGCAGGCACAGGGTCAAGGCAGGATGGGAGAGGAAGGATCCTACAGCAGTGACCTGGTGATCAGTGCCCAGCAGAAAGGAAGAGACCTGCCAGGGTCAAGTAATTCCCAGTAATTCCACAGCTCCTTGCCTGACTGAAGAGCAGCCCCAGCCCCACGGTGACCTGTCCCTCACCATACAGAGCTGCTCCACAGTCCTGCTCTGCTGGCTCCCGCCCCACGGCCAGCAGAGCATGCAAAAATTCCTCAGGTGCAGGAGCCACTACATATTCATCTCATATATGCAGAAAAATATGTATATGTTCCATATGCACGAGAAAGAGGCCTTGAAAACTGGGAGGATGCAGTGATCAATAAATTATAGCATGGATAATATTTTCCACCGTCACCAAATAAATCAGATCTTATTTTTCCCCTTTGTCCACAGATTTAATGGCAGCAACTGTGCCCTTGGTGGTCGTAAAACTCCATCCTCCTCCTGAAGGGCCTCCCAAACCATTTGTCATTTGGCCTTTGCTTGTTTGCTTTAAAATTAGCTGGTCCAGACATTTAATAGCCCAGGAGCTAAGAAATCCATCAACATATCCCAGCTTCCAACTATCTCTGTGTGCACTCCGAGGCTGCGCCGCATCCTGGTGGGGGAAGGAGGGATGGGGAGGGAGCAAGCTGTGAGTCAAGGATCATGGGGGATATTTTTCATCTGAGCTTTAAGATCACCTTTCCTATTTCCACTTCTTTCTTTCTTCCCATCTTTTCTTTCCCCCCTACGGCCACATCACCTCTGCAGCTGCCATGAGCAATACTCTCCTTCCAGCCGAAGTGAGCAAGTCAGGAGCTGACCCTTTCTCATAGGTGTAAACACTGCCTTGTTAAAAGGGGATAATTACCGGGGTCTAGTTAACCCTGGTGTAAAATCAAAGTGAATAGAGCCCTGCTGAGACTTCCAGCCATGTGGACCATGACGCCTGGGCTCTGGGATAAACAGCCAAGGCTTCACTGCTTGTCAGCTCAGTGTATTCAGTGGAAAGTTAACCTCTCTCTGAAAGAGAAACGCTGTCTTTTGGGCTGATTTATACCCCCAGACACAGGACCAGCTGAGGGATGATTCCTTTAGCCATTGGAGAACCTTGCCAGGAGTTTCCTGGGTGCCCTGTTGGGAACAAGCAGGGGTTGGGCTGTGGGGGGGTAAGCTGTGTGTCACTGGACAGACAGTAACCAGGGCTGGGACTTGATGAGTATTTTAAGCCCCGGTGCCCCTGCACCCTGTGACAGTCCCTGGGGTCCCAGGAGAGGCAAACCCAGGGCTGCACAGGGGAGCTGGCAGAGTGCCATTCTCCCTGTTTCTTGGAGGAGCTTCACCATCACAGAGAGGTTCCTGTGCAGCTGGAGGCATCCTGTGGAAGCTGAAGGGCTGATGCGGCATTTCTGGCATCTGCTGTGTCAGTGTTGCCCTAACCTGCATCCCCACAGTGCCCCACTTCCCTGGATCATGGGCGAGGGATGGCAATAAAGAAGCTCCAGAAGTTTTCTCAGGTGGCAGGAAGGTGTGCACAAGAGGTAGGAGTGGAGGCCAGCCCTTTTCCATGTATCCTTCCCAGCAGAGCCCACACTTGCAACCACAAGTGGAGGAGCTCTGCCCAGGCATGCTCAGCTGGGTGGGGAACAGGGGCAGCGTCCCCAGGTGGGATGTCCTGGACAAAGCACAGAGCAGCCAGTCCTGCCTCCCCCATCCCAGAACACCTGAGGCCATTCCCAGGCCAGCAGGCAGGAGCAGACACCCCTCAGGCTCCCCCAGCCATATTGAAAGCGAAGCCAACTCCCTCATGTTATTTTTTCCTATTTGACCAGTGGGGCCACTCATAGACAGCTCCAGTAATTCAACCTGAAACGCCAAGAATCCTATTTCTGCCTCTCTGCTCACTCTCCAAGCTCTGCCCATGGCCTCAGAGCGAGATAAACCATCTGTGAGTGAGTCTGGGCTGTGAGCAAGGCCCACGGGCTCAGGGCTGGCTGCAGAGAGAGGGGCTCTGCAGGCACTGAGCTGAAGGCATTTTGATTGCTTCCAGGATTACTACCCAGCATGTTTATTCCTCCAGTGAGGAGGACTTCATAACTCAGGGACTCCTGACAATGTATATATATTGAAATCTTATAAGAGTAATGACCATATCCAATGATATTTTGTTCTCATCTTGCCAATATAAACAACTTGCTGGACTTACCGAATTGCATTGGGTCATCCTGAATAATTAGGCTCGCATGTTCCATTTATTACCTTGAAAATCCTTTCTCATTGTATTATATATAGATAGATCTATCGAAATGTAATATGTTCAAATGAAAACCAGACACAGCTGCGAAGGAATTTGAAATATGAGGCTGAGAGTACAAGAAGCAGCAGAAAGGTCCTCTGCTAATAGGAGAAGCCAAATCCGGGCTGCAGAAATCAGGGAAGGTCAGGTGTGAGCTGTGCACGGGGCTGGGCTCGGCTGCACCTCTGCAGACAGTCTCGTGTTTAAGGAATCCCAGTAACTGACTGGTGAGGCTGCTTATACTGGCAGGATGTGGGGAGGAGCGGGGTGGGATCCCAGAGTCTGGATCTGCTTTGATGTCCCCGACAGTGCCAAGGTCTCTCTGCATGGCTGCAGACTGTCGGTGGGGTCAGACACTGTGACTCCAGAGAGCATCTCCAGACATTTTCAAAAACCTTTGTTCGGGATCCAGAAAGTCTCCCACAGCATCAGCAGGCAAGAAACTGTCAGCACCTTGAAAAAATGAATCCACAGCAGGGTGAGGCAGGAGTCCTGGCTGCCCCTGGTGTGGGGATGAGGGGTGAGCCTGGAATGAACCCAGACAGCCTTGCCAGCAGAAAATATAAAAGCCTTCCTTGGAGCCATAATGGATTAATGGTGGGGTTTTGGAGAAAAACAGTGGCCCCTGTATTTCACTGATAATGCCCCTGTCCAGCATGAACAAGGCAAAGAATTAACCCTCAGGATCTGGAGCTGTACACAGCCTTTGCCAAAACTCCCTCTGCCCCTCCCTGAAATGTGGCAGGGAGGTGAGCATATCCGCAGTGATTCCTAGCCCAGCCTGCTGAGATGCACTTCACCATTGCTAGTCTGCTCAGGAGAGGCAAAATGATACGGTCCTGCAGTGCAAAACACACCTTTCACAGCTTTCCTTTCGCTGTGCTTCCTTTTTAAAGAACATTCCTTGGCAAAATTAAGAGCAAATGGATCTCACAGATGCAAGTAACTTTCATGGCTAGGGTGGTGCATACCAAGACAAACTTGGGGCTGGAAAACCCTCTCTGGACACTCCACACCTTGCCTTGGCTTGCTGATGCCTGCAGGGCTCGTGGCTATTGGCCTTCAATGGCAGATTCATGGCTGGTTCGGTTTGTTTTCTCAGTAGGGACAAGGAGGAGGAATCTGAGGGTGGAGCAGACAAACCCCATCCCTGGAAGTGTTCAAGTTCAGGTCCAATGGGGTTTTGAGCAACTTGTTCTAGTGGAAGGTGTCCCCGCCCATGGCAGGGGGGTTGGAATAGATGGTCCTTAAGGCCTCTCCCAACCCAAACCCTTCTGTGATGCTGTGTTTCTGTGAAACACAACTTGTGTCAGCCCTTGTGCCTTTGCCATCTTTCTCTGTGAATATTGCCACAGAAATCCCCCAAATGGGGGCGAGGCAGGAAAATCTGACCCATGTTCTGCTTGATTAAAACTCTGCTTTCAGAGCAGGAGCAGGGTGAGAGCCACGGTGCCTGTGCCACGGGGATGGTGTCCTGGTGTCCTGCAGGCAGATGTCAGCCAAGCCAGCCGAAGCCAGGGAGAGCCAGCATTCGGCCACAGCAAGGATCCTGGTGGGACAGAGCTGGCAGCAGGAAAGCAGGAGCACCCAGCAAGGATATTCCAGGTCAGCAGGGAGGTGCAGGAGGATCAGCGTGTGGGAAGCTGGAGCAGCCCTGCCGGCTCTCCCCATGGTTCTGGCCAGCGCTGCCGAGTGCTTCACTTGCATGAGCACCGAGAGGAAAAACAAAATGACATTCATTAGATGTTTTAAGGAGTGTTCAGGCATGTAATCCTCCTGGAATGAGGCAGCCATAACAAGTTACTGTAGTTATTGATGGTCATGTCAGTTAGCCTTTTCCAAGGATTAATCACCATCCTGCTCCTGCCCTACAGGATGTTTTTATCTCTGTTTTCTCCCAGTGTTGCAGCATGCAAAGCTGACTGGGCTGACCAGTGTGGCTTCTGAATCTGGGGCAGGGGGAGGTAAACTCACAATTAGATCCTAAATGTTTCACAGCTTGGAGTAGCACAAGTTTAGCACAGTTTAAAGGCATTGCTGGGGCAGAGCTGCAGCATGTCCAGATTTCACCATGGAGAGTCTGAATTTAAAACTCCCCATCACTGAAGTCTGGTGTAGAAAATGATAACCCCAAGGCAGTTTGCAGCTTTCAGGAAGGACACTGCCCCAAGAGGGGTCATGCTTTGACTACCACTGCTGTTAGAGGTTCATTAAGGCATCATCCAGAGAGGATGGTGCACATCCGAGGCAGAATTCCTTCTATCCAAGAGGACTGCAAACAAGGTTGTACCATTAACAAGAACACCTGAAAATAATTATTTGTTTGCTTTGTTCTGAATAAAAGGGGGATCTGCCTGTGTGACTGGACCATTGCTGAGCTCAGCATGGGAAGAGGACAGCATGAGAGTGACCCAAGCAACAAGTGACAGAATTTTCCCAAAATTGAGGCTTGAAGAGTCATGGAGTTGGGGCAGTCTCAGAGGCTGAGGACAACATGTACAGGGGATAATATCCCAGCCACGAGTCCAGCAGTGGCATTCAAAATCTGAGGACTTGAGGATAGACAGTGCTATCCTAAAATCCACCCAGGCCAGAGAACGGAAGCAGAGCAGAAGATCCTGGCGTGCTTGGCTTGAAGGGTGCAAACAAGTCCAGGATCTTCAGCTGCTCTCTGGAGCATCCCCAGGGAGCTTGGCCCTGGCCCAGAAAGAGCTCTGTGGCTGTGGCCAGAGGCAGGGTCCCATGGTGGAGGTGTACAGTGCTCACAGAGCCAGCCTGTGTCTGTCCCTGGATGCTTTCTTGCAAAACCTGGCAGATCTTGGTGTGCAGCTGACTTGTTAATTGGGAACGAGTGACTCCAGGAGGTCCTGACCTCCAGCATTTGGTCAGACCCTGTTGCCTGTGAATGCTGTGGAGTGGTGGCTGCTCAGGGAGGAGGGGCTGCCTCTTATCTACCCACTGGTCAGTACATCCAGGGCCAGGATTTGTGTTCCTTGGCAGTGCCAGCACAGCCAAACCTTCAGCTGGAGCTGGATTTGGCCCCTTGCCCCAGGCATTTGCATTGGCACTCCTTAGCTCACCCCTCCTGCAACATGGGATGGTCCTAGAGCTCATTTTCACTGCAGCCCCAATGCTGGCAGCCTGGAGTCTGAAAAAAAGCTTTCAGGAGAGCCAAAATACCCCAAATATCTCAACTGCACAGCTGTCCTTCTGTGGGGAGCAGAGATTTGCCCCTGACCTCTTTTGCATCTATGCACATCACTTTCCTGGTGCCTGCAGGGACACTGAGGTGTTTCTTGCCTTCCTGATGTGCAGATCCCTGCCTGCTTGGAGCAGCAGCAGATGGACACAGGTTCTCACTGTCCCTCTCTGGTGCCTGCTCATGTCCCATCAGTGGCTCTGTGACTTTGAGAGAGAAATAACTACCCCAACAGCAAGAAACAGTGAGAGACAATCATCAGCTCCACCAGGAACACTGCCCACTCATTACAGCGGCTCCCACGGCATGTGTTAGAGCCAAGCATCCCAGCAAGGCTGGAGAAATGCGGCAGAGCAGAGGAATTAGCATTAATCAAGCCTAATCCCCCAAGGGAATCGCCCCGTTGTGTGGCACAGAGTGTGCTGCATCCCAGACAGGCTGGCGGGTCCCGGGCAGCCCCTGGCCGAGGGCACCCGGGTGACTTCCCGGGGTTGCCCCCGAGAGCAGTGACCTCTGACGTGCGCTCTTCTTTTTCCCTCCTCCTGGCGCCTTTGGCAGACCTGCCCCCTGCCTGCTTTCCAGAGGTTTCCCAGGAGCCGATTAACCTCCCTGCCCAACGCCAGGGCGAGTCAAACCGGGTTTGATTGGGCGTGTTTTGGGCTGCTTCGTTAGCCAGCCCACCGGCATGGACAGGGTCTGGCACGGACAGCCCTTCCACAGGGGCATCCCAGGAGGAGAAAACATTTGGAGAGAGTGGCCTGGATCCATGGGAGGTGCAAGAGCTTCGGCGTGCTCTGCTCGGCTCATTCGTGCTCAGCTCCAGCGGGAGGTTGCTCTGTGCCTGGAGGCACGAGGTGTTTCACAGGGCTCTGGGCCATGGGAGCTGCCGGCAGCAGAGGAGCTGTGGGGACAGTTTTGCTCTGACCCCCCTGCATCTTCCCAGCTGTGCCTTGCACGCTGCTTAGGAAGCAGTGGGAGAGCCAAGCCCCTCTTCTCCCAAGCCAAAGTCCACCTCATCCACTCCAGCTTTTCTGTCCATCTCCAAAAACTGGTGCTTGTTACTGCTGCAATGGGGTGAATTAAACTTTTTGTCAGCATCATTTCCTCTGGTTCAGCTAGGTGGGAAACTCTGCATTTTACAGCCCCTTGGCTTCTCATTCAAACTGGGGTGGGACGGGGGGGGGGGGGGAAGGAGAGAGAAAGGAAAAATACCCTTTAAATAGAACGTTCCATGCTGGAAGTACCTCTGGAAACACAGAGGAGGGGGAGCATCAGCATGAATGATAGGTGCAGGCACAGCACGGTGCAAGGGATGGGGAACAGGACACAGCTTGTGGGTTCATGGCTCATTCTCTGTTTTCCTTGTGGCATGACCATGAGCTCCTTCTCCACCCATCAGCTCAAGTCTCCCTGCCATGCTCTGCCCTTGACTGGCAAGACTGAATCCAGGCTCTTGCCCAGGAGCTGTCCCAGGAGCCTGGGAGCCCTGCTGATCCCTTGCCATGTCAAGGGCATTTGCCCCCCCAGTGCCCTCTGGATAGAAGTTGTTCCATTATCACCCCTGAAGCAATGGGACACACTTGCCATAACCCCCAGAGCCCCTTTCTCCAGGGAGCTCCAAATGCCTCCTCCTCTGCTTCTAATTCTGCCCAACTTCTGGCTGCCCCCCACCCCAGGTTAACCCTCTCCATCTACTTCACTCTTTCCCCAAGTTTGTTCAACAGGAGAACTCCCAGGATTATTTTTGTGGCTGGAGCAGCTGGTGGGAATGCAGGCTGCTTACAGCAGAAAAAGAGAAACAGGATGCTTGGCTCCTTTTTCCAGCTCCCTGGCCCCTGATAAAAGCTATGATCACCAGAGGAGACCACCAACCCAGCCTTTAAAGTCCAGCCACGACTGGGAGTACACATTCAGCTGACAATGCTGTGGATGCAGAGTGCCCTTCACCTGCTCGAGCTGGGAGCTGTGCAGAGCAGGAAGAGCCACGTGTGCTTGAGCACACCCTGGGAAAAGCCAGACCATGTCACCAGTGTCCCAGCAGCTGGACAGCTTTGCTCCAGGAAGCCCTGATCAGCAGCTTTTGGCTATGTGGAAGAAAACCCTGGTTAACTGTGGTGAGAGATTGGTTTTTAGGGCTTTTTTACAGCACCAAGCTGCAGGTGTGGGCATGTCCTCAACCAAATGCCATTTGGGAGGAAGATCTCTGTAACCCATCAGGGACAGGAATGGGGAAGGAGCTCTCTGAGACAGGGAGGATGCCAAAGGACATGGATGCATGGGCACTGCAAAGCTGAGACCTGGGCAGGTTCTGCCTTGCTCCAAACAGCAGTACAGGCCAAGTAGCAGCAAGTACAGCTCCACAGACCTTACTGCTGCATTGTCAAGTTATTTACTATTATTTGATACTGCTTTTTTCATTTTTACCCCTTCTGTCTGTTAAGGAAACTTTCCTGCAGCTTACACACCAGGCTACCTGCACTCAATGTATTCCTCAACATGTTATCCCCAGGGGTCATTATTTTATACTCTAATTATTTATCTGTTTTGCTTAGCCTTGTGAGGTGCCATGGGTGCTGTTTCTCTGCTGGGATGGGATGAGTGTGACCCAGACTGGGAAGAAGGCTGGGACAAACCACTGGGATATCTCAGTGCCTTGGAAAGTGGGAGAAGACCTGAGTGGCTGAGGACCTAGAGAAAAAGTTACCCTGTTTGCCCTGTTTTATTCCTAAGAGATCTAAATGTTCTTGAGACATGCTGGCTGCAGCCCTGCTGCTGGCCTTGCCCTCGTGCAGACTGAGACATTAAATGTGTCACCAAGTGCAAAGGTGGTCACCGGTCGGCCCTGTCTGTGCCAGAGGGTTTGGTGACTCCCCTCTCTCCTGGAGCCCCACGGGCCCAGCCTGAACACTTGGTTTCCATCATGCTCTGCACAGGTGAGGGTCAAAGGCTCAGACACCGGCGGAGGATGAAGGCAGCAGCGGTCGGAGCTCAGCTGCACGGAGCTCAAGGCCTCCGTCTGAGCTCATCTCCACGGAAAACATTTGGGGAGGACACAGCCAGTTCAGATTTGTCATGTGGAGCAGCTTGGCAGGTCCAACCCCCCTGGGGCCCTTTGCAAGCATTAACCAGTGGATTAAACCAGCCCAGCCGCCGTTCTCGCTGCTCCATGTGGATTTCTCAGCCGAACGCCGCCGAGATGAGCGGGAAAAGTGTGGCCTGTCCCTTTAAGTCCAAAATGACGAGTGCATTTCTGGAGGCTCTGGAAAAGAAGTCAAGACTATTGGCTTCTGCGTCACCAGCACCGGCCATTGATTCCCTGGAAATGTTTCATATTTGGCCAAACTGGCTGTTGACGGAATAGTTTCTGATTTAACACTCTCGGCCGCAGTTGGGAGCCAGCTGGGTCTTGTTAGCTCCGGAGAGACCGTCCTTCCCTCGCCTGCTGCAGAAATACTTCCAGCATAGCCCCCTCCTCCTTATTCCCAAATTGACACTGAAGTCACTCGAACGAGATCTGCACAGGAATCCT
Organism: Vidua chalybeata; assembly: GCF_026979565.1. Lineage (NCBI taxonomy): Eukaryota > Metazoa > Chordata > Aves > Passeriformes > Viduidae > Vidua > Vidua chalybeata. The sequence continues at coordinate 5,679,450 of NC_071546.1, forward strand.
GGTTATTTCAGCCTTCAGCCAACTTCCATCATTATTATTATTTTACCTTTAATGCAGAAAAATATGCGTGATGAGCAGCCCCAAGCTGGTCTGTCTCCCACCTCCAGCCTAGCCCTCTGTGTGGAGCAGATGTGGGTGTCCTTTGGAGCTCCCAGCCTTGCACCAACACGTCCCCTGCCCACTCCTGTCAGACCCCATGGTGTGCAGGGGGGTCCTCCTCGCTTCTCCTTCCTGTTCATCCTCCCACCCTGTTTCTCCCAGCTTCTCATCCTCTCTGCTCTACTTGCTTCTTCTCTATTTAGTCTGTGTGTTCAAACCAGCTCCCCGGGCTGTGACCCAAACAGTAAAGAATGTTTATGTGCTGGTCGTCTTCCATTTCTGTGTATTAATATTGCACACACAGGCTCACGCACTCACACACGGCGTTCCTGGTGCCTCCGTGGGCTGCTGGCCAAGGGAGCCCAGCCAAAGTAAAGGCATCTGGGCCCTTCTGGAGACGGCAGGAAAAGAAGAAAGAAAAATACAAAAGCAAAAAAGGATTTGGAGAGAAGCAGCCTGTGCCCCTGCACCCGCTGTGGGTGGGGCCGGGGAGTCCTGCGCAGATGGGGGTTTGCCACGCTGTGCCTGTCCCAGCAATCCTGCCATGTCCCTTGTCACCCACTCAGCATTCCCCATGGGACTGGGACAGGTGGTGGAAGCTTGGTGGGAGCCACAGGCTGACACAGAGAGGGGGTGGATATGCAGAAACTGGGGGTCTGGCTTTGGGTGGGGCTGCTTGCCAGAAAGGTGCAGCGAGCTGCTGGAGCCCCCCTCCCCACACCAGCCCCAGCCGTGGGCACAGCAGTCAGTCACCACTGAGATGCTGAATCCCCAAAACAATGCTGGGATGTAAGGGCTGGAAACCCATTTAAAGGCTCTGAAATTGGGTCTGGGGAATGGATGAGGTTCTGTCCCCTCCATGACTGAGGCCACACAAGAGCCTGAACACCACTGGCCTATGGGCTCTCCAACAGGGCTGAGGGAAGTGCTGTTGTGAGGGGCTGTGAATCCTGCATGGTCAGAGGCAGGATGGTCCTTACTGCCTCTAAATCACCTGGGCATGCTGCTAAAAAGGGGGGAAATGAGGCATAGTGGGTGGGCCAAGAGGGCCAGGAGTTTCTGCTGGCTCTTTCAGAACGCCCCTGGGTGCTGGGGATGCAATGCTGGGAAAAGTCTGCAGAGCCAGTGGCCAACTGGGAAGGGCCAGGTCTTTGTCTGAGCTCATCCTGCTCCTCTGCAGGGTCCTAAAAGCAAGGACACACACACATGGCATCACCAGCACCTGCAGGCTGTGATTTGGGGGCAAGAGAAGCCTTGCTCATCCACATGGTGAAGATGCTGCTCTGTCCAAGACACACTGCCCAGGCTGATCTCTGCAGGGCTGCTCTGGGCCCAAGGGCAGCTGGGCTTTCCTAGGCTGGTCCTTTGCACCTCTGTAGGACACACAGCCTGTCCATGACCCCTGTGAAGGGTAAAAGCTGCTCAGTGCCAGTGAAGCCACTGAAGTTGCTGCCAGATGCTGTGAAGGCTTCATGCATTGCACAGTGTTTAACCCCAGCAATCTGATGGGCACTGAATTTCCTTCTCATCTTCCAGAAAAATGACCTCCCAGAGGTCTCGGCAGGGGTTAACTCTGTACAAAGTAGTCACGCAATGGGGAGGGCTTGTTCCAAGCACCAAATAACTTGCAGAAGTAATGCATTTGTTCCTCATTAGGGTAATTGCCCCATCGCTTTTCTCTGTGGCATTGGCCAACCTAACTCACAAACGTCTGAAAACACCAGCTAAAGTATGACCAAATTTAGGAGCTGAATCGAGTAATATATCGCCTTGATTTGCCCTAAAACATGAATTGGCTGGGAGTCCTCCCACATATTGCATTTCCAGGGAACATAAGGAACCCATTGTGTAATTAGTGGTCGTATTTTCAACACGCTGCCTTGGCCATGCTCTGCCCTCCTCTGCTGAGCTACTGCACCTCTTGGGACCCCCAGGTCGTTGATGAGAGTGGGTAGCAGGGGGTATAGGATGTGTCTGCCACAGAAGTGTTGTTGTGGATGGTTATGGCAAAGCTGGAGATAAAGGCTTGCCTTCTCCTTCATCCCTCTAGCATCCAGTTTGGATGGCCATGGTGGGGATGTGTGTGGCCATAACCCGTCTGATGTCCAGGAGAAGACCTGAGGACAGGGTGAGGTTCTGAGTTGGAGGATCCAGCTCAGAACCATTGCTGCCTGCCTGCAGTTGTCAGCCATCACCAGGCTCTCCCCAGCCATGGGATACCCTCGCTGGGGGCTCAGCACAGCAGCAGAAATCCTGCCCCAAGGCTGCAGGGAGGGAGGGAAGCTGAGCAAGAGCTGGCCTGCGAGTCCTACCCTGTGCCCTCCTGCCTGCCCATAACCCTCATCAAGGCTGGCTGGAAGGACTCCCCATGGTCCCTCATGGCAGATCTGATAGATCCATGTACACCTGGACTGAGTCTGGCTGTCCCAACCTGCCCACTTCACCTGCAAGCCATGATGCTGAACCTTGCCTGCCTCAGCAGGGCACTGAGTGCCCCTTGCTTTGGCTCTCCACTCTCCCATCGGGTGGATGTTTCCTCCTCCCTTCCCAAGTTGCTTTGAGCAACCCAGGCCCTAAGCAATGGTGTCCCCAGAGGAGCTGGCACTTGGATGAGCTAGGTGCTTGGTGTGAACAAGAAGAACATCCCTCAGGACATCACCTTTCCCCAGCTTGGTTTAAGCCCATGTCTGACAGCCCTCCCTTCTCTTATCCTTGTGAATCACCTCTTTACCATGCAAGGGACCGTGTGTGAAGGCCACACCTGGGTGGAATGGCTCAAGGCAGGGCCTCACAGGGCCTCTCCCTGCCTTGCACCAGTGTGCCCAGCACAGCCAGCTTGTGGATGTGATCTCCTATTGGAAAAGTGCCCAGATACCTCATATTTCCACATTTACTCACCTGCTCTGAATGCCACATGAGGCTTCATTCCCCCAAGGGTGTTGACATTTGAAGGTATTGGAGAAATCCTTTTGCACTGTAAAAATAACTAATGGTTAAACCTGGAAGTTAATTCAGTCTCCTCCGTGTCCCATCCCTGCCAGTCCAGGAGCTGGCCAGAAAACAAGCAGGAGTGCCTCTCTCCTTCCTTGGCTGTTTGTTGTCAGACCCGTGTGTTCACCTCTCACACCTCATCTCAAAATGTTTTCCCCCCTTGTGACTTTTGGAAGCTCTTGGAGAGGTCAGGTGTTGCTGCCCTGGTTAAACAGGGTAGGGACAGTTCCCTCTTTCCCACCCACTGTCCTCCCATGGAAGAAGGGCTAACAGCAGAAACACTGGTCAAAGCAGGAAAACAAACTGAGAAAAGACTGTCTGTGAGCCAGGACATCCATTCAGAACAATTAGCTGGCCTGTGGGGAGCCCTGCTCTGCTAAAGGCATACATTTCCCTTCTATATGGATTTTCCACCTAATCTCCACATTTCACATGGACGTGCTGGGGGGAAGGGCCTGGGATGAAGTGTTCATTCATTTCCCCTGCCCAGCTTTGTTTCCACACCTTCCATAGGCTGTCGCCTGGGCTGGGGATGCCTTTGTATCCACTCTCCCCTCCACTCTCACCCCTCCATCAGGCTCTGTCCCATGGCCATGGGGGGAATACACCTCTGATAAACACATTTCTGGCAAGGCTGTGTGCGCACACGTATGGCTTCCTCATAGGAAGAAAAGGAAAAGAAAAAGGAAAAAGAGAGAAGAAGAGTCCCTTTCTTTCTTAAAACCATGGAAACATCCTCATTCGTGGGAGCAGATGGCTTTCCAATTGACTCCGTGGCCGAGGCCTCCTTCATGTGCACAGCAGAGCCCCAGAGCCCGCCTTGTGCTGCTTTGCAAAGAGGAGAGAGAAAACCAAATCACTGAGACAAGCACGTGACTGCAATGCAAAGCAAACCCAGCTCTGCAAAAGCCTTGCTGCAGATAAAATCAAGCACAAGAGTGGATGTGAACTCGAGAACCCAGACCAGTTCTTTTTCCCCTTGGACTTCCCAGCCTCCAGCTGAGTGCTGATTTTGTCCCACTGGTCTTTGTTTATTTTTTTGGCACTAGGGAGGTTCAAACTGAGACACGGCAAACCCACAGGAAGCTTCTCTCAGCACACTTTCCTGAGCTGCCTCAGAGGTCCCAGCCTGGCTGGTCGGTGATGTTGGGGCAGGGTCAGTGCCCCTCCACAGGTGCAGATCTGTCACTGCCCCCCTGATCTCCCTTCTCCTCAGAGCTGGGGCTCAGCTCGTGTCCCACGGAGTGTTACAAGGTTGGTATTGACTCTCCAGCTCTTTCCTTCTCTCATCAGGTGGCAGTTCCATTTTCTCCTCAGGGGAGCCAACCCTGGGCACTCCCTTCTCTCTGCTCTCCAGAAAGCACTTAAGCCTCTTGCTTTCAGTCCAAGAATATCCCTTTAAACCTCCCTCCTCGATCTGGACACTTAATAAGTCTTAGCATTTCATTAGCAGATGTTAATAGCAGTGGCACAGAGCCACATACTTTGAATTCAAATCCTCCTTGGCTTAACATGCACCACTCATCCCCCTGTCCACCTAGCAGCTAGGATCCAGACTGCGTCCCTCCTTGGAGCTCTTCCTGTCAAAGGGGAGAGCAGCCAATGTTTCCAGCTAATGTCCAATGTTTGGACAATGTTTCCAGCTAATTGCAGTGCTGGACAAGGGGGACACTGATCCTGTGGCACCAAGAGCTGCACTGAGGGAAGGGGAAACCACCAGGCCTCAAAATGTCTTCAAAAACCTTCCCTTCAGCTTCCAGCAGGGAAGTGAACCTCACCAAGCAGGATGAACCAAGGCAAGAGCTCAGCTGGAAAACATCAATGACAGCATAGAAACTGGTCCAGAAGGATGTGTGGGCTGGTCCCATTGGTCTTTACTGAGCTGTTCCCACAGGCTCAATGGGAAGGTGACAGTCTCTTTCCTCAGATGTTTTTCCTCTTCACTTCCAAGTCCAAAATGTTTCTGCTTGAGGAAACCTCTGTCTGGTTCATTCCTCCTAGCAGTTATCCTGCCCAAGTTTTTCTCACAGCAGGGAAAGCACAAAATGGGCCCTAGGAAATCAAGACATCGTCAGTCCCTTAATTCCCTTTAGCTTCCAATCTTCAGTCACTGCTTAATCAGAATCCCCAAACAATACTTCTCGTGTATGTGATGGTGATACCTACAGATAGTCCCAGTGAGTCCCATGGGAGGACCACAGTGCTGCCAGGGACTGTTCCTCATCCCAGCCTTGCCAGTGATCTCCTTCCTTTCCCATGTAGGGCTGAGCAAACCAGTACTCAGTGACCCTTCTTGCTTTTGTCCCAAAATGAGACGTGGAACCTGAGATGAGCGCCCAGGACAACTAAAGCTGTACCAGAAAGGACAAGGAAGAGAAGTGCTCATGAAGCAGGAGCAATCCCATCTGCCATGGAGGCAGCTGCCCCTCTGGCACAGCAGGGAGAGCTGGCTGCTCCCCCTGGTCCACAGAGGACCAAGCAGACACCCTGAGCCCACGCTGCACATCTGGAAGTCGGATCCATTAAAACAAGCCCTATTACATAACAACAGACATCTGGAGCCTGTTACCACTACAATTTTAGTAAAAATGTTTTTTTTTGATATGATCTCTCCTAAGAATGTGGCAGAGGGGCTCGGAGCCAAAGTCTTCCAAGAATGGCTGTAACTGCTTTTCATAAAGCATCCCCCACCTCCTGCTTGGGGCAGGGCTGTTCCCTCTCCATGCACACACCGTGACTGCACACTGATGCTTGGAGGCACAGAGGAAGGTTTCAGGGTGAAGGCAGGTGCAGTGCTAGAGTTTCCTGGATGAATCTGTAGAAAATGAATACAATTTGCTTTGGAGGTGCATAGATTCTCTAGGGATGGGTGAGTGGATGGATGGAGGGAAGGAAGGAGAGCCGTGGTTTGCAGACAGCAGTGTCAGTCCTGCTTTTCATAACAACCAGAATAAACAGGCACTTAGTGAAGTGAGAAGTGCTGAGCTCCTGCAGCCTCCACGTCTCTGTTTTGCTGAGTTTCTCTTGAATCTCTGCCCTTGCAAGCCCAAACACTGCCCATTATCCTGGCTGCACAGCCTCCAGGCCATGTCTTTGTCTCCCTCAGCTTCCCTCAGCTCCTCATGGCCAGTCAGACTCACTGCCCTCCTCTGTCCATGGACAACCTTCAGACCCCCTCTCTGCTTCTGCTGCCCATCAGCTCATCTGGTCAGTTTGTGACCATCTCCCCTGTCCTTCCCCAAAGTCAGGACAATGATGGGCTCCAGGCTTCCTGACAGCTGTATTTTCCACCTCTTTGCAGATTGCATCTCCAAGCACATCTCCTCCTTCTCCATCTGTTGGCTACAACAGGATGGTCTCTATCCATGCACCCTCCGGACTTTGGCTTTCTGTAACCCCCCTGGTCAGACATTGTTCCTGCTGAAGGCTCCACTCTGCCCGTGAGCTCACCAGTGCTGAGCCCCAGATCATGGCAAGCCCAGTGAGTGCTCGTCTGGGAGAAGCAGAGGAAATCTTGAGCTGGCGGTGGCTCAGTTGGCAGCTGCCGTGCTCCTGGAGCCAGCTCAGCAGCAGCACTATGGAAAGGACCTGGAAGGTCATTTGGGCACATGCATTTGGTGTTAAATATTGAAGTGTTGTTGCTAAGGAGACCTCAGTGCTACCAGCCAGGGCGAGGGGCTAATTCAGGTGCCCCGGCCAAGATCCGGTCTGAGCATTCACCAGTTGTTCCTTCCGTAGGTTTTTAATGCTGCAATTCCCGGCTCCCCCAAAGCTCCTCAGCTGGCCCAGGCCATAACAACTGCCCAGAGCTGGCCCTGCAGCCAGGAAGGTTTTGCCTGGTGCTGTCAGATCCCAGGCAGAAGCAAGGAGGGTTTTGGCTGCCCAGACAACATCAGGCTGCTTCGCAGTGCAGAGTTGGACCAGCACACAAGGAATGGAAACTCCCTTCCTTGCTGTTGATCTATCTGCAAGAAAGTGTTGGAGAAATCCTTTCTCCAGTTTTTTAAGGGAAGGGTGGAGCTGGCTCAGGATGGATCCTGGTTGCTGGAGTCAGGACACAGACAGGGTATTTTGTTCCTGCATTGATATGCCAGTCCTGAGGACCCCCAGTGAATGTGCAGAGGGTGTTGTGTGCTCCCCTCTCCAGAGCATGGCTGGAAAACTCTTGGAACAAGTAGAAATGAGACCTCTGACCCACCCTCCTGAATTCCTCCCTGGGTCATTTCCCAAAGCAGGAGGGCATGAAGAAAGAAAGTGGATCTCCACTTTGGACTGGAAGGGTAAATTTCAGTCTGGATTTTAAGAATTGTGTTGGCACAGTGCAGTGGAAGCTCTGCTTTCTGTACAGGGCTGGAGCTCAATATTAACACCCTTCATGCCTCAGAGCAAGGCTACACCATTTCCTTCCACATCAGCCTATAAAAAACACAAATTCAAACTCGAACTCTGAGGTTTTTTGCCCTTTGTACCAGGCAGACCTCAGTTTCTCAGAGGTTATAACCTGGGTAGGTTTTCATCTCCAGCTAATGCACCTCTGGGGAAGTGCACCTCCTTGCCAGAGCAGAGGGTTGCTGCAGCCTTCGTGCAGAAAATGCTTTTCTTTTGCCTGAACCCTGTCCTTGCAAATGGAGGTGCTGTTTTGGCTGATGTGCAGCCAGCCAGGAGAAGTTCAGGCCAAGTGTTTTGAGTCTGACAAAGTTAAAGGCAAATGAAATCAGAGCCTTGTAGTTAGAAGTGTCAGACTACATCCATTACCAATTCCACCTACAATAAAAACTGCTGGAAATTTGTAAGAATCCTTTTTTCTTTCCTTTTTTTTTTTAGGGTTTTTTCCCTTTTCTTTTGGAGACTCTCACCTACTCTGCAGTCTCTGGCTAAAATCAAAGCAATCCTACTCTCAATCTCATTTCCCACATGTACCCTGTAAGCATCCCAAATGGGCAATGCACAGCTTCTGACAAACTGAGGGCAGGAGGAAGCAGGAAGAGTGGGGGACAAGGCAAGGACATGGTTCCAGAACACTGCTCCAGGCTGATGTGAAACTTGTGCCTGATTTTGGTTTCATCTTTGCAGCCATCATCTCGGGAGATGCTGTGCAGCTGCTTCAAGCCTGGAAAACAAAAGGTCTTTCTTTTCATTATTATTATTTTATTTTTATTATTATTATTATTATTATTATTATTATTTAATTTGCAGATTCAGATGCTGATTATTAACAGGAAATTCCTGCATGGAAGGAGCAGCAAATGAAAGCTGCTGACAGACTGAGTGCAGTTACTCTGTGCCTCTCAGATGGCCCCTCTGCATCGCTCTCTGTGCTGGAGCTGCCTTCTCTTCCTGGCTCTTTTTCCATCCCTCCCTTTACATTTGGAAGGCAGTGTATGTTGCCTCTGATTTTCTGCAATTTTATCAAAGAAAGATTGTGAATAAACAGAGCAATCTGGAGAAAAAACAGACTCAGATTAGTTTCAGTTTGCCTTTGCCTGGCCATTTCCCACTGGTGCTCTCCTCACCCACAGCCTGTGGATGTCATTTCTCCCTCTGGAGAAGCAGCAGAGCTGCTGGTCTGGTCCTTTTCTGTGCTCTTGGCAGATGGTTCCCTTGTGCCTCTGGGAGCAGCCCCTGGGACAGGGTGAGAGAAAAAGGGAGATTTCTGCAAGTGCCAAGCTTGGAATAAGGAGCAGAGGCTGATCCCAGATGTTCTCCAAGGGCAATCAGGGTTCATTAATTGCTCATCTCACCCAGGAGTGTCTCCAAATTCCCCAGGTACCTCCCCTCTCCCATCTCAGGTCCATCCCCCAAGGGGCACCAAGGCATGGAAGGGCGGGAGGAGCCCCCAAAACCCCCAGCCCCAGGGACAGCATTGTGTTCTCAAAGGTACAACTGCCACATTTCCCTGCTCTGCTTGGCACCCCCTCGGCGAAACAGCCCTGGAGCACTGCAGTGGGACCCTCACACCCAGCTCCCTCTGGGACGTTCCCACATCCTCTGCTGCACATCAGTCTGGGCTTTGCATTTGGGATTGCTGCAGGAGGTGCCATGGACAGAGGCTTCTGATCCATGGCCAGGCCCCCCAGGGAGTCACACACCCCAGATTTCTCCCAGAACAGCTCTGCCATGTCATGGGGACGCAGCACTTGGCCCGGTGCAGGAAGGTGCTGGCAGGCTGCCACAGCCCTGTCCAAAACCACAGACGTTTGGCCTCAGAGTGCTGGAGCATGAGCAATCTCCCAAGAAGAGCAAAAAAGTCAAGACACTGATTTGCAGATACTGTTATGAACCAAAGCCCAGAGCTCTGCTCATTGTAATAACTGACATAATCGAGGTCATTATTTATACAGTATCTGCATGAACATTTGACACTGGGAAAATACTTGCAGTTCCTGAAAGACTGACAAATTCTAGCACAAGTGTTTTTATTCATGCCAGAATCTAATCCAGAAAGTCACTTTTCTTTCTCAGGGGATGTTTTATCTGATGAGAGCACGGACAGTGATGGGCAGGCAGAGCTCAGCCCTCACCCAGCTGAGCCACGCTGGGAGTGCCTGCCCACTGGAGATGCCTGCATGGGTGGTGGGGATGGGGATGATGCCTCTCATTTATCCCAATTGCCTCAAAGCTCCCTGATCCAGGGAAATAGCCTCTAGAAAGTCCTGTTATTTTCCCTGTTTGTAGGATGAATCCATCCCCTGTAAGGAGAAGTAGAGGTACTCCTGCAAGTCACAGCCAAAATGGCAGTGGGCAGCTGAATCCCATCACCCCCAGACTGATGTTGCCAGCAGTGATTTACTGCAGGGAAGATCCTCAAGGAAATAAATAAAAAGAAGGAGACGGCCCAAAGGTGAGGAAGAGAGAGCTGACATCTCTGCCAGAGCCCTGCACTTTGGATAAATATTTGAAGTCCCTGTAAACAAAGATCTCACTCGGGAATGAGGAGAAGCACTTTCACTTCTCCCCCAGCAGGCTGGGAAAGGCGAGCAGCCAGCAGCCAGGCAGGGGAGCGCCCCGTGGGACACGCACAGGCAGGGATGGAGGTGACAGCGGGCAGGGGCCACCAGCAAACCCAGCTCTGACCCTCCTGTGGGAAATCCTTGTGGTCTGGGGTGGCCCTGGGGTGATGGGACCCTCCTGGGTTGTCTCTTCCAGCGTGGGAGCACAGCCCAGCTCCAGATGCATCCTCACCTTCAGCCTGAGACAGGAGGCACTGAATGAAAACCGTGCCCAGTGCAGAGCAGAGTGCAGGGTTTTAGCTCTGTGCCCCTGTGAGCCTTCACACCCCAGTGAGAACAGCCCCATTTTCCTTCCCCTCCTGCCCCCCCGTGCCTTTGGCCCCTTTCCAGAGCAGGGAGTTTCCACTGCTCCTCTCAAACCACAGCCCCATGCTTGGGAACCTGAAACCTGTATTTGCTGGAGAGAAGAAAATCAGATTGTAGGAAATGCAGCACATGAAAAGAGACAGGGGGAGAAGAGGGGGGGAAAAGCAAAGCCATTTTTTATTGCTCGTAGTATCTGTCCATTTTCCATGGCTGTCACATCCCCCTTCCACAGCCAAGACACAACGGAAAATATGTTTGATTTTTTTCCTGGCAGGTACCTATTTCTGTTGGTTTTTTGGGGTTTTTTTGGGGGTTTTTTTTTGTTTTTTTTTAAAGGCACCATCCCTTCTCCCCAGCACCACATGACTTCTCCAAGAGCCCAAGGCTGGGTGAGAGCTGGGGTGTGTGGAAGGGAAGATGAGCTGCTTGTTTATTGAGGGACAAGGTAGGACCTGGTGGGTAGAGAGGGGACTCCCAGCCAGAAGCACTGGTTCTGCCTTGTTTTCCTCCACTTTCCCCCCTTTAAAGAGATCATGTAATTGATAATTAATCATTAGTATTTAATTAGTTATATTGCTTAATTAATTTTTACACTAATAATTAATTTTATCTCATTCTGTCTATCCAGTGGGAGCAGCCAAGGTGTCAGCACTATGACACCCAGTCCCAGCACGGCTCAGGAGTGGGGCAGAGCTCTCAGAAGGAAAAAACTCCTGCATACCTTTCAGCCACATAAAAAAAAAAAAAAAAAAAAAAAAAAAGAGAGACCAAAAGGTGTGCTTGCCACGGGGTTTGATGCTCTCCCTGGCAAGGACCAAGAGCATCCCCAGCCAGGGCCACTTCCAGGCTGCCTGTCCACACACAGATGGGTCCAAGCCGTGGCCATGAGCACAGACTGGACTTGAACCCAGAGAGGAGAGAGACTTGTCCTGCCAAAACCCAAATTAGAACAGACAAGCATTGGGAAATGGCCTTTGAGGAGCCAGGGTGGAGACAGCAGCACTGAATACCAGCCAAGCAGGAGGGGCCGGGAAGGGGGAGGCAGCAGAACCCCAAGTTCAAGGCTGGACCAGCCCCACCAGCCTCTGCCTGTGGTGAGGGGCCTGATGAAAGCACAGAGAACATGGGCACATCCTGCAATGGGCAGGATCAACACCCAGGAAAGAATAAGTCTGGAAAAGGGTGAAACATGGGAATTGCTGAGACATAAAGCACAAGGTTAGAGAGGGCTGAAGGTGGGAGCCGTGTCCTGGGCAGAGCAGTAAAGGCAAAGAACTGTCACTGTCCCTGTGGGGCTTTGCCAAGAGCACCTGCACTGTCACAGCCCTCGATGGCCCCAGCAAGGCCACTTCTCCAGGGTCCCCTTTCCAAGTGACCTAGGAAGAGGTGGCAGAGCAGAAGCCATCCAATGAGACCTCACTAGGAGGAGTTGAGGGTGCCCTGGCCTCAGAACCACCAGGATGGATCTGTGGATTGTTCCAAATTCAAAAGCTTCAGCTGCTATTTTTTAAGGAAAACTTAATGTTCTTCATGGAAAGCAGCTGGATTTCTTTTGATTTAAGTCAAGCCTCACATGTGGGATAGCTGGCACAACCAATATCCCTACTGATGCTCAGAAACAAGCATAAGGAGGAAGAACAAGGTAAAAGCAAAATAACAGATTTTGAGTGTGGGGTCACCTTGTTTTGCTCTCTTCCCTTTGCTTTCCATTTCACAACTTCTGGGTGAAGCTGGGACCTGCCTCCATCCCTGGATATAAACATAGAGGTGATGATGTTTCAACCTCCGAGTAGTCGAGTAAAAGGAAGGACCGAGCTGCTCAGGTTTTTTGCTGCTGAGTTGCATTCGGGAAGACCACGTGTAACGGGGCAGGGTCCGCCGGCGGAGCGGAGCGCTCCAGAGCAGCGAGAGCCGCTCATCTGCCGTGCAGCTGCGGGGAGCGCCGTGTCCGCACACCTAATGCTTGGAAACAGCGGCCAGGAAAGCTGCGGGGGCTGGGGCCACTTGCACCCTGCTCATGTCCTACAGGCAGAGCCCTGCACAGGCACAAGGATGGTGCTGCTGCTCGGGCTGCCTCAGCTGCCCACGCCGTGCCAGCCGCTCTCCATCCTGCCCCAGCCCTGAACACCCTGCCCATCCTCTCTGGGGATGACAGCGGCACTTGACAGCAAGCGAGGAAGCGAAAGCTTTACTGTGCTTTTCCGCCCTGCGCCGATGGCCGGGAGTTATGCGCAGCCCAGGCGAGGAGGGTGCCAAGATCCAGCGCTCCCAGGCCGGCCAGATGAGCCGGTTTCGGGTTTCAACCGCAAGCCACGCGAAGGAAGGAAAAAAAAAACCAAGGGCCAGTGAGACCATGACCTGAGTTCAACTTTGGGGGCTGCTGTCTCTCCAGTCCTGCATCTCCCCTTCGACCCTCCCCATCCCACGGCAGACCCTCGGCCCTGCGAGCAGGACGCGGTGCAGGAGGCGGTGCAGGAGGGTCTCTGGGACTCCGTGGGCTTGGTGCTGTCCCCATCCCGCTCCCGCAGGCTGATGACCCAGGGAATGCTTTCACTTTAAACAGAGCAAGGCCCTCTCTGAGGCGATTCCAACCCAGCTCCCACCCTGAAGAAAGTCTTCGATCGATTTAATCTTCCAATAAAACCTCCTGCAATCCTTTTCGGGTTTTTCACCGTTTCCTTTCCCGTTTGAGCAAACAATCAGATCCGTGTCTCGCCAGCAAGACACGGTTTCCCTTCCACCCCTGTAGCTTTGCTTGTGATCTGGAGGTTACCAGCAGCAAAGGGATGCAGGGTAACAGCACTGGTCCCTTCCTTTGCCCTTGTCAGTTACCTGGGGCTGCTCTAGCACTGGGGAGCCGAAGGAAATACCTGACATTCCTTCTCCATGCTCTCATTTCTCAGGCAGACCCCGCACAGGCCAGCTCGCTGTGCTCCCGTTAGATTCTGCAGGGAGATTTTCTCTTTCCAGACACGCCACCAACTCTGCCTGTACACCCCGCGCCGAGCCAGGCAGGCGGCTCTGCCCGAGGGGACCCCGCAGGCACGGCCCGGCTTTGGGAGCTGGCAGGATGGACCCGGGGGGATGCTGGGGACACGGGAATGTCCTGCTGCTGTGCTAGGACCTGCTGGGACAGAGGGACCGTGCTGGCAGGGGAGATGGACTTGGGTACTGCGAGAGGAGAGGAGAGGAGAGGAGAGGAGAGGAGAGGAGAGGAGAGGAGAGGAGAGGAGAGGAGAGGAGAGAGGAGAGGAGAGGAGAGGAGAGGAGAGGAGAGGAGAGGAGAGGAGAGGAGAGGAGAGGAGAGGAGAGGAGAGGAGAGGAGAGGAGAGGAGAGGAGAGGAGAGGAGAGGAGAGGAGAGGAGAGGAGAGGAGAGGAGAGGAGAGGAGAGAGGAGAGGAGAGGAGAGGAGAGGAGAGGAGAGGAGAGAGGAGAGGAGAGGAGAGGAGAGGAGAGGAGAGGAGAGGAGAGGAGAGGAGAGGGTTTCAAGTCTTTATTTATATTTTTCCCTCTGCTGCTGCTGGCCAGCAGCTGTGCACAGCTCCTCCAGCATCTGGAGTCTCTTGGCCACCGGCTGGGGCTCTTGGAGGACGTGTGCGCTCGTGCACACGCTGAGCTGCGGCACGCCGGGTGAAGGGAGGAATGCGGCCCCGGCCGGAGCCGAGCGGGGCCGTGCCGCCCGTGCGCAGACAGCGCCGGCTCAGCAGCAGCTCCAGCTCCATCTCTCCTTCTCCTGCCTGGCAGATGCTGCCCGGAGTTGCCTTCGACAAGGGGAAAGGTGCCAACATCTGCTGGGGGTTTGGTGCAGTCCTCAGCCGGCTGCAGGGCTGAGGCAGGTGAGCCAATGGGGCCAAGCCCAAATTTCCATCTCCGGCCCCATTGCTCCGCTCATGGTTCCCAGATGTGGGAGGCAGTGGCCAGCATGAGGAGCATTCCTGCAGCATGGCTTGGGAGAAGCCCAAATCCCAGGGAAAAGCACAGTGGGGAGAGTGGCTGCTGCTGGCAGGGTGTTCGGAGGTGGAAAATCTCCGATTGCATGTACCAAGCACCTGGGAAAATGGGATAAATCCTCCAGGCTTGAGTAACAGCCATCATGACAGCTAGAAAGCAGCTGGGTGCTGAAGTCTGGGACCCTTCTACCCTTCCAGACAGAGCACCACCCATGCCCACCTTCTGTACATGTGTGTGGGGGTGGTTTGTGGCCCCTGGCTTGCTCAGCTGTAAACAGAAAATGTTACCCCAATCTTTAGAGGGATTTCACACCACCTGAGCCATGCTGCCCTTCCCTGCCCCACAGGGCCCTTGGCTGCTCTGCCCCTGCCAGGGGGATGTGGTGCAGCTGCCCACGGGCACTGGAGCAGGGCAGGAGCCACTGGGAAACCGCAGCTCCCTCCCAGTGCTGGCGCTGACCGAGCAAACCCTGGCTGTGCTCGCCTTGGCTGGGACCACAGCCTATTTTTGGAAGCTCTTGAGACTTCCAGGGATGGAGCCGCCTTTTTTTTCCCTTCATTCACAGACGGGGTCATTTTGATTTGTTACGTGTTTGTGCACGGGGTTTTTATTGTTGTTATTGTTTACGATGTCCTGCCTTTTATTGATGGCATCAAAGAAGCAGAACTGAAACGCAGCAGAAGAGGGGAAGCTTTGGACTCGCCTGTCTGGGGGAGCAGAAGCAGCCAGGCTGCCAGCACAGTGGGGACATGAGTGTCTCTGCCATGAAATGTCTGTTCTTCCTATGCTGCCAGTGGCACTTGCCAGATCCAGGGGTGCAGAGGGAAGGAGAAGAGCCGGCAGGTTTCCACCTGGGCCCCAGCCTGGTTCCAGGCTGCCCGCTGGGGATGCTGTGGAAACTGTGGCTTTCCAAGAAACCAGGCTCAAGGCTGAGCACTCCAAATAGAAAAGTCTGCCTCTGACTGGGGACATTAGAGTACTGGTTCCCTTTGCCACCAGCTCTAAAGTCTCCCAGCCCTGAATGTGTCTTGCTGCCTTCTCCCTGCTCCAGGTGCCACCCAGGTCCCATTTCTTGGGAGCTCCTGATTCTGCAGCAATCTCTCCAAAACACAAGAGCAGCTGGTTTTCCCAGGATGCAGCAAAGGACCCAGAATGAGCCAGGCCACAAGAGACCCAGCTTTGAGTAGAATTTGACCCTTTCTTTAGGGTGTGGATCAGACCTTGACGTCTCTGGTGACAGCAATGGAGGGCAGAGACATCCACCTGGTTTGCGACCTACTGCAGATGGTGACACTAATTTGGATGTCCCAGGAGAGCCAAATCCTTGGCCTGCCTCAGAAGATACCTAATTCCACTAGGGATCCATGGAATGCTCCCAGGATTGTGATTCCTCGTGCAGCCTTGGTCACAGCTCCTTCATCCCTGCTGGGCTCTACAGCCTTTCCCAGGAATCCCCACCTGCCTCAGGCACATGTGGGGAAGGCAGGAGGGCCAGAACCTTTCCCATGGGATCAGGTCTGCAAGCCCCAGCCCTCCTCCTGAGCTCTCCCCATGGAAAGGGTTAATGCAGGACATGGCATCACCCTGGCTGGTGCACATGTCCTGACCCAAGCCAGGAGAGGGACACCGGGAGACTACATCAGGTTTTCCTCTTCCTGGGGCTGGCTTGCCCTTTCTTTGCACTCCCTGCATCCAGAGGTGCTCGGAGGGCCTTGCAGTTCCCCGGGGATCAGATCCCCCACCTCAGCCAGCTCAGCAGGGTCACGGCCAGCGCGGTGCTGGGCTGTTCTGGGCTGCCTGGGAGCCGAGGCAGGAAACATAAAAACAGGCTGGGCTGTGCTTGCCAGGGCTGGAGCTGCAGGGGCTGGGGACTGCCACGTCTGTGAGCAGAAACAACGGGGCCTAAATATGCTCCCTCCCCCTTGCCCCCCCCCATCCTTCCCTGTACGGCCCCTGGGCTCACAGGAAAAGGGAGGAGGGGGTCTCGGGGAATGTTCTGGATGAATCTCAGGGGCACAGAGGCACAAGCTCAGCCAAGGAGCAGTGATGGACAGTTGGGATCCCACAGTGAGAGGAGTGGGGAGTCTTGGGGGTGTCTCTGCAAATATGCTCCCCTCTTTGCTGCACTTGTCTCCTTGTCCCTGACCAACACTCCTGCCAGGCATCCAGCTCATCTCCACTCCCAGCTGCACATGGTGGGGACAGTCCAGCACCACGTCCCAAAACCACAAGGTTTTGTACCTCCACAGAAATCCTGTCCTTGCTGAAAAGTGTCACCAGGGTCCCTGGGAGGGGAGCACTGAGGTTCCTCTCAGCTAAGGGGATTGGAAATGGCAATGGAGCAAGCTGGGCTGGCAGGGAGACCAGTGGGGGCAGGCGCTCCACAAGGAAAAGCAAAACTCCCAAGCTGTGTCCGCAGGGCTTCGTGACATGTGAAAGTGTTTATTTCATTGGATGGGGATGGAAAAACAGAGCCCCAGCAGAGGAGGTGGAACAAAATCTCCTGCAACAACCCCTGGCTGAGAGCTGCCAGCTCCCATTCCTGCAGCACGCTTCTGCTTGGGACCCGGCGCCGGAGGTCCGTGGCTCCCAGGCCCTCCGGGGAAAAACAAAGACCAGGAAAGGGCAATAATGAGTCTGCCAACAATTAACACGCTTGGGGCCAGGCTCTGCTCAGTTCACGCAGTGTAAAACTGTGACTGGTGGTGTTTCTCCAAGGAGGCTTTGGTCTGGAGAAGCAAATGCAATAAAATAGTAGAAATCTCTCTAAAATAGTGGGTTGGAATGGACACGGGGCAGAGGGGAGCAGCAGGTAAATCCCACAGGGTGGCATCACATGAAAGTGCCTGTTGAAGTCTTTACAGCTGATGGAAGACTACACGGAGCATCTCTGCACCTTCCACTTCTCCAGATGGGCTGGCAGAGACACTCTGGCACAGGACACCTGTATTCCCATTAAGGGACATCAGACCATGGGGCACTTGCAAGGCTCTTTCCACCAGAAGAGCTCAAGGTGCTTGGCGTGCGCTCTGAGGTGAAGCCTTGATGAGGAGGAGCCAACTGAGGCCCACTGGGCTGGGCTTGCACCGCCCCAGCAGCCGCTGCACCAGCAAGGAAGAGTTACGTGACTTTCCCAAGCTCCCCAAGTGACTCACAGGCAAGGCCAAGCCAGATGTCAGAATCCTGACTCTGGGACTGAGTGGTCTTGGGACCTCCCAACTCTTTGAAAGAGCAGATGTGCTGAGAACCAGACTTGGTTAGTGTCCAGCATTAGTGTCCAGGCTCGGGAGGAAAGAGAGGAAGGAGGTAAAAGAGAGATAATGCAACAGCTTTGAGGTGCTGAAAGGGCCCATCCAGGGTTCAGAGGTCGGTTGTGTTTCTGTTTTGCCTTTTGCACATGAAAGCAGTCAGACGGAGAGGCTCCAGGGGAGATATGCAGCCATGCTCCTTTCAGCCTTCCTCACATAATCCCAACACTCCAACCTGGCAAAAAACTCCTAGAGAGGAGAAGGAGCAGTTTGAGAAGACGTCAAGCACCTTCATTGCCTAATAAATTCCTGGCTTCTCCTCTGGGAGAAGACTGGGTCCAGTGGATGTCAGCAAGGGGGAGTGTGGGTAATGTGCAGAAAGGGAACAAGGCTGAGAACAGCCTTCATTTCCCACCGGCTGCAAAACAGCAGCTACGGATGTAAATATATGTGTGCATACATCTATAATGTGTCTGGAAACTCACAGGGAGATCCGGCCAACATGGCTCCACATCACTCCACCCGACACTTTACAGAGAGATCTGCACTGTAAAACTATGTGGAATGGGATGGGACTGGGGCTCTCAGGCTGAAAAACACTTTTTGGCCTCACCAGGCTCCCAGCCACTCCCCTCAAGGGCCACCCATGCCTAAGCAAGCAGATGATCTTGCATTCCCAGCTCCTGCACAGGCAGGTGAAGCTCAGACCTGCCTTCCCTGCCCACTGCTGTCCTCATTTAGAAGGAAAGACAAGGGAAACCAGGATAGAAGGTGATGAGAGAGCAAGGGGTGATTTTCAAGGAAGACATTTTTTCCAGTGAGGGTGGTGAGGCGTTGGTACAGGTTTTCCAGAGAGGTGGTGGATGCTGGTCCTTGGGAACACTCAAGATCAGGTAGTTTGGGGTTCTAAGCAACCTGATCTGGTTGAAGGTGTCCAGGCCCATGACAGGGAGGTTGGACTAGATGGTCTTTAAATGTCTCTTCCAACCCAAGCTGTTCCTTGATGCTAATGGAGCTGACCAGAAAAACATACAGAGCCAGTTTTACTTTCTGATGTTTGTTTGGAGCAAACCCCTCAAGAGCACCAGATTTGTTGGGGTGCAATCCCTGAGACCTGGCACTGGCAATGAAAGAAGTTTGTCCCTCTGTGTACTGCACTCACAGAACAGAACACATTCTTTATTTCACAGGTTAGCACAGCCCCCTCCCGTGCCTGGAGCACATCCTTTGCTCAGCCTGAGAACTTCCAGTGGATGGGAGAGGTTGGTACCTCAGTTTCCCTCTCGATGCTTTGGCCATGAATCTTCTCGGTTCCCTTATGGCCACAGGGTTGGGAAGGGAAAGGTGGGGTCCTGGAAACATCCTGGGGATGGACAGAAGGCCAAGAAAGTTTCCAAGGTGGAAGCCATCCAGCATAAATATAAGCGTAGGGCACGTGTGTGGTCTCCATATATTAATGCTACTAATTGGCTTTAAGGGGACATCACAAAGACCATGGTCAGGCCCCACAGCCAAAGTGAGCCCACATGATCTGGGTCCAAGGGAGGCCAGTTCCTCACTGCCCATCACTCACTGGAGGGTGAGCAGCCAAGAAAAATCCTTCCTGACACCTTCTCCAGAGATTTCCCTCCTGCTCCCTCCTCAACACCCTCCAGTGATATCTGCCCTTGTCAACACACACACACTCATTCGAAAGCTTGCTTGAAAAAGAGAAAAATCTCTAAAAGTAGCAGGTGTCCTTAAGTCCTGTCAAAATCCATCAGCGCTGTCTCTGGAGCTCGGCTGGCCCTCGGAGCCTGGCCTGACCCTGGATCCAGCCGCGCCAGGCTGGTCCCTGCAGCAAGGCTCTAATTAGGGCTTGGGAATGAGCAGCGCCAGCAGAGAGGAATTTGCAGCACCAGCAGAGAGGAATTTGCAGCACCGCTCACTCCTGTTGCAGGCAGGGGTGTGTGGCAGCAGGGCACCCAGCTCCCCACAGGAGCATGCCAGGGATGCTGGGCTGCCAGCACGGCCCACGGGGGGCAGTGGGTACCTGAGCAGTGGCTGGTTGGCAGACGGGCACCCCCAGAGCCACGGGGGCCTCGAGGTGTTGGTGGGGCTGCAGAGGTGGCGGGGAATGACGGCGAGGAAGGGGCTGAGCGTCCCCCGGGGAGGGGAACGGGACGGTCAGACGGGTGTCTGCAGGGCAGCTGTTTGTTTTCTCACCCAGAATTAAAGGAGCACGATGTGTCAGGGAAGATCCCTCATTCAAACAGAGTCCACTGTAAATCTTCAAGGGCTGGACTGCCAAAGAGATTGAAAAGGGGTTAAGCACTCGTTTCTCTGAGGCTGACAGAGTTCAGCGCATGTAGCCTGGAGGTTCTCCAAGTAGCCTGATGTTTTATGTCTTTGGGATGTTTTTGTCTTCCTTCAGTTGTATTCAGTACTGGTATTGTGTTTATATCTGCAAAATTCTGGATTATTGCCTCCTTTTTTTTTTTTTTTTTTATTTTAGCAAACATCTGCTGCTTCTGCTTGTAGCTCATTGTACCACTGCATCCTGCCAGTGAGGGGAAGCTCCAAGTAGGACGTGGGTGGCAAACCTGATGCTCCATGCCAGGCAGAGGAGTTCAGCAGAGCTCAGCCTGCCACTGTTCTGGGTGACACAAAACAAACCTGCTCCTTAAGAAAAGGTACTGCTGGGTTCAAGCACGGAATGGGTGAAGCTTCCTGCTCTGATGGATTGCAAAGCTGCAGGATGGAGACCTTGAGGAGAAATAGCTCTTGAAGTGCATTTTGGTAGGGTCCCAGAGGATCCCATGGCTGGAAACTTGGTGGAATCACAGCCCAGAGGAGAGGGACTGGGCTGGCAGGTGGTCGTGTGGCATCGTCCTGCATGCTGATCTGCTTGGAACCAGGCATGCAAGGAGGCACTGCTGCATTATTTTACACCCAGGATTTCAACAAGGGCTCTCCAGGGACCTGGTGCCTTGCTGGGAGACGGCACAGCCTCATCTGCTGGGGCTCCCATCCCCATGCAGCTTCCAGTGCCAGCCCCACGCCTCCCAGCTCTCCTGCCCGATCCTCTGCACTAACAAACCCCTGTCGCCTCCCCCTCCCAGAGCAGCTATGGGAGCATGAAGCCACCAAAAGCCAAAGGAGCCCATCACCCCTCCTGGCCACACGCAGCACCCTGCTGCCATCCCCTGATTTGCATCCCGAAACCGGCACATGAAGAGGAATGTGAGTAAACACAACTGCCCCAGCCCCCTCCCATCCCAAATTCCACTGAGTGCCAAAGAGAGGCCGCTGGTGAGCAGGAGCAGTTTCAGTCAGCTCTGTATTTACTTATGAATTCCAGCCAAAGGGGCGACAAAGGTGCTGGAGACCTCTCACCAACCAGGCTTTTCACCCCTCACACCCCAGCATCTCCTCCCACTGCCCAAAGGAGCAGCTCCCTGTGTCCCAGGTACAGTTTCCCTCTGCTCAGTCATTTTCCCTTTGCTCCTGTCTGCCAGTGCCTCTCCTTGCCTGCCTGCCTATCTTTCTCAATTCCTTTCTTTCTGCATTTGCTGGATAAAGGGTTTCTACATAAAAGAATGCAATCAAATCAGAAGAGAAATGGAAAGAAGCAACTTAAAACTTGCTAGACGGACGTTTTTTGTGCAAGATCAAGGGCCAAATTCTGCTTTCATCGCACTGGATGAAAATCTGGACAATCTCCCCTTGAATTAATGGCATTCCTTTGTAAGGGGAACAGAATTTCATTCATTTGCACCTCGTACAGCAGCAGAGGGGCCATTAATCCTTACGGCTTCCAGTCACGTCTGCCCCAGTTCACAGCTCCAGCCAGTCCTGCATGGGAAGTCCCAGATCATTTTCTCGCATCCTTCCTTGACTTGTCAGCTCATGATGAACAGCATCTCATCCGGATCCCAAATGTACAAGCACACTCAGTGATTACATCACCCCCAAACCCACTCCAATAAGATAAAGTGTAGCTTGCATCCAACTTGGATAACTCCACATTCCCCAGGGGGCTCTCTCCTCTTGTGCATAGCACTCAGGAGCCAAAACCTGGTGCCTGCTGCAAGGCGTTCAACCCACCACCATCCCTCCCTGGAATTTGGGGATTATTGGTCCAGACTCCTGCCAGAATCACTGCTGGGGGAGCCTTATTGATGCTCAGAGTTGCTTCTGGGAAGAGAGGCTGCCCCCACTCCCTGCCAACAGCAGAGCCCTGAACCACCTTCCCAGCACCAGGTCACAGCCCTGGGAACAAAGTGGGTGAGTGCTGGAAACTCTAATTTTCATCTGTGCTATCTATAGGGAGAGGGACCAAGCTCCTTTAAGGCTGAAGATGGCATCCAAGGCTTGGAATCTGACCTGTTAAAGCAGTAGATTTTCTAGTGCTTTCCAAAGGGAAGCTCCAAAACAGACAGCAGACAGGTACCGTGCTGGCTGGGGGCACGTTGGAGTGATGCCACTGACATGAGGGAGCTTTGCCCACGTGTTAGGCAGGTGCTGGACATGCTGGGCAGGTGCTGCAAGGCCACACAAGACTCAGTCTTGTGCTCTTGGGAGGTGTCTGACCCCCGGGGTGGTGCCTTCAGCCCACAGCTACTATGGATGGGAGCACCAGGCCCATGGCAATGTTGGCTCCTTCACCCCAGGAACATAGAGATCATCAATTAGGAAATATGGCCATGGGACACAGAGCATGTGAGAATGAGCCCCACACCCAGCACAGAAGGTCACTGAGGAGACCTCTTCCAAAACCTTGCTCCAAGCCTGCCCTGGGCATATGGAAGGAGCCAGGCTGGCACAACCAGCCCCAAAGTCCCACTGATCACACCTGAAACCCCTCTGAGATGGCTGCATTTATTTACTCAGATCAGGGGGCAGCAAATCAATGATGATTTTATAACGTGGACAAACACTTAAATCTCAGCGTGTCTGCACTGAAAGGTCAGCAAGATGCTGCCAGGGAGTGAGGAATTCCCTCTTAACACCTCTGAAGAGCCTAACAGGGAATGCAGCAGGCCAAGCTAGCATCTCGGCAGTACAGCTGCCTTTCAGGACTTCCCAAAGCATTGGAGTACCTCCGACCTTGGGAGTGGGTGTGGGATTAAAACAAGGGCAGGGGGATCTGGCAATATCTGGGAATAATGGTTTTCTGGACACTAAAATGAGCTGTGAAAGGGGAGCCTGCCAGTCTTTGGAGGGGGCTGGGGTGCAGATGGGGAGCAGGCAAGAGCACTTCCTTGCTTTACATCTCTGGGGCTGCTGAGAGCCCCTGGGTGCATAAAGCTCCAGCTTCCTGCCAGGTCTTAAACCTTTGCAGTAAGAAACGTTTTTAAAATAAGCAAATAGAGGGAAATCCTGCTGTTTGCTGTCTTACTGCGGGAAGTGCTTGGCATAGGAAGGAGCAGGAGCTGGTGGCAGGCCAAGCTCTGCTGCAGCACGGACCAGAGGAGCAGCTCTGCAGAGAGGGTCAATGTTGCTGCAGGGCAATGGTGCTCAGTGCCTGGCTCAATGCTCTGCTCTGCTTCTGCACCCAGGATTTCTCTGTCCTGCAAGCAGGAGGCCAGGGAACAGAGGGGCAGAAGTCCCTTACCCCAGAAGCCATCCAGCTGAACCTGTGGAGATGGGCTCCTGTGCTGGGATAGAAGGAGCTAAACGGGCTTTGGCACAGCACCTCACGTCAGTTCCCCCATTTGGAGCAGTTTGATGTTGACACACCACTGCAGATATGCTATAAAATTAGAGCAAGGGTGGAGGACAGCATCCCCTGAGTCCCACAGCATTTTCCTTCCAGAGCACAAATTTGGTTTGCCTTATTAGAGTTGGGGATCTGTGAAAAATGAATAAGGAATAAGCCTGACTGACCCACTGGAACCCAGCACTGTGCTGGGGGAGCAGGAGCCAGCGCTTTTAGGGCTGCAGAAATGCCTGTCCTGAGTTCAGTCTGATGTGGCACAGTGATTCTTCTGCCCTACAGAAATAGTCATCTCAGGCAACAGCCCACAAAATGTCTCTTCTCACAGAAGCCCCTCGGGGTATTAGCAGATTTGGATGGGGAAGGGGGTCCTGGAGTTCTTGTTGGGTTTTCATTGTCCTCACAGCTGGAATGACCCTGTCGATTTACACAAACTTCTCCAGACACATGCTGGGGTTTATGCTCTACTGGCATTTACATTTCTACAGTCTGGACTCAGGCTGGGAACTTTTATTGGGTGGATTCTAGCAAAACAGAAGGCAAGGAATAAAAATAACTTTTTCTGGGCTGTGTTGATTGCTCTCACACCGGCAGAAATCCAGGTCAGCTCTATTGATTCTTGAGGAGTAACTGGGTTTATGCTGGTGTAACTTTGTCCCCAGAGCTGCATGAAATGTTCACAGCAAAACCTGAAATTGCATGGAACTAGCAGAGCTTCACTATTGGGGTTTCATTACAAATTTGAATTTCAGACCAAGCTTGTCAAAAAATTCCTTAAGGTTCGTGAACCTTTCAGTCAAGCCTTGGCCCAGAGTCAAACCGAGCCCAAGCTGATTTATAGCTTTGCATGGAAATAATGTGAAATCAGTGGGTTTTGTTTGGTCTCTAAGCTGAAGCTCGATGCTTGCAGCTGAGCTTGGCTTTTGAGAGGTCAGTTCTCTTTGAAAGATGAACTCAAACCTGAATCTGCAGTGGGAGCTGTAGGAGATGCTGTCGGGATTAAAAACACAGGCTGGATTTGCAAGGGTAATGAGAGGGGTGATTCCTACAGCCCTTGGAGTATGAAAGAGCTGTGCTGCTGCTCCATGCTCCGAGCTGGGCAAGGAATCAAATGCAATTCATTAGGACATAAGGGCATGTAAGGATCATTTGATTCAGCTGGCTGCTGAAGTGAGCTAAGTACTGTTAGTCCTAATCTCTGACAGTCCCTGCGACAGCCTCTTGGAGAGGCAGGAGATAGCAGTGCTCCTCTGATACTCCACTTCACACTTAGGGATGCTGCAGCTCCCGCTGGTTATATATTGCCTGCGGGATTAGGATCTGCAGGCAGCAGGGAAGCAGTTGACAGTGTGGTTTGGCAGCACAGGCCTCCTCCCCAGCCAGAGCCAAAAGCACAGCGCTCACGGCAGCCCCGGAGGAGAGGGAGAGAAACCTCCCTTAGCTGTGTGGGGCCACGCTCAGAGCACAGCCAGCTCAGCTTGCTTCTCCTCATGGCCATTTTGGGGTGAAGGAGGCCAGGAATGGGCCTTGTTCCTAGAGCTAATGTGGAAATGGCCATGGCTTGGTGGTAGCAGGGCCCAAGGAGGGCAGTGTGACCCACAGCACGGGCCAAATCCTGCTGTGGCACAGCTGGGCTTGTGTTTGACCACCTGCATGACAAGACCTATGGTCTCTTTGCAGCGAGTGAAGGAGCCTGGTGTGGGCTGGAGGGAGGGAGCATTTCTGCCCCCAAAGGAGAACAACAGCAGCCCTGGACTCATGGCACCATGTGGCCTCTCCTTGAAGGCTGGTGGGATGAGGAGCGTGTCCTCTGAGACATGCCAGTTGGGTGCCTGGGTTTTTCAGAGTGGTGGTGGTGGTGTTTTAGTGCTCTGGTGATGCCTGGGGCGCCCAGATGCAATGAGAGCCCTGCATGTCCCAGCCCTCGCTAGGCAGTGCTGTCTTGGCTGTGTCACTGCACTTGCCACCACAGAAGCAATTTCCCAATTGACTGGAAATTAGGAAAAAAAATCTTCATTGAATGAGTGGTCAGGGATTAAAAATTGTGAAATCACTGTCCCTGGAAGTGTTTGAAAACTATCTGGATGTGGACCTGGGATGTGGTTTAGTGCTGAACACGGCAGTGCTGGGTTGACAGTTGGAATTGATGATCTTAGAAGTATTTTCCAAACTAAACAATTCTATGATAAATCAGGAGCTGAGGTCTGCTGGGAGGTCCTGCAAAAGGCACTGGATACCCCAGGCAGGGTCTGAGGAGCCCCAGACAAGGAGTTGTAGTTGAAGAGCTGGGCCATCCTCACCTGTTCAGGGAGCTGTGGCCTCAGCAATGGAAAAGATCCCCAGAAATGGGACCCAGCCCTAGGGCACTAAAGGCAAACCTTCCAATTTCCCAGTCCTGTTTGGGCAGCACCACGAGCCTTCCTCCTGCAGGACTATTTACTTGGACCTCTTGGATGGCTGGATAAGTTCTCACTTACATTTGTTGTGGTTTTTCCTTTGAATATATGTGACTGCTGTGTCCTGGTGGGTTAAGAGCAGTCCTGTTGGAGCATTTTAGGGGCTGAGATTCCCTAGCAAAACTGTGCTTACCTAATCTGAGACTAGAGAGCAACATGTCATCTTCCTGGGCAATCACAGCTAATGAGTGCAGTTCACATGTTAACTTTTGGCCAGCCATGCACAGAGCAAACAAGCTAAAATGAGATTAATTGAAAACCAGTTGAAGGGACTTGACATGTGCTCACAGAGATGGCCCAAGCAAAACTAAAAGCGAAATTCAACGGATAAATAACTCATTGTGAGTTATTTGCTCGGCTCTACTTAAGTGGTTGATTATGTGGGTCTTTGGTTAATTGACTTATTGAGTGGCTGGCGTGGGTTTTTGGCTGCTCGCTCACTCCCTGCACGTTTTTGCTATTAACTCAGCTGTTTGATGGAACAAGTAGTCTATTGTCTGTTTTTTGCTGGCTAGGTTGGTGTTTGGTTGGATGTTGGCTCTTGGGCTAATTGAACACATCTGCTGCTGGCTGTATGGTGGCTTGCTGGGTTCATCACTGGCTCTTTGTTTTGTTGCCTGTCTGATGTGTTGGTGGCCCAGTTTGTCACGGATCGGATGCGTGCCTACCTAATTGCCCTCCTAATTTCCTGCTCCTTTGAACTTGCAAACCAGGTTCTTGCTTTTCCCTGTTGCCATTTGGGGTTTCCACTGCCTCTTCCATCATCCTTGGGCTCCCAAGAGAGGACTCCTCCTCCCTGCCCAGCTGCACTCAGTGCATCATCTCTAGGACATCTGAGGATTGTCACTGGGAAGGATGGACATTTTCTGGAAGTCCATTCCCAGCTGTAGCTGTGTTCTGCAGCCCTGGCACGGCTCCAACCTGACCTTTTACCTTTTCCATTGAATTCCTCATCATGTCTGCTGGGAAATGTGGCACAGGAGTGTTTGGGTTGGAAACAGGTGGGATGTTGGCTTGTAGGGAGGCTTCAGCTAGAGCACAGAAAGGGGAGGGAAAGAAGGGGAGTAGAGAAGAGAAGAGATGAGACCTGGGCAGGAAATTGTCTCTGGAAGTCTATTAAAAAGCTCACTTGATTTTGACAAGCACTCTTCATGCTCTTCTATTTGTGTTTGGCCCTGACCTAACTTTAATTTTGGGGTGAAAGAATATTTTTCCACTGTGCTGAGAACTGCTCCTCAGAGTTTCATGCTGGGTAGGGTAGAAATTGGCATCATGCAGTGAAATGTATGTCTGAGAGCCAGGAGCCAGCTGAGGGGACATCATGAGGGACAAGGATGGGAAGGGGAGGGAGCATTCCCTGGGCTCTTCCTCCGTGCCTTGCTGGAGCACCTGAAATCCATTAGCAGACAGGTCCCTGCGGGCAGCCCGGCTGGGCTGGGCTCTGGCTGATGTGGGAGGTGTTGACTGGAGCTGAAGCTGACTTGACAAGGCCCCAGGGAGACATTCAAATGAGCTTCTTTACAGCTCTCCTGCTCTTTTATTTCATCTGCCATGCTTGTAAAACACTCTCATGGAGGAGATGGCAGTGTGTGTGTCCTGCTGTGCTTCCTGCTCCTCTGGGGAGCCTGGCAGGATGCTCGGCAGTGTGAGCAGCTGTGACACGTGATGCAGGTGTCCCCTACAAGTCCCAGAGTGGCCCTTTTGTATGTACCCTGTCCCTCAGGCACAGGGCATGGAATTGGCTCTCCGGGTCAAGGGTAAAGTCATGGCCAGGGTAGGAATGCAATGAAATGTGCTCTGGAAGAATCCATGCCTCAGATGAATTCACCCCTGGGCTTTGCAGCCCTCAGAGGTCTCATCCCTGCCCTGGCTCAGTGGCCCATCCTGAGGGATGCTTGTTGCTCCTCTTGGACACTTGATGAAACCCCTGGTGTACGTGCAGGACCAGCTGCTTCCCTGGCCAGGGACACAGAGGAAGAGCATCCTGCATGTCTGGGCAGTTTCTGCTGCCCCAGCCTCCCTCTGCAATGCCACACACAAGATATCCTTTGACCTTTTCTATCCTGTGCTCCAAGGCTGGGATTTTCCCGGTGAGCTGCAGCACTGGGTTTGTCTATCAGCCCTGGTGCTGCAGAAGGAGCAGTCCCTCTGCAGCTCTGATCTCCACTCGGGGACAGGAGACAAGTCATTTTTGTCCTGTGATATCCAGGCTGGCTCCCAGCAGGGGAGAAGGATGTCTGTGCCCTTCGGCAATTCCTTGGAGGAAAGGGGTGGGATAAAGAGGCCAAATTTTCTGTTTCTGACCTTATCTTGGATTTCTCCAGCTGTACAGTGGCCAAAACCATCTAGGAGAATGTGATGAGTGCAAATCTAAAACTTAGGAGTCGCCCTGAGCAGCCAGACTCACTGAGTGGGGAGAAGGAGCACATCTGGTATTGAAAGATCTTCCTCCAGCCATTTGGTTGCACGAGGAATGTGCATGGAAATAATTCCTACATTAGTAGTCAGGTCATCTTCTCCCCACCTGTCTCATTCTTTCTCTTTTTCCATTTCTGTGGCTCGTTCCCCAGCAGGCAGCCTGGGCTGGGCTGGCAGGAGCTGTCCTGGGGCATGACAGGGAGCAAGGAACATGCTGCCTAAAGCTCCCTGAAGGTCACCAAAAGGTAAGGGAAGAGAAATAGGCCAAATTCTACACATTTTTGTTGCCGTCTGAAGTTTCTCCTGTCTTGGAAAATGCCTGCAGGGCTGTCTTGCTGGAAGCCCTCAGAAAAACACAGGGCTTTGGGAGGGCAGATGAAATGAAAGTGATCCAGGGGGGTAGATGTGTTTGTTTAGCTTCTTGGAGAGGCAGCAAGGAAGAAAAAGGTGAGTGATGGGGTGATTTCCACTTAATGTCACTTGAAACAGCAAAGAAAGACAGGAGAAGAGAAAATGGGAAGAGGCTAGAGCAGCAATGGGTCATGTGTCTGTAGTCTTTGAACTTCAGAGGGTCAGACACGTGTCCTGCAGAGCTGGTCCTTGGCTCCCACTTGGAGCCATCAGAGGCACCAGAAGAGTGTTCCCATAGGAGTAATTCCTGGGAGTGAAGCCCTTGGAGAAGAGCCCTGCCTGTATCCCACGGGATAATCAGTTTATTGGGGAGTACTGATTAGCATGGAGCCCTCCAAAACGCTGCTGCAAGGACTGCAGCAGCTGCTGCTCCTGGGTGGCTTTACTGTGATCCTTTGTGCAGATTAAAATAAGACATGACCTGCCCAAAGCCAGCACCCCAGCCACTGGAACAGCCAGGATGCAACGTCTGGATCAGCTCCACAATGTTTCTGCATGCTGGTGCTTCCTCTGGTGCTGGTACCTCTGTCCTCCCTGGCTTCCATCAGCCCCTGGCAGGATGTGTCCTTAGCTGCTTCCCCAGCACAAGCAGCAGCATGTGGCTGCTCCACTGCAGCCCAGCTGGACTGGCTGAATTAAGCAACGAGCTTCTCCATAAAGCTAAGAGCCATCCTGAAAGTTCTGTAAGGATGGGGATGCAGGAGGAGACCAAAGGGGAGCTCTGAGGTGTCCTGGAGCCAGCAGGCTCTGTGAGTGCTCAGCCCAGCACAAATTTCATTTATCCTAAGCTTCCAAACTGAGTTTTTTAGCCCCAGTGAAGTGAGGACAAGTATTAATGTGTGGATTTTTGTTCTATAGTAAGGAAGAATTTTCTGGATGAAAGCTTTAATTAGATTTGTTTGGACCATGTTCACATGCCTCCTGAGTTCACTTTCTCTGAATACTTTAAATAACAGTTTTATTGGCAGGAACATTTGTGCAAACTGCAAATTTGGGGTCAGCATCTCAGCTGATATCAATCAGTGAGGGCCTCTCTGAGGTGGTGGAGGTACACAGATTTACACCACAGAAAGGCAGACTCCCTAAACGAATATTGAGAAATTAGTCTTGGAACACAAACTTGGAGAGAAAACCTCCAAGTGTTTGTACTGGAAACCCTATCCTGAGGCTGCAGCAGCCTTTGAATTGCAGCAGGGAGCATCAACCACTGGTCAGGGGGGATCCTGGCATTCTCCTGCACCTCCTCACCTCCTCTGTCTCCCACACTGCAATGCTCTGCTCCCAGCCAGCCTTTCCACGCTGCTCACCCTCTTGCTGCCACCACCCAGGCTGAGCTCCACAGTCTGGACTGGTTGCTCCAGCTGCATGGAGAGCCCTCACCCTTCTGGGACATGATCCAGCCCAGCTCCTCGCTGGGGGCTTTGGGGGTGTTGAGTTTGGAGGCTTTGAGGGATGGAAAATTGGGGGGGCTGGGACTGAGCCTGGGGATGGCAGGAGAAAAAGGAGGTGAGGGGCCCTCTTCTTGCTGCCTCCTGGAGGAACTGGAGCATGCCCAGAAACAATAAATGTCCAGCGATGATTTGATGTGAGTTAGGATGGAAAAGCATCACAGAGGGTGCGTCTGAGACAAACTCATTTTAAACTTCAGTGAACTCTTGAACAAATTATTGTGCCTTTGCAAAGCTGTGTTCCATATGGGCCAGGAATCCTTGGAAAGGGGGCTGTTCTCTCCCTGGGATGCAGAACCTGCTCAGGACACCTTTGGCTAGTCCTGCAGATGGGGAAAGGTGAGGTCAGGGATGGCTGGGCTGGTGCAGGAGCACAGGAGGGAGCAGAGGTGCTGGATGTTGTGCAGAGAGGATATGCTGCCTCGGCTCCCTGTTAGTCCAGGGGGCATTCAGGACCAGACCCAGCAGGGATGAGGTCTAAATATGGCATTGCTGGCAGAATACTTCACTGGGTGCAACAGTCTTTGCACCCAAAATATTCTCCAACACATCTGTCTTGCATGACACAGCTATATTGTAATACACTGCATATATTGTAATGTACATACTGCAATATATTGTAAGATTGGGCTGGAAACCTGGAAGAGGCAAAAGCTACTCCCAGGTTACTGCAGGTAAAATTGGAGACAACCATCACAGAATCATGGAATATCCTGAGCTGGAACAGACCCACAAAGATGATAGAGCCCAGCTCCTGGCCCTGCACAGGACAACCCCAAAAATCACACCACGTACCTCAGAGCATCGTCCAAGAACTTCATGAACCATGCTCGAGGTCTTTGTGGACTTGCTGTACACCACCTCTCTGGTCCCACACTGTGATGGGGACAGAACTCCCAGTCCCAGCTGGTACTGGCCACTGCAGCAGGACTGGAAGAGGACTCAGGTGGGATTCAGGCACCTTCTGGGAGCAGCCCTTGCAAAGCCCCCGTTTGATTTCAGCACCCTTGGCTCAGCCATGGGGCTGAGCTCTCTTGGGAAGGTCCATTTTCCTCATGGCAGCAGGGCAGCCCCTCAGCACTGTGCCAGTCTTGCAGGGGCATCACAGTTTGCTGGCTCTCACAGCCCTTTTTAGGCAAATTCTGCACATCTGGCTGGAGCCCCCAGCTCCAAAACCCCCTGTGTAGGACTGCAGGTGGACAGAGGGTTTTCATCCTTCACTAACCCAAGCAGATTATTCTTGCTTCCCAGGCCCAACCTCTCGGAAAGGAAGGATGACATCAGGTGTGCAAAGCAGGCATAAATACCACCCAAACCAATTAATTACCTTGCTGATCACCACTGCTCTGCATGCAGGGCCAAGGGGAGCTGCTCCCTGCCTCCCCAGGCAGCCAGAGCCACAGGGAATTATTCAGAGAAGGGAAAGTCCTGTTTTGATGAGGGGGGCTGAGAGGGGCATGGGGAATCCAGGCCAGGACTTGTCCATCACTATCCATCCCCAGAGCTGAGCCCTGGGGTCAGGCAGGTAAGGGGCTCTGGGGTCTGTGCACTCACCTGGAATAAGGGGAAGGAATGTGCAGAGACTGTGGCCTCGCTGAGGGGCTTTGGGGTGATGGGAGTTAGAAGAGGAGGGAACAAGTATCTCCTGGGGCTTTGCAGGGGGGCACTGCCCGTCTGGGAATTGACTGCCAGTCCTCAAAATTAAAATGCAGCAGAGGGAAATGCTGCATCCCACACATCCGAGGTTTGCCTCACTCCCAGGCTCAGCAGGCAGCACCTGAGCAGCCCCAAAGCCACCTCACAGAGCAGTTGGGCTCTTTCTCCCACGGCTTCCATGCAGGGCTTCCACAGCACCAAGGGGGTCCTGCACTCCAAGGGGGTCCTGCACTCCAAGGGGGTCCTGCACACCAAGAGAGTCCTGCACACGAGTACATCTGTGCAAAGGTCCCGGCACGCACAGCAAAAAGTATCCCAGACGAACAGGGTGAGTCCCTCAGCTCCACTCCAGCATGGTTTTGGGGAGGGAGTGGAGGAAGGCCGGATGTGGGCAGCCCTGCCCTCACACCTAATAAAGTGAGCCTGTGTCTGGTTTGTATCGAGGGCAAAATGAGAGAGAAAAAGCCTCTCCAAAATGAGATTCCTTGCATGACAGCATGCTGACATGCTCCGGAGTGATTTTGGCAAGAAAGGGGAATACTAAGCAGGAGCTGGGGTTTGTAGGACTGCCCAGGCGCTGGGGGAGCTTGGGGAGGGCTGCTGTGCTCCCCCCTCCCCAGCCCTGCACCCTCCTGACACCTCTTGCTCTGAAGCTGCCACCCAACCTTGGTGCTGATGTCACCAGGGCACTGCCTGGGGTTTTACTTTTTTCCCCCGTTTTTCTGTCCCTATGGTCCCTTCAGCTCCGGTTAAGCCTCCAGTGAGGGTGCCCAGCACCCCCGAGCTTTGCAGACTCTGTGCTGGTGGTGCAGATGTGTCCTCAGGTGGTGACAAGTCGAGTGGGCACATGACGTGGGTGATGCTGCCCCTATCCATGGGGGAAAGGGAGCAGGAAAACATCAGTGCAAAAAGTCTCCCTGTAACTCCATCATCCCCCGGACTCGGAGGAGCCCTTTGCATTTCACTCTCGGACAGCAGACCGAGAGGGAGCAGGGAGTACGCTCGGGGGAGCAAGTGCCCACAAAACCTGGGTGTCCCGGGAGCGGCTGCATCCCCTCTGCTCTCTGGGAATGTCCCTCCAGAGCCATCCCTGCGCTTTAGGGCATCGAGTTCCCAGCCCGCAGCCCCTCAAGCCGTTCCTCATCCCGCGCCGGGTACCCGCAGGCTGGGGAGCGTTTCGGCACCGCTCTTGTTTACGAGCTGCCGGCTTTGGCCCTGGCCGTGTCCTGTGCCTTATCCGCGGGGATGGAGCTCGGCAGGATGCGGCCAGGGACCGCGGGCGCCGCTCCCACCGACGCGCGGGGGAATTCGCAGGCGCTTTTTCAAGCATCTGGTGGTTGAATATTTATGAAGTAGGAGAGCAAACCAAACACGGGGAATCAAAGGAAACTGAACCTAATACTTGCAGTTGCTAAAACAGTTAGGAACCAGTTTCTTCCTGCCGGCTGGAGGGCAGGAGCAGCGCGTCCCCCCGGACAGTGGGGTGGGAGGGAGCAGAAGAACCCATCAGCCAGCTCCATTCCAGCAGGGCCAAGTCGGGCTGCTGAAACCGGGCACAGCTCATGGCAGCCACGCTGACTTACACCCCTGCTGCTGCTCCAGCCTCAAACTATCCATCTCCTTCAGCAGGAGTCTTCTTGAGAAATCCAGTGCTGTCTCTGCACGGGTCTGGTGCAAAGAAATGCCTGTTGCTTCCCTGCCTGCAGGCAGCTGGGGGCAGGGACAGCCTCATCCAGTCAGGAGAGGAAGAAACCTCCGGGTGCCTGTTCCTACCTGGGCTCAGAAATTTTGGGATGTCTGTGCCACAGCCTTGGCTGCCATGCCAGCAGCACCAGCACAGGCAGCACTGGAGGCTGGGACTTGTGCAGCCAGGATGTATTTCTTCAATTTCTCTGCATTTATTTGGTTTTATTTATTTTTAATTATTTTAAATTTATTTTTAAATTTTGATTTATTTTAAATTATTTTTTCTGAGTGCTCCCTGGGACCTTTAGTCTTAGTTAGGGACTTGAGCAAAGCTGGAGCAGAAGGGAAATATTATCAGCCAAGCTGGGATTTCTACCACATGGAGGGGTTTTGTGGCAGCCCCATGCCCATCAGGAGCATCCACCCACACTCACACACTGACAAAGCCAAGGAAAGCCCTGGGAGCAGAGCATCCTATTCTTTCCCTAGCTGGCTGCTACCTTTGTGTCACCACCAAAGCTTTGCTGGTGACCTGCCTGTGTCCCTGCTCTGAGGCCGTCAGGAGGACACTGGGGAGAACCTGCCCACCCATTGCAGGAGGCAGTGCAAGGGCTAGTCATAACTTTATTCTCCCCCACAACAGAGAGAGGACCTCAAGCTCAAATATCCCACATTTCCGGGCTTCTCCACGCTGATGGTTCCAGCCCCACCCTGCTATTCCCAAGGCTGACAAGCCTCACCCCCAGTGATACAGCAGCACCTTGGACACAGAGCCCACGCTGAACCATCCCTGTCCACCTTCCTTGCTTGCCAAGCAGAGCTTTCTAAAAGGCTTTTGAAGATGTGCCAGAGTATCCTACCCTTGGAGATTTCATTATTTAGAAGTGCTCTAGGAGCAGGGGATATCTCTTACCACTCCTTGTCTCTAGCAAGGAGGATGGAGGGAATCCTGGAGCTGCTCAGCAGTGGTACCCATGGCCCTGGCAGAACTCAGTGCTGTGCTGTATCTTGGCAGCTGCTGCTCCCAGAGTTTCAGTGGATCCAGCACAACCCCCAGCATTACCTCTTAGAGGGCTTCCAGCTCCAAAACCTCGGGATTTCCAGCACATCTAGGGAGGGGTTTGCTGGGGTGAGTTTTCAACAGTGCCCATAAGCCTGCCCTGCCACTGCTCCCATGGGATGTGGAGGGAAGGTGGGCAAATCTTCCCCACATCAGGGGCACTACTTTGGGCTGCTTGCACATCCCCAGAGGAGGCAACACCAGGAGCTGTGGGTGTTCCCTCCTGCAGAAGGAATCCAGCCAAGGAGCCCAGATCTGACATCATCCCAGGAAAACAGGAGAGTTTCAACATGTCCAATGGGAATGATGCAAACAAATCCACCTGCAGGAGCCTTTGATGAGTTCCCATCCCACTGCAGCTCCCATCCATCCTCCTGTCCAGGGCTGGGCAGTGCTGGGTACAGGTCTCATCACTGGGGTGGCACAGAGTAGGAGGAGATCAATAAATCTCTTTGCCAACAGGAGAGGATGTTGGAGGGGCTCACACAGAGGCTGTTTCCTGGGAATGCTGTCAGGATGGCATGGAATGCTGGAGGCACTGCCAGCCCCAGCCCTGCCAGCTGCCTGCTCCTGGAGGGACTGGGCTAACTGGGAGAGCTCTGCAGCAGCCAGTGCTCTCAGGGGATGGGATAGGTTTGAGTCCAGGGAGTCTGGCAGGAGGATCTTGGTGGGGCACAGAGTGGGATGGGAAGGGGAGGACGAATGGCTCTGCAGAGAAATCCACGTCAATAATTTAATAAGACCTAGGGAAAAAAAAAAAAAAAAGTCTCCCAGCTGGGATTCATCAGTGAGAGCTTTCCAGGAGTAATAGTAAGGAAAGCAGACTCCTGCCAGCACAACAATACCTTCATGCTGGCTGGGTGAGGTGTGGTCCTGGGAAGGCAGGTTGGGCAGCTGATCAGCTGAGTAGGGAGCAGGGGTGCCTCTGCAGCAGGGCAGGAGCTGCCAGGCACAGAGAGTCTTGAAGGGATGTCTTGGAAAGCCCTTTGCAGGCATTTAGAGCAGGGACTGCTTCCCTGCAGACAGCCCCTCAGCCCAAAGCTGGGCTGGGGAACAGGCTCCTGTTCCTTCCCAGCACTGGTGGTATTAAGCCTAAAAAGGGAATTGTTGGAATCTTTACCAAAGAAGGAAGGCCGGCTGCGCTGCTGGCAGGCAGAGCTGGGGGGAGGGATGCCACAGCCCAGCCCACAGGTCTGGGGGCTCACTCCCCTGCTTGTCCTGGGCTCCTCCTGGATGCACAGGGGCCAGATGCAGCCCAGAGGTGCTGCAGAAGCTGGTGCTGTGCAAGGGCTGCCGCAGGGAAGGAGCTGCCTGGACCCTGTGCATCGTGTGAGCAGGTGTTGGGAGGCAGTGGGCGATGAGAGCTGCACCTCCCTCCATAGATTCACCCCGTTCCTTCCCTGCCTGCACAGGTTTAAACAAGGTTCCCACGGGGGGAGAAGGAGTCATACCCCAGCTTCTTCCTCTATGCTCCACCTTCCACCTGTTCTATACACTCCAGCCTCAGCTTTCCATCCTCCACCCTCCATCCCTCACCTTCCATCCTCCATCTTCTACCCTCCACATTCCACCCACCATTCTCCACTCCCCATCCTTCACCCTCACTGCTCCCTCCCCCAAGCCCCCTAGCACCAGGTGGAGCAGCAGAGGAGAGCTCTGCCCTGGGTGTGCAGAGACTTTGCACTGCCCTGCACCCCACGGAGGGGCCCTGGCCCTCCTCCCCAGGCTGGCAGAGGTATTCCATCTCCTCACCCCTCTGTCCTTGTCACCACCACCAACCAACTGAAGCTCGAGCAGAGACAGGCAAGACACCCTGTGGCTGCAGGGCTGTGCCACGAGGGCAAATCCTGCCCTGATCAGTGAGTGCTGCTGTGTCCAAAGGTCCCAGCAAGGAGCAGCCAGAGGATCTGGGGGTGACACTCCCAAGCTATTTTATAATGAGGGATTGCAGCTCTTGATGGGCTGCAGGTCAAATTCACAGTTATTATAACTTAGTAAATGTGGTTTTAACAACCATCTGGCTCTCCTTTTATATGCAATAACCGTCCCATTACATCGAAATAAAATCCACATTTAAGGCTCTTAATTGCACAAATGGCCTTTAGCTTTTTTTCCCCCTCTCATCTCAAAGAAAAAAGAAAAGGAAATGTCCCATTTCCATCTGTCATAGCAGAAGAATTTGGCTGAGAGTGTCCAGCCTCCTCCTGAGGCTGGGCCGGTGCATATGGAGTGTTTTAGCCCTGGGAGAAGGCACTGCAGCCAGCCAGGCTCCCCATGGCCCCTGAGGATCCTTCTCCCGGGGCAGTGGTGGGGTCAGCCACCCTGCAGCCTCCCCGAGGGGTCCCAGCATCCCTGGGGATCGTGTGGCCATTGCCTGATGTGGGCCAGAATAGGGTGAGGTCAAAGACTCTCCTGATAGCTCGAATAGAAGAGAAATACCATCTCTCAAAGAGTTTCAAGTTCATTTTAGTTTGGTTTTGCTCCAGTTCTGGGCAAATCATCTTCCCCTCAGCCCGTTTTGTCACCAGGAAGGGCAATGGAATGGGAAATGCCATCTCAGACAGCCAAAATGTGTCATTTGGTTACTGCAAAATGTGAGGTGACACAAACCCAGCCCGGCAAAAGGAAAGCATTTCCTCAGACAAAACAGTAAAATCAGGCACACCTATGCAGGGTATTTTCTTCCTTCCCCCAGGAATGCTGACAGGATTTTGCACTTCAGAGGAGCTACACCTCCCAAGGGAGACCAGGACAGGAGTAACCCAGTGCAAGGGAGCACCCTCTGCATGGCACATGTCAAAGCTGTGAGCATCTCCTGCTGTCTCAGGCACGTTCAGGCTCAATAATTGGGGGATTTAGGTGAGATTGGTGGTTCAGCACTGTGGAAACCAACCTGTGGGCAGCACATCTTGCCTGGGGTTTAAAAACTACCAGGGAGCCCTTCCAGAGCTGACATCTCATCACTCTGGCACAGAGGGAGAAGCAGGGGCAGAGCAGGGCAGGCTGATTTCTCAGCAGTGGCTTTTCCACATTTAGCAGCTCCACGGGTCCTGGCTCTCCCCCAAGAGCCTGTCCATGTCCCACCAGGTGTCCCCAGCTCCAGGTGAGCAGGGGCAGCAGGGTGGGTGTGCAAGTGGGAGCTGCACCGGCTCCAGGGGATCTTTCCCAGGAAGTAGAAAGAACAAGTTCCCAGTGCCCTCTGCAGGAGGAATCACGACCCTTTTCCCCAAATTCTGGGGCCTTCCAGGAGGACAGTGAGCAGCAGGATGAGTGTCTGTCACCCATGGCTTGCTGTGTCCCCTGTGGGGACAGGGACAGGGAGGCCCATCCGCCCATCCCCAGGGCTCACAGGGAAAAAGCCATTTTGCACCTTAATTTGTACATTGCTTTCACTGAAGGAACTCCAGGACCCTGAGAGCGTGGCCATGGCCATTCCCAAGAGCCATCTGAAATAATCACTGTTATTTATTCCCACAGGGAATCCAGCTTGGTTAAACGAGAGTTTTGGGTTGTGCCCAGCAGAGCTGGGGCTTAACATTACACTTGCTTTTTTGTCTCTTTTTATTTGGTACTTAAGGAAAAACAAGGGAAAAGAAATGAACAGATGGAAAACAAGATTCAGCACTACATGGCCTGTGGCACAGGATTGTTGTCCCAAGCACGGGCTTGTTTCCCCAGTGTGGAGCACCAATCCACACACCAAGGGGAGGTATTTTTGGGTTATTTTCCAATTTGCACAAAGTAGGGAGCTGGGTGATAATCCACAAAAGGCTGGCTCCCCACTCCTCGAGACTTTACATAATTTATACATTTTAACAAAGCTATTAGCATTCATTGGTTGCAAATATCAGAACTTTTTGTTAGTTAGTACTCAATCCCTTACTTCCTAGTTATGTCTCTCATGTCTCGTGCTAATTAGTCCACAGGCAGGGTTCTTCCCTCCATTTGAGCCTTGAGTTTGGAGTAGGTGGCCAATGAGTCAGTGGTTGTGATCTCCCATTTCCAAAATCACCTTTCCCTCGGTTACTCTTCAGTCCCCTGACTTCACTCCTGGCAGCTCTCAGCCAGACAGCCCACTCCTATTTTCCTTAAAACAAAAGACTGGAATCACAGAATTAGAACAGAACACAGATTAGAATATTGTGAGTTGGAAGGGACCCATCAGGATCACGGAGTCCAACTCCTGGCTCTGCACAGACACCCCAAGAACCCCACCCTGTGCCTGGGAGCTCTGCCAGGCTGGGGCTGGGACCATTCCCTGCGCAGTGCCCGGCTGTGGTAATCACACATCCTCTGAACAGAGAGGGATAGCTGACCCAGGATTTTCCTGGGAAGCTGTGAGAAGATCAGAGAAAAGAACGAGAAACAATTCTTATCTCCACTGGCTGCACCTGTTGCTGTGCACATGTAGAATGTGTGATGGAGATTTGTTTACCAGTGGGTGGTTTCTTAATTAGCCAAGGGTGATGGTGTTTGGATTTCAATTAACCAATCTGGTCTGTCTGTATTGGACTGTCTGTAAGAGCGATGAGTGTCTCTGTATAGTACAGTATAATGTTATAGATGCATATTATATGATTGGCTTTTTGCAAATATTAAAATGAATACTATATGTGTTATGTTGCAAAGTTATGCTGCATTAATCTCTTTTAAGTAGTGTGGTAAATATAGTTTTTAAGCTATAGCATAATATTAAAAGAGAAACTATGTGATCTAAGATACTTTTTGTAACTAGCTCAAGAAATGGACAAGATAATCAAGAAATTCTTTGCATACTGACACCAAAAATTCCAAGAGAGGAATTACGACCTCCTTATTGGGACTGTTCAGACTTCTTCCAGACTTCTAGGAACCAAGAAATCTATTTACAAGATGAAGGGGGGGGGGGGCAGAAACTAAGCAGAAGACATCCTTTGTTTGAAAAGAATGTTTGCATCATGTATGAGATAGATGAATATGCAACAGGCTGTTGCTTTTAAGGGGTAATCCTTTGTTAGCGAGCCATGCTTTCTTGAGGAAAACCATCCGGACATCCGTAATTCTTTGCTTTTTATTGTCCTCTGATTGTCCAAATTCTTATTGCTCTAATTTTTATTACTGTGGGGTTTTTTTAATAACTATTTTATTGCTATTGAACTTTTAAAATTTTTAAACAAGCGATTGGCATTTTTCAGTATAGTACAGTATAATATAGTACAGTACAGTGATTGATTCTGCAATCATGGAGTCAATGCTAATTATTACCTGGCGGGGACCCCAGCTAGCACGGCACGGCACGGCTGCACACAGGGTGAGAATACGGGCACGGCATGGCACGGCACAGCGTGAGAATACTGGGGCATGGCATGGCACGGCATGGCATGGTGCAGCTGCACACAGCGTGAGAATATGGGCACGACATGGCACGGCACGGCTGCACACAGTGTGAGAATACTGGGGCATGGCACGGCACGGCACGGCACAGCTGCACACAGTGTGAGAATACTGGGGCATGGCACGGCACGGCACAGCTGCACACAATGTGAGAATATTGGCACGGCACGGCTGCACACAG
Organism: Vidua chalybeata; assembly: GCF_026979565.1. Lineage (NCBI taxonomy): Eukaryota > Metazoa > Chordata > Aves > Passeriformes > Viduidae > Vidua > Vidua chalybeata. Next base: position 5,719,442 of record NC_071546.1, read on the forward strand.
TGTGAGGATATTGGGGCATGGCATGGCATGGCATGGCACGGCACGGCACGGCTGCACACAGTGTGAGGATATTGGCACGGCACGGCTGCACACATTGTGAGGATATTGGCACGGCACGGCTGCACACAGTGTGAGGATATTGGCACGGCACAGCTGCACACAGTGTGAGAATACCGGGGCCCGGCCCGGGCCGGCGCGCCAGGACTGGCACGGCCGCGGCCCTCGGGCACTTTCCCGCCGCGGCCCCTTTAAGGCGCCCTGGCCAATCAGCGCAGCCCACATCCCCGCCAGGGGCCGCCCCCGAGGCCCGCCGGGAGGCCCGTACCACTCCCGCCACGCGGGGGAGTCATTTCTTCCCGTGGCCTGGCGACCCCGCTGCCGCCGCCCGGCTCCCGCCCTGTGCCCCGCCCGCCCGGCTCGGTTCTCTCTCGTTCACAGTTTCTCCGTTGTCGTAGCGGGCAGCAGGGGAGCTGAGGGACCCTCGCATAATACACCGTCCTTCTTACCCCCCCCACGGCATGATGGCACGTTCCGGGGTGGGGCGGGGCGCGGGGCGGAAGCGGCGCCGTGGCGCGGGAGGGGGCGGCATCATGGCGGCGCCGGGTGAGGCGAGGGCGGCAGGGCCGGGCCGGTATCGGTACCGCGGGCATGGGGGACGCGAGGTAACGCGTTTATGTCTCCGCAGGCCCGCGGCTGCGTCTGGAGGCGGCGCTCAGCTTCCTGCTTCTCCTCGCCGGTGCCCAGGCCCTTGTCCCCAGCCACCGTCTGGCTGCCCGCGACCTGGCGCGGCTGCGGGCGGTGCTGGAGCGGCCCTTCACCGACGTGCGGGCCGCCTACTACTCCATCGTGGGGCTCAGCAGCCTCGGGGTGCGGGTGGCGGACGAAAAGGTGAGCGGGAGAGGGCCCGGCTGTCGCTGCCCGGCGGCGCTTTGCTGTCTGAGGGGCTGCTGCATCGCAGTGAATGACGAATTATTAACAGAATACGAGTTTATAGAGAGAGCTCTGCTTGGACAGGGCCGTGTGGGAAATGTGAAACGTTTACAAAAGCGTTATATCCTTAGTAAGTACCGGAGTATCACTGGTAATTGGCGAGTCTCGTGTTATTTGGGTAAATTGCATCTTTGTACCGTGGCCCTGGTTCTCTTGCACTCGCTGCCTGTGAATGGTGGCTTCAGGGCTCGCTCCTGCGCGGCCCTTTGTGATGGTGCTGCGGGTATCAATTTGCCTTGTGAATAAGTTCCCTGCCTGTGGCACATTTGGTGCCCTGTACTGTTAAATAGAGTTCCCATTAGTTTCTTTCAGTTCAAGTACTGAATTCAGGCACTACAATTTTTATGTATGATTAATTATATAATTTCAAGGCTGGTGATATCAACATAATTCTCATTGTGCTGTGTCTCTAAGCATTTCTAGTTTAAATATTGCAGGTTGTGCTTGTAACAGCCTCGTCACACAGGCACGCCTGCTCATGTACATGTGGATGCTTACCTGTGCTTCTGAACTGTAAATAAAAATTAGTTCCTTCCTCATAGATTCATCCAGAATTCTAAACCCTTTGGTCTTGGTTTCTCTTTGAGTGCTGCACATAAGCCATTAACTGTGAGGCTCCTGAAGATGGGGTTCATCTTGGTGCACTCCTTGCTGTGGCCAGTTACTGCTCATCTGTGGGCTACCCTGGGAATTGCTGCTTTCCTTTGTGTCATCGTGGCTGGATTTTTTTTATCAGTTCCTAGTTCTGGCAGTGACAGCACAGCCTTTGCTTCTGCAGGGAAACAGCATTCATTTATTTATTTTTTTTATTTCTCAAGGTTTGTGGCGAGACATTTTTTCTGCACAGTGCACCTCTTCACGGGGTGTGGCTATTTAAAAGGTAGAGGCAGTAAAAATAATAGCTAGGTATAACACTTGAACATCTGTTGTGGAATGACCCACCCTCAAACGTTTGTGTGCACTGCCAAGCTCTCCTGGAGGCTGAACAGTCCCCAGCTCCCTCAGCCTTCCCTCCTGGGAGGTGCCCCAGTCCCTCATCACCTTCACAGCCCTGCAGCGTGTCCTTGTCTGTTGTGGGCTGGGGGGCCCAGCACTGAGCACAGCACTCCAGATGTGCCTCAGCAGGGCTGGCAGGAGGGGCAGGATCACATCCCTGACCTGCTGGCAGTGCTCTTCCCAATGCACCCCAGGCTGCCACTGGCCTTCCTGGCCCCCAGGACACTCTGCTGGCTCATGGACAGCTTGTTGTCCACCCAGGCTTATCTCCTGGAGCTCTAGCCCACTGGTTAAACATGAGTTCCCCTTGGTGAATCTGTGTTGGCTACTCCTCATCACCTGCTTGTCCTCCACATGTTTTGAGATGAGAGCCAGGGTGAGCTGTTCCTTTCCAGGGCTGGGGGGAGGCTGACTGGCCTGTGATTCCCAGTGTCCTCTTCCTTGCCCTTTGTGAAGACTGAAGTGGCACTGGCTTTGCTCCAGTCCTCAGGCACCTCCTATTTTCCATGAGCTTCCAAAGATGATGGAGAATGGCTTAGCAATAATATTTGCCAGCTCTCAGAGCACCTGTGGCTCCATCCCATTGACGCCCGTGGATCTATTTGAGGGTGTCATGTTTTATTAAGTGATCTCTAACCTGATCCTCCTCAGCCAAGAGAAAGTCTGGGAATATTCCTGGATAGTGCAATCTTGTCCTGCTTGTAAAGGCCTGTGATTTCTGTATGAGCAGTTAAATTCTTGGTTATTTTCTGGTTAAAATGCATGCCAGTGATCCATCTATCCAGCTGTCAGTTAACACAAATTAACAAGCAGTCCCATTGCTTGCCTTTATGCTGTACCTGCTTGCCCCACTTTTCTCTCTGCACTCTTTGAAATTCTGTATTTGTATCCATTAATGATGGTGTGATATACAGCTGGAAAGGAAGCTCACCTACAGAACTTCTGTTCATCTGTTCTCTGTCCTGGAGGATTTGCCCTACTAAATACACCTGTTAGACTTTAATTTTGATAGGCTTTATAATTATACTCAATTTAGGTTTGAATTATGGTTGCAGTAGAACTTATGTGAAAATTCCTTATGTCTTTTAGGAGGAACCACCCTTGTTTCTGTGCAGCACCTGGCAGAGTAGAATCTGGGGGGTATAAAAATGCACAGTGTTCATGGAGTTGTCTTAGAGTATCATTTAAATCTCCTCTCAGTGGTTTAAGTTAACTTCTGTTTCTCCACAGGCTGCATGCAAGTTCATCAAATCTCATGTGGACTCCAGCAGTGTTGAATCCCTCTTTTATGCTGCCCAGTCCATGCAGGTCCTGTCAGGCTGTGAGGTGAGTGTGGAGCCCGGAGTTCTGCAGACAGATACTACCAAGGAGATATTTGCCTTGATGTTTTTCTTGGGTTTATTTTATGCATAACTTTTACTTTCTTTTAGTGGACTATTCTCTGTTGTGCCTTAGGTAAATAAACGTTTGGGCGTGCTTTACACAAGGCAGAGTATAAATATGTAACACAAGTATTTGTTCCAGGGTAATTCTGAGGGAATGTTTTTTAATTAAACACTGATGGCCAAGAAAAAAGGCAGCACATTTTGTTAGAATTCCCAGGACTGTGTCAATTAGAAATTCTTTGTGTGGATGACAGACTGTTTGGGTGTTGGAACACTGCTGGATACAGGTGCAGAGCACCCTTGCTGAACTGGGGTGGGTTATCCAAGCCCTCTTTGTCATCAGTACCCCTGGCTACTGCACAATGAGGTGATGCCACATGAAAAGCAGTAGCAGGTTGCCAGGATACATCTGAATGGATTATCCTGACTAATTGATAGTTGACTGCAAAACTTAAGGATTTAATCGATTAAAGCAAAAACTAATGAATGATAAAAGGATTTTTCCCAGAAGCTTACAGTTCACCAATCTAATGTTGCTCCAGGAGGGATCAGTGGTGATTTGAAGACCGTGTGTTTTCAAGTGTGAATCGCTGTGTTCCCTGTGCTCTTCCTCAGGTCACCATTTCAAATGAGACCAGGGAGCTGCTGCTGGCAGCTGTCAGTGAGGATTCCTCAGTCACCCAGATCTTCCACGCTGTTGGTGCCCTGAGTGGCTTTGGCCTTCCTTTGGCATCCCAGGAAGCCCTGAGTGCTCTCACTGCTCGGCTCAGCAAGGAAGAGAGCGTGCTGGCGTAAGTCTCACACAGGAAGGCTCTGTGTGTTTGTCCTCCAGGCTACTGGGTTGTGAATTAAAGACTATTTTACTGCTTAATATTTGGAATATAGATGTAGTAGAGTAGGTGCTGTGTTTTCATTTGGTGTATTTATCCAGTTCATTATTGTTCCTCGGGGGAAGGAAATACACGTTTTGGGGCTATTTTTGTATGATTTTGTAAATTAACTTATATATTCAGTTTCAAGGATAATGGTCAGTAAAGGGATGGTACCCCAAAAAAGCCTCTTCTTAAAAGGATTGATAACGCAATTATTACTTTATACCCAACCATGATTCTGTGTCATTTATGGTTGCAGCAGACTTAATGCTCTTTCTCAACCCTGTTTGTAGTTTGGGGTGCCTGCACTGTGAGCTGGAAAATACATGCCAGTAAGCTGAAGGAATCCTGGCATTTATCACCAAAAAAATTTGTTTCACCGTGAAATAAGAGAACAGAATGTCCCTTAAAGGCCTGGGAAGAAAGAGAAACTAAAACTTGCTTTGTTGACTAAAAAAGTGGATTCCTGGAAGCCTCAGTAGCAAGTCTGGGATCTGTGCTCTGCAGGGATCAGTTTGTTCTCTGCCTTTGAGTCTATGAGTTCCTTGCAGCACTAATACAGCTAAAGTGACATTCTGCAATGAATGCTAAGTTCACACTAAATCACTTCAGATTCATTCTCTTGAGTGAACTGAAGGCAGTTTTCTATTTTTGTTTTCTATTCTGAATGAAGTGTAAAACAGCTGCTTTGATTTAAATGGTGTTTGGCTTTTAAGGAAGGAATAATCACACACTTGTTTGGTTTTGTTTGTTCTTGTTTAAGAACCATCCAGGCTTTGGAGACTGCATCTTACCTGTCCCAGCAGGCAGATCTAAGTAGCATTGTTGAGGAGATTGAGGTAGGACCCCACTGTGCTCTCTAATTATTCAGAAATTTGCTAGATTGCTTTCAAACTAAAAGATGTATTAATGTGAAAAACAAAATGAAAAACCAGCCTTGCTAATTGTCTGCCTGCATGATGTGGCTTGGCTTTCAAGCAGATAATTCCTTGGACTTTTATCTGTTTCACAGTGGACTGTAAAATAGACAATCCTGACATTTACATATAATTAAATCCGCTAGAGGCTGGAGGATTTTCTTTCATCCTGTTTCTAAATAACTATTACAAAATATATCATTGATCCCATACAGATAATTATTGATTAAAGACCTAACAGCAGAGTTAACTTCTGTGGATCCACTAGAATGCAATTTAAATTTTAATAACTCTTTCTGTCAGGATCTTGTTGCTCGCTTGGATGACCTGGGTGGAGTTTACCTGCAGTTTGAAGAAGGAATTGAGACTACTGGCCTGTTTGTTGCTGCTGCCTATAAGCTGTCAGACCATGTGGGTACAGAGCCAGCAATAAAGGAGGTCTGTACCTGCCCTTTCCTTCCTTGCACACTCCAGCTCCCAAAAAGGATCTGCTCAGTCCCTGTGGTGCAGTGCCAGAGCCTGATGTAACTGGGTAGAACTTCTACTGCAAAAAGTATTGAGAACACTCAGTGAAAAGGGACATTGTGGAGGGAATGCTAGGAAACAGAGTCTAAGAGGAAATTCCAACTTAAAGATCACAGGCTGAATTTGTTGGGGTTTTTTTCCCTTTTCAAGTGTACAGAAGGAAATTGCAAGTGAAGCTTAGTTTTTCTTTGTTTATTTAGACATGGTGTTGAAAAAAACCCTTGTTTCAGAGTTTGTTCTGGTATTTGGCACTTGTAGCACTTTCCAGCATTTCAAGGTGTTTTGCAAATGTCATTTATCTGTGAGGAAATGCAGGCACCCCAGTTTGGGGTGCTCAAAAGAGAGACAACATTACCATGTGCCTGCAGGAATCCAGATGAAAAAACTTGTTGTCTAAGATGAAAGACTGCTGGAAATTCCTTTTGATCTTGGTTAAGCCAGAAATCATTACTACAAGCTATCCACTTGATTTTTTTTTTCCACAAGTTAATGGAGTTAGATGTACTTTGGAGTGAGAATGGCAGCTCCCTAAAGCACAAGCCAAAGTGGCAGGGTTAAGACTGAAGCCAGTGTAAGACATCTGAGTTCAGCCCTGGCCCTTTTCCATACTGCTGACAGACTAATGCAAAGTAATTTTGATGTCATTTTTGGGGTGGTGATTCTGCCACGTGCAATTCAAACTGTCAGCGTCCAAATGATGCTTTTAAAAAAGACCAATTAAGGGAAATTTAGGGTTTTTTTCAGAATTGTGCTGTCAAAAATGCTGCTGTTGGGGCTTGAGGCTTTATCTCTGTTGAATGGTGAGAGTGCCTTTGGAATGCCACAAAATTGTCTTTAAAAATGAAGATGTCATATTTGAAAAAATAACTCCCTGTTTTTTTCCCCCCACAACTTCAATGAGAGTGTCAGCTGCTGATTAGGGTCTGGAGCAGTGCCATGCCCTCCACAGACATGAAAAACACTGCAGGATTTGCACTGTGCAGGAGTTTTGTAGCATTTGTCTGGATGCTTTTCTAGTTGTGATGTTGTTTGGTGTTCACTGGTACAAGCAGAAGAGTGAAGATTTGAGACGCAGTGGGTTTCATTTAGAAGTGTTCTTTGCAGGTCACTAAGCTGTATCCTTATTGTTTTATTTGGGATTGTCTTTCACTGTACTCATTCTCATTAGAATTTGGCCCAAAATCCTTGGTTTGGATCAAAGTACAGGTAGCCAATCCCTCTGCTTTCCAGACTAGCAGGCAGTGATGGAAGAAGCTGAATAATGATGGCTAATGAATAATCTGCAGAGAGCGGTGCAGATGCCCTAACCCTACTGAGTCAGCCTGCTGGGGGGATGCTGTCCCACTCCTGCTTTGGAGAGAACAAATTAGCTTTGGCACATCCCAAATCCAGAGCTGGCTCTGTGCTCCTGGTGGTACTGCTTTAAAGCTAATCCTCTTAGCTTGAGGACACTGCTGAGCCGAAGGGGAAAAGCCTGCATGGGCCTAGACTGGCTCCTTCCAGAGCCATTGGGATGCTTTGTTCCATGGCCTTCCCAGCCAGGACATCAAGCCTGGTTCTACTCCACTGTATGAAGACAATTGTGCAGCTCTTGCAGCCAAATTGTCTTTTTGCAGCCACATACAGTCTGGGTAGTTGAGCTGCTGACATCTTTTTACTCTGAAACACATCACTTGCAGAGGTGGTTCCATATTCTGCTTTTCCAAGTTCTTGAGAGAGTTCCAGCCATTGTGGTTGGAGCCTCCTAGCCAAGAATAAGAATGCATATGAAATTCCAAAGGTAGATAATTTTGGGTTGCCTCATAATTTGAACTGTTTTTAAAGCAAGTGGAAAATTAAACAGTCTTTTATGAATGATGTTTTCATTAATAACATAATACTGAGCCAGTTTGCAGTGTTGTGGGAAGCTGCTGGTGCTTATATGTGGTTGGCTTTTCCTCTTTCAGGATCAGGTTATCCAGTTGATGAATGCAATTTTTAGCAAGAAGAATTTTGAGACACTCTCAGAGGCCTTCAGCGTTGCTCGTGCTGCAGGTGCCCTATCCCAGAACCGCTTCCACTTGCCCATCATCGTTGTCCCTGATGGGCCTGCAGCTGTGTCTCATCACCAGCCCCTGCTCAGGGTAAGGCCTTAGCCCCAGATCTTGGCTCAGTCTGTGGTGGTGTAGCTCTGGGCTCACTGAAAGTGTAAGTCGATGTCTTCCACTTTTAGCTCTGTGACTGAGGCTCCAGCAGGTCTGGGATTGTAGTGCTTTTGTGAAGTGATTCTTAGGAACCTCGTCTTACCAGGGCTTACCAGGCACTGCCTCGAGAAGGCATCGTGTGGAAGTCAGCTCTTCACCTTCCCTGTGTTAGAAAGAACAAGGGAGGCTGGGAGGCTGAGGAGGGGAGAGCTCTGGGTGTGTAACACAGAGGGGTACCAAGCTGTCTGTGCTCCTGCATTTCTTGTGGGACAATGAAGAAATGCTCACAGAAATGCTGGTTTTTCTCTCGTAGCTTCAAGTGACCAACGTTATGTCCCAGCTCCTGACTCAAGTTTCTGTAAAGCTTGACCAAGCCAAGTCTGTGTCTAGCAAAGCCACTGTCCTTCAACAGCTACCATTTACTCTCTCTGGGTAAGAAAATAAGATTATATTTATGTGTTATTTAAGCAATGTTGGACTTAATTTTCTATAAGTGTTTTTCCACCAGAGAAATGTTTCTGTGATAGAAAACTCAAAATGCTGTGGTTGTGTTCTGTTAGTGTAGAGTGACTGATCACATTTGATGGTGATGGTGAATTTCTGTTTTTCTTTTGACTGGGAGTGGGAAATTCCAATGTTATTTTGACTTTGGTCGGCTTTGAAGAATTCTTTTCCTGCTCCACTTAGCAATGTTAGTTTTGTGCTGTGTTTGTCTACCTGTTTAATGTAGCATGTTTGGAGTCTTCTTAACACCTTGGGGCTTTTTGTTACAGAGATTTCTTTGAGCTGAACTTCATGAATGTGAAACCTGCTAGTGGATATTATGATTTCTCTATCAGTGTAGATGGAGATAAGCGATTTATTGCTAACAAAGTGGAGGTGGGTGTGCTCTTTGATGTATTTTCATTCTGTGCTTATTCACTGAAACAGCTTTTTATTTATACTTGTGAAAAATGTTGCTCGTTGTATGGAATTTTTATCACATGCTTTTCTGTATTGCATTGGATTTTGACTCAGGATTATGGCCAGTAACCAGATTAATACATGATCAAAAGGGATTTGTGTAAATTTCAAACCTTTCTTATCACTTAGAAGCTGATCTGACAGCATATGAACAAAGGGTAACAGTGGAAGTGTTTATATGGCAGCCCTAAGTCGATATGCAGAAATGATTACCAAGTGTTAGTTCTTCAGAGCATTCTAGAGTTGAGCCCATAAATCTCAAGGCTTGGCTGTCAGTTGTCTGGGGATTGCCTGCTGTGTGGAAGCTGAGCATTTGTTGTTGTCTGTTTGTATAAGCTCTAGAGCCCTAGAAGAGAGTCGGGGGGGGTCTTTTGGCATTTCCAAACTGTGTATATGGTGAAGATTTTGTAGTGGAGAAGCAGTGACCAAAGCAGATGAAGTCTTCTTTTCATGCATACACAGCTCTTTTTTGGTGGCAAAAGCTCTTAGACCTCACCTTTCTGAAGAGCAGTTTTATATAAACATTTGGAGTTTTCCTTTCATCAAGTTTGTAACAGTGAGAGGAATGTGACCTCTCTGACTGTTCATGTAGTCCCCCCGGTGTCAACAGCTGAGAATGCTCTTCTCCAAAGAGGTCCATTCCCAGGGTTAATTTGTGCCCTCAATCACCTATTTAAGGAAACAATTAGCATTTCAAGTCTTCCAACGTACTTCACTTGGAGTGGAGGAAGACACAACTGCTGACCTTTACTCTGAGATTGGCTCTGTCAGTGGAGCAGTAATGGCACTCAGGGTGTCAGAAGGGGCTGGATTGTCCTGCTTAAGCCGGGGCTGGCACAGGGAGGCACCGGCAGGAATGTGTTAGCGCCGGCAGCTTTGTGGGAACCGCTGCTAATAAGACACATTGTTATGGGGGAGGACTGCTGGGGAGCTGCTTTTTCCTTACTGTTATTAGCATTAATTGTCCTTAATGCACCATCGTTTTGACAGTAATGAGCTAAACCAGTGGGTTATTACTCAGGCAGAGACTACATTTCCTGGCATTAAAATATTTGAGAGATGTTTGTGTACTGTGCAGTTGGAGGGGCTGTGTGCAGCAGATCTGAGTTGCCTTCACACAACTTTTTAAAAATTTATATTTCTTAGTCCATCTTTCTTTACTCCCATCCTGGAACAAATTAAGGGTTTGCTAAAGTTAGCCTGAATCATCTGCATGTTAATGGATCCATTTTTGGAGGTAGCTTCTTTCTTAAATTATACTTTTTGTTGTAAAGGAACAGCCAAGATCATTGTGTTTGAAGTCTGACCTGAATAGTTTAGTTAATGTTTTTACATATTTTTCCTACAGGTTCTCTGTGAATTATTTTTCAGGCTGAGGGTGTGGGGCTGACTCACATGAGCAAACCTGTAATAACAAATGGTAGTATAAGATGAAAAATGTCTTGGCAATGAAACTTCAGTTCTCTAGGGAAGCATTTATAAGCTGTGAGAACAAATGTGCTAATTAAAAACTACAGACTGCAGTAACTGCTTATGTTTGAGAGAAGAATTGAAATCAGTCAAACCCACTCGGCTCAGTGCCTGAATGGGCTGTGGTTTGGGGCTGGGGAAAGGGCAGGAAATCATTTCTCTGCTTGGGGTTTATACTGCACTTATACAGAGGAGTGTGATAAATGGCAGGGCCTTGTTGGCTGCCCTGCACTAAGGGGTAAGTGCTGTGACTCTGCAGGAAAGCTTGCTGGACAAAGTGCAGGTCTGCAGGAATGCTTTGGCATTTGCCTGCTGGTAATAAAATCAGCGGAAACCTGTTGGGCTTTAGGAGCCAGCAGAGGCAGAACTGTTGCTGTCCAGAGACCTCATGTCTCAAATTGCTGTCCAGAAAGTAGGACATGTGCACAGGCAGTGTGAAGTTGTATCATATGTGATGTAATCTTTAATAGCTTCTGCTAGTTCAGAAGGAAAACTAGTTGGATCTGGGTAGTTGGACTGTTTCATTCAAAACAGCTCTATCAAGGACAGCTAATTCCAGCGTGCCTGAGAAGTTGGTGTCTGCAGAGCTGGCTGCTTGTGCAGGGAGGAAGGGGATGGGTCAGTGACTGGTGCTGGAGCTTTGCCAGAAGGTGAATTGCTGTAGATCCTTCTGTGCAGGTTAGGCTCTGACTTGGGCTTAGTCATAAGACTCTTTGGGGAAGAGAGACTGAGGAGCTAAAGCATCTGCAGTGAACTTGGCCATAATTGGTGTGTGTAGCGTGCTCTGAAGAATTTTCTGTTGTGTTCTGTTGCAGCTGAAAGTAAAAGTTTCCACAGAAGTGGGGATTACTAATGTAGATCTTTCTATCGTGGATAAAGATCAGAGCATTGCACCAAAAACAACCAGGTAAAATGGCATGGGGGTTGGCATGGCATGGAGTTCAGTCCTTGATCCTGGAAGGACAACTGGTTCTAGACTAGAGCCTTGGCTTCTCTGGGCACCAGGCCTTCTCTTGCAAGATCACCTCAGTTCTGTGTGCTTTTTTTCCTCCTAGGGTAGCTTACCCAGCCAAAGCCAAGGGCTCATTCACTGCTGACAGCCATCAGAACTTTGCTTTATCCTTCCAGCTGATAGATGTGAACAGTGGAGCTGAGCTCATCCCTCACCAGGTTAGGACAATTTTTGTCATTGCTGTGTTACCAAGATGTTCCATCATGAAGCATCTGAGGTGACAGTTGCTCTTGAAAAGATTTGATAGGTTTTGAGAAGCCTTATGTTTCTGACATGTACTGTGAAGATCACTGATCTCACTGGATGGGAGATTCACTTCATTTGTTTTGTCTGTCTGTTAAATGAAACCTCTCCTGGCTCTGGTATTTTGTCGTATTTAACTCCACAGATTGAGTGCACATAGCCTGCCCTGTAAAAGCACACTTCTGATTTTTTTTTTTTAAGGTAGATTGCTGGCTGAAAAGTCCTTGAATGTTATGATCTTCCTTGCAGACTTTTGTTCGACTTCACAACCAAAAGACTGGCCAGGAGGTGGTGTTTGTTGCAGAACCAGACAGCAAGAATGTGTACAAATTTGAACTGGATACCTCTGAAAGAAAGACTGAATTTGACTCTGCCTCTGGGACCTACACTCTTTACCTGATCATTGGAGATGCCACTCTGGAAAATCCAATCCTTTGGAATGTGGTATGTAGCTGGAAGTGGGGTGAAGTGGTTTTGTCGTTACTGACAGTCTAACAGGAGGGCATGGTACACGCTTGGAAGCAAAAAGCTCAAATGTTTTGTTATTTTTAGTGACTAGAATCCTTTTGACCATTTGTGGGCTCTGAGATCTGCTGTTCTTTGCAAGTTTTAAGTAAGCATCAAAGCAAGACAGAAATAAACATTAATTTCATCATGTGGTAGTGCAGAAGTTTTGGAAGATTTATGGGTTTGATGCAATTTCACAGCAGGCTCTTGAGGTTGTTTCTCTGCTGGAAATAAGTCCAATTCTTAATGATGGGTGAATGATAATACTGCCCCTGTTTAGGAGAGGTTGCTTCTTTAAGAGGTTGTGATTTCCTTTTAAAATTATGTAAATTTTAGATTGTCAAATAAGGAAGTAGAGCACAATAATGGAACAGATTTTATGCTTTTAGATCTAAGTGCATGAAGCTGCACGATTTCATTTCAGGCTGATGTTGTGATCGCATTCCCAGAAGAGGATGCACCATCCACAGTCCAGTCCAAGAACCTCTTTGTTCCCAAACCTGAAATCCAGGTACAGTCAAGTTTATATGTGGAGATGAGGGCTTGGTGTTATGTGTTCTCATCATCATTTATTTGTAAGTAATGTAATTAAAGGAAGACCAGAGTTACTGCTTAATGGAAAGAAATTTGTTGGAGTTCTCTGGTGTATGAATAAAAAAGCTGTGTGTTCTAGCTATGGTGTCAGTGAAAAGAGTTACTGCTTAATGGAAAGAAATTTGTTGGAGTTCTCTGGTGTATGAATAAAAAAGCTGTGTGTTCTAGCTATGGTGTCAGTGAAAAGATTCAAACATGAAAATGTGTCTAGGTAAGCACCACAGAAAGGTCTCTGTTTCATTCCAGCTATCTGGGCTGATGTCAAGCTAACAAGTGCTTCTGTGAGTGCAAGCAAAAGTTAACTGTGCAAGAAATCAAACATGCAGAGGCTGGGATAGACACTGTGTTAATGAGTCAGTCTTTGCCTTAGGAAGAATGGCTCTCACCCAGAGGAACCTTTGAGAAGAGCACTAGGGCTGCAGCTTGGGAGCAGAGGAGCTGCTCTGTTGGAACACTCCTGCTCATGAGTTGGTTTGGTTTGTTTGCAGCACCTCTTCAGGGAACCTGAGAAGAGGCCTCCCACAGTGGTCTCCAACACTTTCACAGCACTGGTTCTCTCCCCACTGCTTTTGCTGCTCATCTTGGTAAGTGAACTGGGTCACAGAAGAACAACACTTCTTCCCATCCAGTCAGAGTCACTTAGGAGGTTGGACAGCTCAAAACTCTTGGTTAATCATGACTGGCACAACAGTGCTGGAGTCACAGCTAGCAGCTGTCAGTGCAGAGCACTGGTCTGGTTTGATTTTTTGAGGTTATAGTCAAAGCAGAATAACACTGCTGCCAAGTTGAAGTAGGTGGATGAGTTTCTTCAGTGTTTATCAGCTGGGGATGGTGAATAACAGTGGGCAGATTAAGTTACAATAACATTAGACTTCCACAGGAAAAAGGCATTTATTCTGCCTCACATGTAATAAATCCATCACAAAATCTGTGTTGCTTAATCCTATCAGATTGAATTCCCATTTATGGACATTTGAGTATCTGTACTTGAAACATCCCTGCTACTCACTGTTTCATCAGGTCAGTGCTTTGAACTTAATGCAATAAAAAACTCACTGAGGCAAGTTAAATTATTTCTTATTTGGAATATGAAACTGATTCCAACAGTAATTTCCCATTAGCCAGTCTCAGTGAAAGCTGGCATTCAGGCAGTTGTGTCCTCTGGTCTATGGAGTTCACAGTATACAAGTTGATGACACTTGAATGAAAAAACTCATTGTTGCTGCTCCTCTTTTCCACCCTTCATGCCTTTATCTTTTGTAGTCAAAAACTATAAATGTTACTGTGAGCAAACATCTTGTATCCATAGCTGTTCTTTGGATGAGTCCAAAATGAGAGCATTACTATTTTTTTTTACTTTTTTATTTTTAATGGAAATTAATTCAAGTGGGTAGAAATAGCAATATCTATTTATTTTTCACTATTTAAATTTGGAGCGGTCCTCTCTCATCAGTTTAAGATATTTGAGGAACTGCATTAGGGCAGTCAGAAGTAGCAGGAGACATTTCCACTAAAGGAGCTCAACAATGCTGCCTTTAGCAAAATTACTACTGTCGCCTCTTGCAGTAATAAACAAGGACTTTTGTAGAGAATACACTGAAGATCTTAAACAGGCTTGAAAGATGTTGAAGCTTAAAATAAAAGCTTGTGTTTACAAGGCTGTTTAATTCCAGTTTTGTTTCTTTTCCTTTTTAGTGGATCAAGATAGGTGCCAACATCTCCAACTTCAGCTTTGCTCCCAGCACCATTGTTTTTCACCTGGGACATGCTGGTAAGTGTCAGAGTGTGTGTTTGACCTCCTCACCTGGGAGTTACAGATGAGAGCCTGTGGTTAATGGGCTCGTGGTCTATTAACTCTAATGACATAACAGCATAACACTTGTTCTCTTGTTTCCATCTGCCTTCCTGCTTTTCATGATTGTTAATATGGTGATAAACCTGTTTTGGCCATCAGCTTATAACAGCCATCATTATCTGGGCCCCTCTCTCACTCCATTTATCTGTACTTAATAGAACTTTTTATTTCCAGAGGTCACACTTTATTGCATGTTTATCCTCTGAGAGTGAGGAGGTTCTGTGGGGATTGAGACCTGCAGGACTCTCAACAGTGAAAAGCTGCATCTTTTCTTTAAAGCTCTTCCCATAAAAGCACTTCTGGTTCTTTGGCTGAACCAAATTTTTTCATCAATTTTATTGTGTCCTTGGTTACACAGTTATTTACTGTCTTGGTAGAATTTCAAAAGCATTGCAGGTTAGGAGAACATAGAATTGATTTCCAAATGTCACTATGTTTCTCAGTCCAAATCAGGTTACTTGGAGGCTTTATAAAGCTGTAAGCCCTTACAGATGTGTGAGGTTAATATCCCCTATTGAAATCCAGAGTATCCTCCTCTTTTTAATAGCCCTTAATGTCTATAATATGTCCATAATTCTGCCACAGGAGAGTTGGTTGCAAGCTGTCAGTGTCACAGTTTCACTCCAGAATGAGAACCCAGATGTCTTCGTTCCCTGGCAATAATATGTGGCCTTTAGAGCTGCCATTCAGAGCTTCAGAAAGGAGATAGGAACCAAATGCTTAGGCCTGGCAGTACAGTTGTTCTGAGGATGACAAATGGTTGGTCTTTGAAATGCAATTTCAGCCATGAGCTGTCTGTTTTTTTCCCTTAGCAATGTTGGGGCTCATGTATGTCTACTGGACTCAGCTCAACATGTTCCAGACTCTGAAGTACTTGGCCATTTTGGGTGGCATCACATTCCTGGCAGGCAACAGGATGCTGGCTCAGAAAGCTGTGAAGAGGTAAGGAGGGGACAGAGCATCAGTGGGGAGGAGATCACAGGGTGCTGCTGTGTGTCAGTGACCAGTGCTTTGGGCTCTTGGACTTTGTGTGTTGGGCTGGGCTGTCAGCCCTGCTTCCCTGCCTCTTGAACTGAGTGGGGCAGTGAGGAGCTGTCTCTGGGAGCAGCTCCTGCAGAGAGAATTGGCCATGTGGCATGTGCTGAAGGAAGCTCTTAGAATATTGTCAGATTATGGAAGCCACTGTAAATGTAGGAGAGGCCCAACTATTTGGGAGTTCTGCTTGTGATAAAGGTTTTAAGAGGAGGAATGTAAGGTGGGAGTAAATCACTGCTGTGTTCCTCTAGCTAAGGGGTGATTGTAGGGAAAAGGGAAGCAGCTGCTTATCATTTGTGCAGCAACAGACAAGAGGCAACTAACATGAGCAAACCCAGATAAAATTCTGCTAGGTATTAGGGATACAGCATTTCTTTCTGTACTGGATTGGATTCATTCTGCACACCCGTGTCTTCTGCCACACAGTGTCTCGTGACTGCCCTGGCGTGGGCAGCCAGCAGTTTGCTGAGCCAAGCTGCCAGTGCAGTGCCGTGGTTAGAGGTCACACCATTCCCTCTCCTTTACTTCTGCCACAATTTTCATGTGAGACTTAAGCTTTTGTACTAATGTAGCATTTGACTTTGAAGATGATTTACTGATCTGCTTTGCCATCACACCTGTGCTTTCCTTACTTTCCCCTTTTTGAGCTACTGGATACCTACCTGCATAGATATCCCTGGGGTCTCACCTTTTTTATTACACTCTATTAAAACCAGGACAAGAGCTGTAAAAAAAACCCATAAGAATATAATTTTCAGGAGGGTTGCATTGATTGGTTTTCTTTCAAACATTTCTACATTTATGGCTATGTCCAGGAGGATGATTAATGTAATTAACCATTTTCATACTGTCCTCCCACCTTTCTCAGCCTTGCTCCCTCAGATGTCCAGCCCTCTCCACTGTGGCCTTTTATTGTGTTAGTATAACTTCCTGTGGGAATTGTGTTGCCCCTGGGACTGTTATGTCATTTAATAATGTTTCCTTTTTCATTGAAAGAGTAATGAGACATTATTATGAAGTGTAGATTGCCTAGGATACAGATTTGGGGGAAAATAATACAATGAAGCAAATTTCTAAGTGTCTTGGCTCAACCAGGGCTTCTGTTAGCACATAAATGCAGGTGGTTGGTTCCTGCTTCAAACCACTGCAGGGGGTGTCCGTGTGCTTTTTCACTGTAAATGACACGAAGCTGCAACTACAATGGCAAATTCAAAAGTAAAACTTCTCTCTGAGGCTAAAGTTAAACCCTTTGTACATGACTTTAATGTTCAAAAAGACATCTTGTGAAGGCAGTGCCTGCCTGTCTCAGATGCTGAAGTGCAGTGACAATTAACCAGATTGCACTTTGAGGCAAAGCTGTGGAGGCCAACAGCAGGCGTGGGAAGGAGAGGGAAGGGGGCTGTCTGTATAAACCATCTTGTTACAGAAGTTACCAGAAGGCCTGGTTTTGCTTTTTGCATTTCTGTCACTGGGTCTGGTTCCTGGAACAGGGCTGCTTTCTTCCTTCCTGTCTTCTCTGAACCTTTCTCCCTCTCTCCTTTTGGCAGGATCGCTGCAGAGCAGAGCAGTAGGTTGGCAAAGTATAGAACGCTGCGGTAAAAGGGGGTTTGCTAGTGACCAGCTCTTCAGGAAGTAAGGGCCTTTTTGGATTTTGCCTTTCCCTGGGCATGCTGCCTGTTTCATTTCACCTCATCACTCACTCCTTTGACAAAAAATATGTGAGCTGAAGCTGCATCCCCCAGCATTGCTTAGTGGGCTTTAAAATCAGTCCTTGGGTGCCCTGGCTGCAGCTGGGTTGGGCATATTAGCAGGACATGTTCTCTGAGGCTAAATTGCATTTGTGTGATTTCCTGAATTATCTGAAGTCTGTGTGGTGATATGTGCACATGTAAATATGCTGTTGTGGGCATCAAGCAGCTCTCAGGTGATGAAATAAAACAATATTATTGCTCCTATAAATAAATTATTAGCAATGTCAGCTGGAGGAGACCATGATCAAAGTGGCTGACACTGGGGCTGTTCCCACTCTGCCTGCTGAATTACATCCTCATTTGGGGTGGTGAGAGCTCTGTGCAGCAGAGGTCAGCACCACCTCTGTCAGCTGAGAACACGAGCCAGTCCCAGGTCACCCTCCATTAGACTGAACTGGTCATGATGGTGAGCCATGGCAGCAGCAGCTCCCAGCCCCCTCCATTCCATTCAGTCATGTGCTGGGTCTCCATTGCCATTTGCCAGGAGAAAGCCCTTTGTTTCCTTTCATTCCAAGAGGTAAGGTCCCAGTTTGCTCTGTGCACTGTGGTGTAGGAGGCAGGAGTGCCCAGTTCTGAGTGTGTGTGCATGGGGCCTTCATTCCTTTTCAGTGCACCGGTTTGTTGTGGGGAAAGGAAGAGTTTGTGTGATGGGTCCTGTGGTGACACAAATCACTGTACAATGTGCTGCACAGGTACATCTGAGCATCTGCTTCCCCTCACATCCACAGTCAGTGCTCCAGGCACGTGGGGAGTTGAATGGAGCCCAGTTTCTGTGGTGCAAATCAAAACCAGCACTGGGAGGTTGTGCCACACAAATGGTGTGCACTGTGGTGAGAGCTCCTGTCTGCAGATCAGGGAGCGTGCAGGATGGTTGCATGGAAATTACCTGTGGAAAATTTGGCATCATGTCCCTCAGAAAAACACCCTTTTGATGTCTTTTCTCTCCTTGGAGTGTTTTGAGGTACTTGAGCACAGAACAAGCTACAGCAGGTTACTGGAAAGGAACTGGAGGTGGCTGTCACTTGTCCTTTTGACTGCTGTGTTTGCTGTTCAGGCTCCTGGATGCTTCTCTTTAACATCACTTTGGGCCAGTGGTTTGCTGCTTTTTAGTGGCCTGTTACCAAGTGCCTCATGAGTGTTCTCCACAGCCTGCATGTTTCCTGTTTCTCAGGCTGGTATTTTAACCCTTCATTCCTTATGGGCTGAAAGTAGTCCTAGACTACAGACTGCTTTGGGTTGGAAGGTCCACTAGTTCCAACCCCGCTGCCACAGGCAGGAGCACCATCCACTAGACCAGGTTGCTTAGGGCCACATCCACCCTGGCCTTTAACAAATTCCAGAGATGGGGCAGCAACAGCTTCTCTGGGCAACCTGTGCCAGTGCCTCACCACATTCTGAGTTTAAAATTTCTTCCTAACATCCAATCTAAACCTGCCCTCTTTCAGTTTAAAACCACTGCCCCATCTGCCTGTATAAAACATCCCTCTCACTCCTTTTCATAAACCCCCTTCAAGTCCTGCATGGCCACAGTGAGGCCTCCCTTGGGCCTTCTCCAGGCTGAGCATCCCCAGCTCCCTCAGCTTTGCCTCAGAGCAGAGGGGCTGCAGCTCTCAGAGCACGTCTGTGGCCCTAAGATCTTGCAAATAAATGAATATCCACAAACCCTAAGTTAGATTTTGCTGCCATGTGCAGTCACAAGTATTTTTCCTCACTGCTGAGTTTTCTGATGCCCCAGCCATGTCAGTCAAGAGTGTCATGCCATGTGTGCCTGTCTGGCATCGTGGAAGGCAAAAGGACCTCAAAAGGTTGGGTTTGCTATGCTAACCCTGCTTGATCTTCCTGGGGAGATGAAGATCTTTGTGTTAACATGGACCAAGGATTGCCAGCAGATGGATCAGCCCTGTTCAGAGGAGAAGTTAAGGTACTTGCAGGCTTTGCCTTCAGCCTGGGTTGGATTTGTTTTTTTGTTTTTGTTTTTTGTTTTTTTTTTTTGTTTTTGTTTTTTTTTTTCAGTTCTGTAATTTAATAGACATTCATCCCTTTTGCACCAGAAATTAATCTACATTTTCTCTGACCATTTCCATGCTCCTTGAATTCCATCCCCTATTCCAGAGCAGTACTGGTTTATCACTCAAATAAGCTGCTTTGGGGAAGTAGTTTGTCCAACAAGCTGCTTTTGAGAGAGAATGAAGGGTTTGAGGACACTTGTACTGTACAAGCTAGTGCTTTGTTGCCTGGAAGAGTTAATTTTTTTTTTTCTTTCCAGGACACACTAGTACCAGAAGAATGGAAGAAATGTGGAAAAACAAAGCAAATGCCTTCAGAGCAGAAGCAAATAAATAACTGAAAGTCCAGAAGAAGGAAAGCAGAAGATAATTCTTTTTTATATATTAAGTCAAAAGGGTGCCAGTTAAACTTTTTTTTAAATCTTTATTTTCATCATTGTGTTCATGCTACTGGAGTGCTTTTCATATGAATCTGGAAAATATTTTCTTCCCTGGATCCTCTCCCCTTCTCCCAGGACATTTGAATTTCTTTTTGAGAAAAAGAAAGAAGAAAATACAAATTGCTTTTCCCCAGGTGCCCTTTCCTCATCATAAAGATTTGTGAATAAAGAGGAGGAAAGGATGGTCCTGAGTGTTGTGTTTTGGCTGTCTCAGAGGCGGTGATTGGAAGCTGGGTTCACATGAGAATGAGAAGAGCTTTTTCTGGTGGGTAATTTTGTGTGTGAGTCATTGCTGAGTGTGAAGCTTCCTGTTCTTTCATGTCCTTTCCCTGGGGGCTGTTTTTATTGGGGGTGACTTCCCTCCTGCCTGTCCCTTGGGTGAGGCTGTGGCTGCCTTTCTCCACTAAAGGCTTGTCTCTCCCACTCCAGGCTGTGCTCTGGGCCCCTGGGGTCAGGCCTTGTGGAGCCAGCTGTGGTGCTGGTGTGCCTGGCTGTGTCTGACCTGGCAGCTTTGGGGGTCCTGTGGGGGCTTCACTTTCTTTCCAACCTCTGGCTGTAACCTTATCACTCCAAATACGAGTTTGATGAGGTTGTTGCTTCTGGCCTTCTATGAAACCAAAAAGCCAGGTGTCTGCTGCTTGCCATGTGGCCATGTTTGAGTTACTCAAACTCTCATTTCCCATCTAATTCCTCCCTTCAGGACCACCAAGCAGTGCTGAGGCAGCAGCTTTGGGTGTTACTGAAGGACTCACAGATACTAATAACCAAAGGCCTAAATCTCCTTCTGATGTGCAACTTTCAGATGGAAAACTTAACAGTTGCTGCCTCCCCTGCTCCTGTGCATCCTGTGTCAAGGGTAGTTGCTCTAAAGGCCTTTATCAAATGTCTTCTGGAAATCCAGGAAAATTACATCAGCAAGCAAGCATGTGGATAAAGGGTGTGGGGCTCAATCCTCCAAAGCATTTCACGTATGTGAGACGTGACCCCACTTTATTAAATCCACCTTGTCTCTTCCCCATGCTGTTGCTCACACTTAGCTCACTGTTCCTGCTCTTTGCAGCTGTTCCTACCTGCTGGTTCAGTGTAAACATTAGGGTGGGCCCACAGAGGTTTAATGAACTTCTTTGACCTCCTCTGCACTCCTTCAAACACCAGATCTCAGGCTGCATTCAAGTCCTCTGGGGCTAAAGGAGTTTTAGACAAGAAATAACTAAACTACTCTTCATAGTCATTTACCCTGAAATACTTTTTTTAGCCTCGTGTTTTGTTACTGCTTACTTAGAAGCTTTGTTTTTTAACGAATTCTTTCTGCTGATGCTTTGTGCTAGAACAGAACTTTCCCTGTGCCTGTAGAGCTGCAGCACTATCCAAGGAGACTAAGGATGCAAAAGGAAAATCCTGGAGTGCCCCTGTGGTGTATTTTCTCTAAGCTGTGTGTGTTGCTATTGATTCTGCTATTAATGCATTAGGAAATACTATGTTTATTATTTTGGTCTTTTAGTCCTCAGATATCTTTATTTGCTTTAATATCACAGAGTTTGAGCATATATTTCCTCATTTTGAAGCAAACTGAACCTCCAAAGGAGTCTGTTTTATTCCAAATAGCTACACTCACCCATCCATTTAATCACAAATGGATTTTCTGAAACACCCTAACACTTTCTGAAATGTTTTTGAAAGGGCTTTGATTTTATTGGCAGTATCCAATCCAGAGGCATGTGCCTTTTATGCCACTTAAGAGTTTAAATTCATTTTGCTACTATGCCTACTTACTACTTTAGGAATCTTCTTCATTTTTTGTAATTCCTTTCCTTGGAGGGACTAAGTCTTAATGGCTTTGAGTTTGTTGTTACAGAACAAGTTTACAAACCCATTTTGAGCTACTCAGGTAATTCTTCTTTTGTGTATTTCTGCACTGTGGAGCAGAAGGATGTCTCTGACAGCTGCCTGCCCATGGAAGGGTAGCAGTTATCCATTAGAGCTCCTGCTGCTGTCACAGCTTCACTGATCTCCCTCAACATCCTCTGTGTTCCCCATCCTGCTGGGTGGTTTGTAATACTTCCCCAGTGCTGGAATTGTAAAACCTGAGCAGGGAGGGCTGTAACAGGGAGTTGGTGCAAGGATGAAATTATTTCCATGCACACTGGAGCCTCCTATCCTAAAACATGTCACCTGGTGATGGTAACTACTGCAGACTAACAAGGAATTGTTGGAGTGCAAGGAGGGAAGACCTCATAGGCCTTAACACACATTTATGTATCATTGTGGTTCCAGCCTGGTGTTATTGTTGGTATTGGAGCTGGTGCCTTTGTTAGCCCAGTTTTGAGTCATGCTTGGTGCACTTGACAACTGTCTCTGAGGAGCATCTTCCATTCTGGGCCCAGAATCAATAAACTAAGGTCTCAACAAAAGAGCCATCTTGACCTGCTGTTGGACAGGTTTATTTAGAACAACTCTTATTTCTTGCTGCTGATGGGAGAGCAGACCCCATCCTGGTGTTATTTACATTTCTGAAGACATGATTATTACACAAACAACAGGGGGATTGGGGTGAGAGGGAGAAAGGAGATCACTGGGTAATAATTTACTCCTTTTACAACACTTACAGTGTAACTGTAGCCACGGTGGAGTTCAGAGCCAGGGGATGGCACATAACAGGAGGCTGAGTTGAAACAGTGACAGCCCAATCTGATGCACAGGGATCTCCTTTAGCTCTGGCAGGGCTGTAACTTCAGCTTGAACTCCTCAAGGCCGAGCAGGCAGCGTAGCTGAGCATTTTAGAGTTCATTCTGCTGCCAGGACTCTGTGTCAGGAAGCCAAGCAGCAGCAGCCCTGGGCAGTGTTTCCAGTGAATGAGAGATGTGTGGATTCATGTCTCACCCAGATCCTTGCTGTGTGTGGTTGTGCCATCAGCATCAATTTAGAGAACGCTGTAATCAATTTACTAAGTTGCCTAAAGGTGCCTTTCGGTGGCCTCATATTTATTAATCAGGCCCTCAAACAGAAAGATGACTTGGCAGAAATTTTGCCACACTTTGTGATTTGAAACCTTAATTAGTAGACAGAATGTCCCCAGGATTACAAGTGTATCACTTGTTTTAGTCTCTGTGTAAAGCAGCCCGAGGTTAAACCACAGAGGTGGGGTTTTTCTGATTTAGTACAGAGCAATATTTCAAGAGGGGAGTTAAATTGTAAAGACTGGAGTAAATTAAGTAGTGCTTCAGCACTGCATTCCTTTGATCAGATCTGAGGAGTGTATGCATCAGTTTCCAGCTGCTCACATCTGGGATTGTCTTCAGTGCTGTGAAGGGCTCACTGTACAGTTTGGTCCATGAGCTCTGAATTATTCTAGACACAAAGAGGAGGAAAAGAGAATTACCAGACAACTTCATAAGCACACAGAATTCTTTTCATCCTTTGGAGGCTTTTCCTGACTGACCTTATCTGTGGAAAGGTAACCAAGTCAAGCATGGCAAGAGAGATGCTGGAATATTATGCTCTCCCAGCTGAATCCACACGTGTGATTTATGTAGAGTTCTGATCTTCCCTCTCTTCCCCAGCCCCTCTTTTGCTCAGTGTGCACACTGATCTCTCCACACCCCTTTGTATTGTGCTGGCAGGATTGGACAGGCTTAATTTCTGTGGACAGCTGATCAAGTGAAGGTATTCCCAAGGATGGACAGTTTGCTGGCTCTTATTCCTCCAGGAATGGCAAGACTTAGAGCATAATTCAAGTCCCAGCTGACTGTTTTCAGGATTGAGGGATACAGAAAACAGTAAAACTTTCTCTGCTGCCCAATGCAGGGAAAATCTGACATGTCCCAGGCACCTAGAGACAGGTTCTGCTGCTGGAGAAGCCTTTTGTCTGCCTTTAGCCTGGCCTAGACCCTCAGGCACTGCATCTCAGATAGCTTTGCAAGGCTGCTTTGGGTTGCTGCAAGCCTGTTTCCAGACATCCACATGCAGCTTCACAGCACTTGTGTTCTCTCTGTTCAAACTATCGGGGTTTTGGTACTTGGCAATATTAATTGGGAGCTCTTTCCCCCCCTTAAATTGCAGCAAGCACCTTTTTCCTGGACAGCAGTGGGAGCTGGCATCGCTGAAGGAGAGCCTTCAAGCCTTGAGCAGTGCAGCAGCAGTGAGTTATGCACAGGACTGAGCAGGGAATGGTACTCACCAGAGCATGGGGAGATGGAAAAAGGAGAAGTATTTACATGAGCTTAGCCAGGGTGCTGGGAAAGCCTTCCAGCCCACTGCTGTCGATGTCCTGAGGCCTGTCAAGGAAGAGGACAGGGATGGCATCATTGGGACCAATGAGAAGTTCTCTTTTCTGCTATATTTTACTGGATTACAAGGCTGAGAAGACAGCAGAGTGATGTGCTGCTGTGTGGTGCAGGCTGGCTCAGGACAGGCTGCACCCTGCTTGTGAGGTCAGCCTCATTCTTTCCCTGAGTGTTCCTGAAATGACAATTCTGTAGGTTCACACCTGGAAGGCAGGCAGCAATACGGACCTGGGTGTGTTCCTGCAGTGAGCAGAGAATGAACTGATTCCCACCCACCTGTGGTTCTGCAGGATGGCTCCCAGGAAGTCCCTCAGCACCATCTGCTGCTGGTACTGGCTGTCCATCAGAATACTGTCAGACTGGCGCCTGGTCAGGAATTCCTGCACCCCTTCCCCTGGGCTGCTCTCGCTGCTTCTGTTTGGTGAAGATGGGAAACCTCTTTGTTTCTGAGATGCTTTTTTGTCCCTCACTCAAAGTTGGGCTGAGGCTGAACAGCACAGAAAGGGAACCTGCTGGGACTGAGCCTAAGGTCATTATGCTTAATTTCAACAAGGAATTGGTCGCTGTATTTGCTGTTTTGTTGGAAGATGGATTGGGCTGGCTTGCATCTGACCAGTTGGTCTTGTTTAGTGGCAGCCAGTGATCTAAGTAGCCAAGGATAATGGAGAGGCTGTTTTCTGTGTTCAAACCAGGCCAGGGATAACTGTTCCCTACCAGTGAAGCATCATTGCAAATATTACCAGCAAATATTATTGCTTCTTGGTATTGCAGCAGAACTCTCAGCTGATCTGATGCTTACAGCCTTGGAGGAAAGCATTAATTAGGCTGCTTAATGATAACTGTGATTAGGTGTATCCAAGACTGTAGGGATGCAGGATGCCCTTCGGGATGTGGACCAGCAGGAGAGATTGCTTCTGCTGCAGTGAAAGGCAGCTACTTCTGCCAGGTGTATGGAGGACACTGCCCAGGGCGATCGGCAAAACCCAGCCCTAGGGCAGCAGGGTGCTGGGGCTTACCCGAGCCTCTTGCCAATGATGGTCTGGAGGAATTTTCGGGCGGAAATCTGCCCCAGGAATTTCCTGTAGTTGTCAGTGAATATGGCATCAGCGTGGCGCTGCATCCTGGGGGAAAGGAAGCACAGTGTGCTCTTTGAGCTGTCAGTGAGAAAAACCTGAACAGCCCAGGTGTCACAGGGCTGATACCAGGGCAGGCACAGCAAACACCCTGTAGTGTTGGACTACATTCCTGTTGGAGGGTAAAAGGATTTGAGGGAGCTCAGTCCTGACATGGAGGCAGCAGGCTAAATAAAATACTTAGGGCAGGGCTGGGCTGGGCTATTCCTGTGCTCTGCAGCAGCACCATCACCTCTTGGGAGGGCTGTGTCTGGGACAGGTGACAGGAGCCTCCAGCAGATCTCTAGCCTGTGGTTAGACCCAGGCTCCAGAAGCACAAACCACTGGGCTGGTACCACTGTTGTAAGGACAAGTCCTCTCTGCTTCAGACAGAAATAATGATCCTCTGTTTCCAGGCAGAGATGGAAAGGAGAGGCTCTAGCATCCCTGCAGATTCCCAGAGCTCAGTGGAAAATTCTGTTCCCTGCTGGAGTCCTGCTCCTATGGGCCTGCCCCATCAGTGTGTCCTTGCTGGTGGGGACAGCAGGACGTGGCTCTGGACATGGGTGATGGTTTGGGACTAACTGAGCTGCTCCTGGGCTGGGGGGAGGCTGTAACCAGCACACGCTGCAGCAGCAGGGCTGGCAGGTGAGGTACAAACCTTTTCTCTGTGGGGTCTGATAAAAAACCCTCCTCCTGCTGCTCCTCTGCCAAGGGGTTTTGGCTCTGCAAGGAGCTGCTGTGCTGCAGCTGGAAGCTCATGGCCTTGCCAGCAATGGGCCCTGGACTGTACCTGCAAGAGAAATCCCAGGCACAGTGTGAGGTGTGCTCAGATGCCAGCTGGGCTCAGTCTTCTTAACCATTATTCCCTAATCTCCTGCTTTTTCTTTCTCCATTTTTCATCCCATCTTAGCAGTAACACAGTGACTGTCACTCTCCCCAGCTAGAAGCTGCCCTGAAGCTCTTCCAGCAGTGAAAGGATGGTTTATAGAGCTGCCTCAAACAAACATCCCCCTCCCTGAACTCCCAACATCCTTGAGCAGAATCCCACTGTTTCTGGTGTCTTTGTGCCATGGATTTGGCACAAGGCTAAAGCATTTTCTATGGGACATTGCAAATCCACATTAGAGAAGCCAATGCTCGATTTTGGGCTTCTGTTGAGTTGTAGAGGTACAAAGCAGTATTGCAACTTCTAAGACCCAACACGGAAATACTTGAAATATTAATAGGTATCTGTAGATTTCAGGCACTAGAATATCTGCAGTTGTGACTTCAGTCAGGTGCCCTGCAGCCACAATGTTTTATCAGTGTTTGGGCTGGAGGTGCTGCCTGCTCTGGAGGTTGCCAGATTTCCCTTTATAGAACCCAGCATTCAATTCTAAACCCAACTGTTTGGGCTGAAATATTCCATCAGGTGCCTGCCTTCTTTGGAAATCACCCCTAGGCCAGCAATGTACCCAAAAAATTAAGACAGAGCAGAGAAATAGGCCTAGAAACACATTTAGAGCTGATCTGGCTTTCAGAAGTGCTGGCAACTTTAGTTTGGCACCTGCTTCTTTTGCACAAGGTCAGAGATGAGGCAGAGTGAGAGTGTGCATAAAGCACTCAGCACTTACCTGAGAGCTGGGTAGAGAGGGGAGGAGATGGAGCATGTGACTAAATGCAGGAACAGGAGCAGGGTGGCCTTATCCAGCATCTTCCACCCCTTGGAGTCACCTAAAATGCAGAGCAGCCTGAGTCAGGGCAGTGAGGGGAGGCCAAGTTCCACCTTTGTGTTCTCAGTCCCTCCACTCATTCCTCAGCACAAAGGGACTGGAAATGTGCCTCTGTGGCTGTGGTGCTTCCCAAGGCAGAGCTGTCTTGGTGTGGCACAGTGTCCCCCGTGGAGGGCAGTTCCTGGGGGCAGTGGCTGTGTGTGATCCCCTGGAGCTGGGGTCTGCTCTGTCAGGGTTTGATGCTGTGGGAGCCCCTCACTGTCCTGTCCCACTGCTGTGGCTGGAGGGGAGCTCTCTCTCGGGCTGGTGTGAGCCCCAGGAACCCCTGCAGGGGCTGTAAAAGCTCCTGGATGAGAGCAGCTGTTGGCAGGGATGTGAAAGGAACCTCGCTGCCTGCACAGAACCATCTGCAGCCTGCCCTGGCACCTCCCCTGCCTGGCTGTGTCTGCTCACATGGTTGTACCTGCAGGGCACAGGTGTGTGCCTGGGCTGCCTCACTGGCTGGTCAGAGGCTGGGGAGAAACGGGGAAATCCAAATAAAACTCCTGGGCAGAGGGGTAATACTGCACAGAGGTACTCCTGGCAAAGGCTTGATTTGCCAAACAAAACACAGACTGTTTCTTCAGCGGGGAGGGGGTGGAGACGGGACTGGACTGAAATGTGTCCCTTCGGAAGGGCTGAATTGCTGCTGTGGAGAGCAGCTCCCCCAGCTGCCCTGAGCTCCGGCGCTGGAGCAAGGGGAGCGGGGCTGAGCCGTGTGTGCTGCTCCAGCAGAGCTTCGTGTCCTGGGCTTGGCTGAAGAGCTGAGGATGACTCAGGCCAGAGTGGCCCGAGGTCACCCACCCTCGGGAGCTGAAGAGCGGAGCTGAATACCGCGCTTTTGTCCTCAGAAGCGAGCAGCAGTAGGAAGGTATTTCAGTGAATGCTGCTCTTCCTGAGTTTCCATTGATAGCCACTGATCTTTTGCTCAAAGAAGATTCTTTAAGAATGTGGATAGGAACCTTTAAAATACCAAGTTTCCCCGTTCCCTGTCTTATTATACACAAGAAAAAGCAGAAACATGTTTGATCTCCCAAAGAGGAGGGGAAAAAATCCCTTTCCAAATGTATAACAATACATCCTTGTAAAAGGAGCAGCTTCCAGATGGAAAGGGTTTGCTTGGACTTCTGATTGCTCGAGTGAACTTTCAAGCAGTGGGTTTTACAGATGGGGGGGGGGGGGCAGGGAGGCTCTCTGATGGAAAACATCATCAGTGAGCTCTCTTTTCTGCTTGGACAGAGCAGGTCAGCACAGAGAGGGGGAGGCTGAGTAAGGACCTGAGGTCTTGCAGGTGGGTCTGATGCTGACACCAGGGAAGTTAATAACAGAATTAGTGGCAGTGCCAGAAGTGCACGGACAGACATGGAAAAGGTGTCACTCTAAGAAATGAGATTTCTTATCACAAAGTCGTTCTCACCCAGTCTCTGTTTCCAGTTACTTGTGCTCCCAGACGGGACCAGCAGCTTCCCCAGCATTTCCCCTGGGAATAGCACCGTGGCTCCTGCAAAGCTCCTTGTGCTCATGGGTGGCATCTCCTGCCTCCTGCACAATCACTTTGTCCCCACAAAGAGCCAAGGAATGCTTAAAGGGACTTTGATAGATGTACAGGACTTCTGCTTTTAGAACAACTCCCCTGCTTCCCTTTCCTTTTTGACTTTTTCATTTGAACTTGGAAAAACATGCTGCTTCTGTGCCTCTTCCCTAAATATCTTCAAGAAAATCCCAAGACATATTTTTCTAGCGAAAATTATCTAAGGCATCTATCAGTGGGTACCAGCAGACTGTGGCACCAGCATCTATAGAAGTGCCAACCAGGAGATTTAATCAGCATTAGAGCAGCTTCTATGTGAACTGAGAAGTGCCAATGTAAATGAAAACCTAGCTCAGCGTTGTCTGCTTCCTCTTCCTAGGATACAGCCCTAATTATCACTTTCTTTCCGTCTCTGGCTTCTCTTCTTTAAATGCTGAGTTCTTCTCTACAATTGTTTTTTGAACATTTGAGATTCTTTTTTTATTTCTCTACTATTAGTTTATTTGCAATTTTTTGTTTGTTTCTGGATTTGCCCTTTTTCCCCTATCCTGCTTTGTCTTATCCCTTTGTTACAGACTGCTTCCAGATTTTTGGGTATGTCTGTCTCCCTTTTCCCCAGAGGAATAAATCAGAAATGAAAGTTCTACATCCCTTCCCAGATGTGTCTGCCATTTCAGAAGAGAAGCTGGGAAATGGAAGTGTCACCCTGTGTGC
The DNA here is from genome assembly GCF_026979565.1 of Vidua chalybeata. Taxonomy (NCBI): domain Eukaryota; kingdom Metazoa; phylum Chordata; class Aves; order Passeriformes; family Viduidae; genus Vidua; species Vidua chalybeata. The sequence continues at coordinate 5,748,580 of NC_071546.1, forward strand.
AGGCAGCTTGACAGTTCTGCAAAACATTGTCACCTTCGAAATTCTCCTGAGGTGAGGGACACCTTCCCTTTCCATTCTGGCAGCATGTGAAAAAATGATTAATAAATAAATCCCCCTTAAGATGAAGAGCTTTTAGCACAATTCCAGCAGATGAAGCATAATAGCTCTGTTCCATCCTGTGCAGTGGGAACAGCAGCATTGTGACAGGGATGTTGGAGAGCTGGGTAACTGCCTCTGGCCAATTCTGAAACCTCAACCTGAGCAGTCTTCAAAATACCTCTGTGTAGATGAAATGAAGCTTTTGCCATGCCTGCTGTTTTATAAAGCCAAAACTTTCGTACCCTGAAATGCTGCATTAGAAAAGCAGAAATCCTTTTAAGTGCCTCCCTGTGCCTCCTCGTGGCTGGATTTGCATTACCTGCACCACAGAGTTGTGGTTCTCCTCACACTCTGGTTTGGCTCAAACACAGTTTCATTGCTAGGTGAGTAAAACACCATTCATTTGCCAGAAAAAAAGAAACTCACATTGACATAGCAAAAGAGAAGAACTGTGCTACAGCTGGTCATCATCTAACATGTTTTATAAAGCTCATCTATAGCATAATTCCATTGGTTTGCACTTATGATGCAGCTCGATTGTTGTTTCATTCTGTAAGTTGATACAAAAACATATTGGTACAAATCTCTATATGGTACAAAGGCACCTGGCAAAGCTCTTTCCTGATGCCAGCTTTGATTGCATTTCAGTGGAATTTAATTGTCCCCAACTTCCAAACAGACATTATCTTGTTAAATGCACACAGAGAGGCTCCCACTTACCGTTCCTGGAGAAAACAAGCTCTTCCTAGATCAGCTCCTGCCCAGGTGCTCCTTCCCCTGTTGCAAATCCAACTTCTCCTCTGGAGCTGCCTCCGTGAGCCCGCCGGGTCCGCGCCCCGCGGTGCCGGGCAGGGAGGGCACTCCCGGACCTCCCTCCCCAGTGTCCTCTGGCTGCCAGGGAGGTGCATCTCCGCTTTTATACCTGAGCTCCCTCAGGAGTCCTGTGGGCTTCCACGCGTCAGAGAATCAATTATCCTCCTGAATTTCAAAGGCTGTGTTTGCATCCTCTTTTTGTGTGCGTGTGTGTGCGCGGAGGGGGCTGTGCCCGTAGCCCAGGGTCATTTGCACGATTTCTCTTTATCCCTCTAAGAGTGAAGAGCAAATAATGGCAATAATCTGGCAAAGTGAATGACAAATTCACTTTGCTTGGTAAACTTCTCTTTTCCTCTGCAATTGCATTTTTTCCTTCTAGTCCACAGTGAGAGTGAGTTAACCATTAGTACTTTCTCACACTGCCTGAACAGGAGGGTTGATCTTTTTTTGCTATTTTATTTCCCTTTGATTATCAGCCTTTTCCTCCTTCTCCTTTATTACTCACACCTGCATCAGGGGGGCAGTTCACGCTTCAGTTCCTCACAAACATCACAGCTTCACACCCAGCAAGCCCACAGAGCCACTGGAGAGCCCTGTTCCATCCATGTGCTCTGGAAAAAGGCAGGAGTGTTCCCTGGGGTGCTGCAGCTGTGCTCATCCCTGGAACAAGGTTCATGAAAGCCCCATTAAAACCAATGGAGCTTTCACGCTAAGAAGACCAGGACAGTTCAGAGGAGTTCAAAATGAGGTGTCAGCATGAGCTCCACCTGCCAGATTTTTCATATTGCCTTTACAGTGCCCAGAATTGATGGGGACGCAGACCGTCCTGTCTGAGGGCTTGCATGACTCCATGAGGGGAAGAAGTTTCAGCAGGTGAGATGACTCATGTCTGCCTGCTGCCAAATACCTTCACCTGGCACCACAGTGGCATCACAGCTGCTGGTGGCAGAGAGGGACTGCAGGGAGGATGGTGCAGCTGGGGTGCACGTGGGTGCCTGTGTGTGCAGGGGGTCAGAAGCATCCAGTGATGGTCTAACTCTGTTATTGCCTCTCATTGCTTCTTGCAAATCAGGCAAGTGTATCATCTGTGTCATCCACTGGAGTCACTGGAGATGGGGATTTTTCCTGCACAGAGCAGGTTTTCCAGAATCCTTGTCCTTGTGCACACAGCTGCATGCAGTCCCTGCAAGCTGGAAAGGGATTTTTGTTAGCTTTTTTGAATCTATTTGTGTTCTCTCATGTGTGAGGCCGGTTGCACTAATTTTTCACCATGACTTATTTTTCTTCCACTCTCTTGGTGCTGCACTGGCTGAACAGATGAATCAGATCATGCTGTTAAACCAGCCAAGAGCCAGTGCTATTTCAAGGTATTATCTTATAGCCTGGTCTTGAGATGATTCTCCATCCAGCTGGCCCCTTGCCTTACACAGAGCTGTATATGATACCAGGCAATATTTCTCTGATCAGGGAGAATCAGTCTATAACTGACTTGTTTATAGCTGCCTGCTGCCCAGCCTGGGTTAGGAGAGCTGTGATCTGTGTTCATATCTCAAGTGAGCTGCTTTCACAGAAGGCTCTATAAAGCTCCGTCATCCCAGGGCTTGCCTTGTGCTTGCCATGCACAGCTGGACCCAGCAAGACCCAAAACAACGGCTTTGGGTTAATTGAAGGAGGCAGCAGAAATTTTTAAAGACCCTTGAGGCTCTGTTGGGTGCATCCAGCTTAGGAGTTCTGCAACAGCATAAACAGAGCAGCATTTCTGTCCCTGGGATTTCCAGTCCCAGCTTCAATCAAAACCTTCCTGTCTTCCCAGGACCCAGAAAGGTCATTTTTGGAGCTTCTCCACCAGGCTCTGCAGGCTCTCCCTCTGGCTCATGTAGCTGCTTATGCAGCAGAAATGTCTGTGATCCCCACTGCTGCCTGGATGAAGATGCTATGGACTGTGACAGGATCCAGAGCTGTTTGGAGCCACTTTTGCATCCATCCCTGTTGGTGTTGCAGTGTGTGTTGGAACTGGCAGGGACCATAAGAACTCTGTTCTCGTGGTCGTTTTTTCAGTAGGGCTGTCACACACGTAGAGCTGGTGGCCCCTGCACGTGCCAAGGGGGCTCTGGCTGCAGCTCTGTGCTCCCCACAGCCCCAGAGCTGCCCCCGGGACTATCAGTGGCATTCAAAGTCTAAACAAGCTGCCTGTGTGACAACATTCCTCACAGGAATTTCACTTCAGGGTTAGTATCAATAACAGTTTGGCACAACAGATGACACATTTGATTTGCAAAATGAACAGCTTTTTCTCTTTAGAGTACCTCTTAGTTTGTCCCTAGAACCTTCCCAGTTTCTCCCCATCTCTCCTCCCTACCACAGCAAGTGCTGTGTCAGCATCCACGGGCTCCCAAACCAGAGGTTTGTAACACTCACTGCCTCCCACAGATCTCCACGTTAGCAGTGAGTATCAAAGCAGCGACCCTTGAAGGGGGAATAACCCGCTCTGACTCCATGTTGCAGAAGGCTGAATAAATTGCTTTTATTAAGCTAAATTATATTACATTTATACTATACTATACTAGAACTACAGCATACTAAAAAGATAGTAAAGAAAAACCCGTGACTGTCTCCAGACAGTCAGGACACAGCTTTGACCCAATTGGCCAATCAACCCAAACAACCATCACCAGTGTCCAATTAACAAATCACTCTTGGGTAAACAATCTCCATAACACATTCCACGTGTGCCAAACAACAGGCGCAGCCAATAGAGATAAGAATTGTTTTCTTCTCTCTCTGAGCTTCCTCACTGTGTCTCACAGCTTCCCAGGAAAAATCCTGGGAGAGAGAATCATGTCTCTCTGTTCAGAGACAAACAAGCAGTGGGTAGCTCTCAGTTTGCCCTCTAAACCCAAGCCTACACCAGTGCAAGCTTGATGGAATCTACAGCCAGGTAGAGCTGCCACTTCAGCATCTGGAACTGCTGGATTTTGGAGTCACATCCAAGCAGACCCACCCTCCCCACAGCCCTTGGGTGCAGCACATGCCAGCTACTCTTATTTCAGTGCCAATCCTTTGCTGACAAAGGACACAGAGTTAGGATCCTGAAGCAATTTCCCAGTATTGATTTCCTCTCAGCTTTACCTCCCCCGGTCTCCATGCCATGCTTTAAAAAATCACCCCTGTCCATTCCAGCTGCACGACCTAACAACTTCAGATAAGCTGAGCAGCGTGGGAAATGGGGTCCAGCCTTGTAGGGCTGAAACTAATGGCAGTCAGAACTCATCAAATGGCAAAAAAACCATCCTGGGTTCTCAGCTGTCAAAAGCTTTTCTGCACTTCTCCAAAATGTCACACAGGGTGCCTTCTCCACCCTCTACCACTTCCAAGAGAGCCCTGAGGACAGAGCTGTTCCCTCTGGTTTGCTTTTACTTGAGTGAGGGGTGAGGTGGGGACTAACTTGTGGCAAATGCCCTAATGGTGAATTAAACAGAACTGCCTAAGACTAAAAGTTATGGTTTTTGCCTGGGTTTGCCACCATAGAGGTAGGATGGAACCTGTTTTGGTTTAAGTGTCTTATCCCAAGAGGCAGAACTCAGGCACATTATAATAAATTCATAATCATTTAATTGCAGCGTTCATCACTGCTGTGTTCACAGTAACTTTCATTTCTAAGTTCTTTGTAAAAATCCAGTCATTTCTGTTGAGGGCAAGCAAACTTAAATGAGATGAGAAAGACAAGATTTAGCCTGTGATACCGGTTCCTTCTGAGGAAGAAACAAAAAACCCAAAACTCCAACCCAGCGGGTGTGGTGAGACTTGCCATTAGAAAATTATACAAGACTTGGTTTCTTCTTCTTGGAAGGATAAAGTGTTGGGACTTGGATCTTCAGATCCTCCAGACTCAGCTCTTTGAACATCAATAGATTTCCTGAGCAGAATTTTTCCTGGAGGAATTCAAATTGGTAGGAAGCTGAATACAAACATCTATCAAAATAATCTCAAGGAAGGAGACACTCTGGAGGAGAGCACTGCTTGCACTCTGAGAATGAGTCTGAAGCAGGGGATCAGATTAAAAACAGACAAAATAAATCAGAAATTCAAAATGTGCAAGAAGTGCTGTTGGAAGGACTGTCTCGTGGTGTTAAAAGCCTGCTTGAAAAGCCTGCTTAATCTTCAGACATGAGCTGTCCCTGAGCCTGTACAACAGAGCAAACAGCAGCAGCCTGTGAGATGTGCATCTGTCAGGAGGCCCGAAGGGCTCTGCAGGTGGGATCCATTTATAGAGCCTGTACCTGTCTGCCTCTGTTTATTTCCTAGCAGAGCTTTGGAGCATTTCAGCATCGCCCAAGTGAGCTGCCAGGAGTTTCAGCCAGGCATCAGCACGTTACACTCAGCTGTAGGCTTGAGAGTTACTGATTCCTGAATTTCTGGCTCTCTAAATACCATCTCCTTCCTCCTTCAACCGTGGCAGACGGAGCTGAGATGCCAGCAGTGAATGTCAGTAATTAAGGAGCTCATCTTTAGTCTTACCACTCTCATTTCAGTTTGGAAAGGAGCCTTGGCTAGAAGGTTACAGCCAGGATCAGTGAACAGGGAGAGGCAGCTTCAATCCTTTGAAAAGCCACTGATAAAAAACTGAATAAGAGTGAGATGTTACTGGCATAGAGAAGGCAAAATGTGGTTTATGGAGAGGGAATGAGGAAGGCTGTGTTTCCAGTGAGGCTGTTACTGAGAGCAGTAATGAGTAATTTTTTTTCCTGGCTGAATACAAATGTGCAACCTGAGGATGACAAGACATTGGAGCACAAGGATCACACGTACAGTGAGTGGTAATAAAGAGGCCTCACTGCAAAGACAAGCAGGAAATACCACAAGGAAGAAATGTAGAAAGGACTAAAAAAAGCCAAGGATTGTTTGGATTTGGAGAAAGACTTCTTGCCCAAGCATTGTCCCTACTTAGAACAGAGTGCTGACAAAATTGTCGTGTCCCCTTGTTTAATCAATTTTAGCTTTGAAACCCACTTGCATCTGGTAGGTATTGGGAAAATCTTCCCCTTTTTTTAAATAAATGGCTTCCTCTTTTTTTGTCATTTCCCAGTCAGGTGCAAGGAGTGGGTCAGTGTGATGCTGGTGGAAGGTGGGGAGCTACAGTGGGCTGGGGCACTCCTGGCCTGGAGGGTTTGGTGGCCTTGGGGTGAAATAGAGTGGGAGAGGAGGGGCAGGAGCTGCCTAAAAACTGCACACTTCACCTGCCTAATTCTGCCTGGAGTGAGTAGTGCCCTTTCAGTTGGGGAGAGAAAAAAAAGAATAAAATATACAGTAATGAGGGTCTTTTTCCCTTTGCCTGCAAATTTCATCTGTGAGGACTGGAGCCTGTGAGAAGGTTTGTGGGTAGCAGCATCAGCACATTCAATGTACTGGTAATACTGGGAAGAATTTAATCTGTCTGTTGATCCATTCTGGTAAGATCCCTCCTGATATTTTCAATAATTATTTCTTCCTTCTCAGTGGTTTTTTGTTTGTTTTTTTTTTTTCATCCCAAACATTTAGAGTTGGGGAGGTAAAAAGGTGAAAGAGCAGAATTTACTGCTTTCCTGAGCTCTGGCGTTATCCCTTAGTCACTCACCAGGGGCAGGAAAAGCTCCATTTAAGAGTAATTTTCTCTTAGGATTATTATGCCAGAAGAGTTGCTGTGTGTAAATGTCTCTGGCTTCTGCCACTCATTCAGCAGTGTTCTCCAGTTGTCTGCAATGTCTTCTGCACTGAGAGACATGAAGGATTACCTAATCCAATTGCTAAGAATCTTTGAAATCGTTATCATTAATATCCACTTAATTCAAATGCTTGGTAACAGCCTAGAAAATCCTTTTATTACAAATGCCATACCTTACTTCCTCAGTAGATAAGTAACTGATTAGGTTTTCCCCAAAGTGTTTAGGCTCTCTGGTAATAAATCTCTGCAGAAAAACCAGCCTGGCACTTCTGATAGTTTAGGGTTAGGAAAAGGGCAAAACAAATCAGATTCTTTAAATACCACAAACGAGCAAAACAGAGCCCAAGGCATTTCCCCCTTTGTAGCTCATCCTATCGAGACATCTCCAGTTCAGAGCTGGAAACTGGACAGGACATTAAAAATGAAGTCTTGTCAACAGCAAAGCCAGAAGCACATCTTAATTGATGCTGCCAGAGTGTGTCAAGGGAGCAGATGAAACCCTTGTGGATGAAGAGAAACCCACCAGGACTGAAAGGCCACATAACTGATGGTGGGATTAAAACCCTCACAGGGATTTAGGGGGTGAGTACATTAAGCCTGAGCTGTAAAGACCTGGGGTGCTTCTGCCATGAGCTCCCAGCCAGGATGAGAGGACACAGCCTTCAGCTGCACCAGGGGAGGCTTAGGTTGGATATCAGGAGGAATTTCTTCACAGAAGGGGTGATGAGGCATTGGAATGGGCTGCCCAGGGAGGTGGTGGAGTCACCATCCCTGGAGGTGTTTAAGGAAAGACTGGACGTGGCACTCAGGTGGTGTTGGGTCACAGGTCGGACTTGGCAACCTCAGGGATCCTTTCCAACCTTACTGCCTCAGGGATTCTGTGACCCACCAGGGGGTGGGCACCCACAGGCTCCCGCAGCTGGGCTGGGGCCCACGGACCATGAGGCTGATTGGCCTCAGGGGGCTTTTGGAGGAACATGGAGTGGAGCCCCAAGCCCCCACTACCCCTGATCCCCCAGGCCCTGGACTGCCCTTAGGCCGCCCTGAGCAACGCAGTGCACAGGGGGCTGGGGGTGGTTCCAAAGGGCAGCTGATGGGGCTGTTGCCAGGGGCTGTTGCCAGGGGCTGTTGCCAGGGGCTGTTGCCAGGGGCTGTTGCTGGGGTTGATTCCAGGGGCGGTTGCTGGACAGTTGCTAGAGACCATTGCTAGCTGCTGTTGCCAGGGGCGGTTGCTGGGATGGTTGCTGGAGTGGTTGCTAGGGATGGTTGCCATGGGTGGTTGCCAGGGTCCGTAGCTGGGGCGGTTGCTAGGGATGCCAGGGTTGGTTGGTGGGATGGTTGCTGGGGCGGTTGCTAGGGACAGTTGCCAGGGACGGTTGCCAGGGACTGTTGCTGGGATGGTTGCCAGGGTTGGTAGCTGGGGCGGTTGCTAAGGATGCTAGGGGCTGTTGCTAGGGATGGTTGCCAGGGACAGTTGCCAGGACAGTTGCCGGGGCGGTTGCTGGGATGGTTGCCAGGGATGGTTGCCGGGGCAGTTGCTGGGGCGGTTGCTGGGATGGTTGCCAGGGATGGTTGCCAGGGACAGTTTCTGGGACGGTTGCCGGGATGGTTGCTGGGTCGGTTGCCAGGGACAGTTGCCAGGACAGGTGCCGGGATGGTTGCCAGGGACAGTTGCTGGGATGGTTGCCGGGGCGGTTGCCGGGATGGTTGCCGGGGCGGTTGCCAGGGACAGTTGCCGGGGCGGTTGCCGGGGCGGTTGCTGGGACGGTTGCCAGGGACAGTTGCCAGGACAGGTGCCGGGATGGTTGCCAGGGACAGTTGCCGGGGCGGTTGCCAGGGACAGTTGCCGGGATGGTTGCCGGGGCGGTTGCTGGGATGGTTGCCGGGGACGGTTGCCGGGGCGGTTGCCGGGATGGTTGCTGGGATGGTTGCCGGGGCGGTTGCCAGGGACAGTTGCCGGGGCGGTTGCCAGGGACAGTTGCCGGGATGGTTGCCGGGGCGGTTGCCGGGAGCGGCGGTGGCTGGGCCGGGCCGGAAGCGCTTCCAGCGGGCGGGAGCCGTTCCGGGGCGGCGCGGGCCGGGGAGCGGAGCGGAGCGGGCGGTGAGCGGGGCCGTGCCGGGTTCTGCGGGCAAGGGGCGCTGGCGAGGGGCAGCGGTGGCTTCAGCGTCGCCCCGGGAGGCGAGTGCAGAGCCAGGGGGGGCTCGCTGGTGCTGCCGAGGCCGGACGGCACCGCGGGACGGGACCAATGTGGCCCGGGAGGGAGGAGGATGGAGGGAGGAGGAGGGAGGGATGGAGGGAGGAGGACGCCAATGTCCCCGCCCTGGGGCTGCACCGCTGCTTCTGCCGCAGCCCGGGCACGGCTGGCCAGCCCCCGGGCCCTTGTCCCACAGCTGGGCTCCTCGGCCGTGGATTCAGCGGTGCGGATAGGAATAGCCGGTGGAAATTGCCCAGGCTCCCTCCCGACACCTGCTGAGCCAGTTAAAAATTCCAACTTGAGCTTTTTTTGCCTCGTCCTTTGACGGAATCTTTCACTGTACTTTATTTCCACCCCAAGAAGAAGTTGATATATATTACTTGAGCTGTTCCCGTGGCTTTGTCCTCTGCCGGTTATTTATGTAGTGCCACATCAGCTGGGGAGCACAGTGCAGCAAGAAGAAAGGTCGGAGTGTCTCCTGGCTGGTGCGCGGCCCTGACCCTGGAAATATGTTGGTTATTTATCACAGGGGCTGGTCCTGAGCCATGGGGAGCAGCCACATCCTATTTGGTGCTCTCACTGAGCAAAGCAGGAGCTGCAGCCCCAAGGAGCCCCTGGCTGGTTCTGTGGGGAGAGGAAGGATCTTCCCACTCCTCCAGCTTCCCTCCTCCTCCTTCCCTCCACTCCTCCAGCTCATTCACTGGGCATCAGATCTCATCAATAAACTGGAGGGGGCAAGGGCAGCTTCCTCTCAGGGTCTGACAGAGGAGCATTGTTCATTAAATGCAATTGAAGAAGAACTGCTCTAAGTGTGGCCATGGTGAGGTGGTCTGAGGAGAAAGGCAGTTGACAACCTGTGGAGAAGAAGAGATGCTATCTGAGGAATAAATGGTGAAACTGAACTTTCTGGGAACAGGGAGGAAGGCTCCACCATCCAGGGACCTGTTGGTTTAGGTGCAAGGCAGAGGCTTTGGGCATTGTGTGAACCACTGGAGTTTTTTAAAATTGAGGAATTTTGCTCAGAGTTGGGCTCCAGTTTGGAGCAGGAAAATTAATGGTCTGAGCGTGGGTTGCCTGAGCAAGCAAGGACACTAATTACACTGCTGTAATTAGTTGGAGCACAAGGCCAGGTTTTTTCTGACCATGTTTCATGGGGTACTGCTTCAGATGGTGGTGGCAGCTGCTGCCAGCCTGCAGGAGAGTTCTTGGTGCTGGTCATGGCACCTGGATTTGTTAGAGAACTACTAATGCCTTCAGGGGAGGTGAGCTAGAAAAGGGGAAAGGAGGGGGAGAGCTGTGGAAGATGAGGACAGAGATTTTTTTGTTTTCATTGTATCTGTTTCCTTTTCCTGTTTACTCTGTGTTGTGTTTCAGGTGTGAGAACCAGGATTATCAGCAGGAGTTTGTCCTGAGAAAACTCCAGGTGAGGAATGAAGGAGCTTCCCTTCCTGCTGTGTTTGAGGACAGGGGCAGGCAGCAATAACATTTTCAAAAGGTATCCAAATGAGATAAATGCAACTCAGAGGTGATTCTGTTTCTTGCTTAGGAACTGCTGCCTTAGTGGGTTGGGAGAAGTGATTTAAAAGGCAGAAGCAATTGGGATGAGGCACATGCATGCAGGCTTTGTTCACAGCAGTGAGCAGCCTTTGGGACTGGCTGAGCCTGGCTGGGTCAGTGTGTGTCCTGACCTCATGTTCAGGTCCCACACAGCCCTTGCTGACTGAGTTTGAATCAGAATTTGAAACATTCTCTTTCACTGAAGAACAGACCTGAACAGGACCTCGAGGGATCACCTATTCTTATCTCCTGGTTCAAAGGCAGAATTCTATATACCCAAACCCATCCCAGGCCAGTGCTTATGTGATCTGCTCTTCTGAATCACCAGTGGCAGGGATTCCACACTCTCTATTCCAGTGGCTGGCAGTCTGTGCAGCTGGAAGTGTTCTTCTGTCTTAAAATGCAAAATAACATTCTGTGTTTCAACTGAATGAAAACTAAATAATTATTTTTGTAATTTATATACCTCTCCCTTTAGTGTGTCACCAAGTGATAGTTGCCTCTTGTGCAATGGCATTGAGTTGATTCTCAGATTTCACAACTGTAACTTCTCTGGAATTACGTGCCATGTTTACCATCCTTCTGGACTGGGTCACGTCTGCAGATTGTAACAATCCTCCCAGCCTGAGAAATGCAGAGATACCTCCTGCTTTGGAGATAATTCTTAGGAGGCAAACTCAGCCTACAAACTCAGTCACACCCAAGCTTTAGTGGTACAGAGAGTTGTAACTATCAGTGAGCAGTGCTGATCCAGGGAATGCACACTGGCATCATCCAGGTCAGGAGAACCGAGTGGGGCACTAATCACAGCTGAGTGTGATGCCATCTCAGACTAATTGGATTTCCCTTTGGGGACTTCCTGAGGCATACTCTAGCAATTCTGGCAGCAGAGCTCTCCCTCGTTGTAAAAAGCCATTACTCATTCATAGAGCAAATTGACAACTCCATTAGCAAAAGATAAGGGAGGAAGGAAGGATGGTCTCATGGCTGAGAAGCTTGGGACCCAGGAGATCAATATTTAACTCTGCCACAAACTACCTGTGAGACTGTTTTAAGTTATGTGGGGCTTAGTGTAACCAGCCACCAAAGCCACACTTAAATTTATACACATAACTCATTCCTCTGTCTTCAGCAGCTCTATTCTGTGTGGTTTAAGCAGTTGGGTTTGTAGAGCATCTAAAACAAGGCTGTGACCACATGGACAATATAAGTAAAAATAAGTAGTAATCGCCTTGCATGTGTGATCAACTTCAGGAAGAAATGTATTCTTGCTTATTAAGCTTTTTCCTTATTGTTTCATGAACATGCTTCATATTTTGTTTGTCTGCTCCTCACCCACAAATGGCCTAATACCAGGAGTTGAGGGCTGTTTTTGTAGGCAGGTGACAAAAGACAAACACCCAAATTAAACACAGCTTTCCTTTTTGTTATTGCTCCAGTAGATCAAGAGTATCTTCAAAACTCCATGAGGGAGTCTGTCATTTGTGGATAACAAAGTGAATGCCAGACAGGATGATGCAAAAAATTGCTCTGCATTTGCCCCCTTGCAGTAACCAGTTTTCTTGAGAGCAGTAGAGGAGAAGGGTGCACTGACAATGGCTGCAGAGTTGGATTTCTCCCCACCTGAGATCCCTGAGCCCACGTTCATGGAGAATGTGCTACGCTATGGACTCTTCTTTGGAGCCATTTTCCAGCTGATCTGTGTGCTTGCCATCATCCTGCCCGTGTCCAAGTCCCACAAGACAGTAAGTGCTGCTCTTTAATATTGATACAAATGGGCAGAGTCAGAGAAAACAGGATGGGAGGGAATGTTGAGTAGCTAATGGAGACACAGCTGCCCCTGGGATTGATGACAGTTTCATTGTTTAATCTCCTTCCTTCCCTCTGGCTTTCCCACCTCCAGCTTCTGTTTTGTGATTTACTACCAGATAGGAAAGTCAGGAACAAATATCTGAGCCAGGATCTCCCTTAATATCAGTGAAAAAAGCAACCTGAAGCACTGACAAGGTGCTAAATGCATGTGCAGTTCCTGGCTGCAGGAGAAGGCTTTGTCCCAAGCCATATTGTCATCCTGCTGCTGATTTGCTTCATTAATTGCCAGGCAGGGCATCCCCTTTGCAGGACCTGCCTTCAGGAAATGACTCTGGGCTTGAGTTTGTGTGTGATTTTTGGAACCAAGATGCAGGTGAAATCTCTGGTATATCCTAAAGGTGAGAAAAGCAGTTTTCAGGACTGACATCCCATCCAGTGGCCAAGGCTCCTTTGATGCAGTTGGCACAGAAGTTGAAAGGGAAGGGTTGAGGTGAGCTGTTCCTCTAGACTGAGGGATGTCCTGCATCTGCCTGGCTTTTTTCATTAAAGAGAAAAATGTCTTTGGTGCTGGGGACAGGTATTTCAGTGCTGCAAGGTGATCAGGCTGCAAGTTTGGTGCTTTGATACAGATGTTGATGGTATATTTTCAGTAACGACTCAGCATGGAGAGTTCTGTTTCCAGATTATTTATTTCCATGTTTGCTCCCTCCTGTGCAGAGGAAGCCTGGAAATCTTCAACCTCCTGGGGGAAGGGAATGCCTCAGGATGAGACACAGAGTGAAGGATAAAGTTAATGACCCAATTTTTCCACCTTTAACTGCTGGTGTGATGTGATGCTGTCCTGCCATGGGTCATGCTCCCTCCTGCTTGTCCTGCCACAGGAGCTGCAGCTCTCAGCAGGGAGATAAACAGGCAGTTGTTGGACACCATGCAGTGCCATTGCAAGTCTTAGAATCATTCAGGCTGGAAAAGACTTCCAAGATCAATTGAGTCCAACCTTTGCACTGTTACTCTGCAGCCACCAGTGCCTGTCTGTCAGAGTCCATCATTTCCCCAGCAAATTTTTGAGAAATACCAGGTTACCCCATTCTTGAAAGTTGAAAAGAGTGAGAGCTTTGGTCTGGAGTGGGAAACTGGAGACCAGCCCAAATTAAAATGATAAGGCTCAAGGACCTTTTACTGCTTACATTTGTAGTGTGCCTTGATGTTTGCATACTCTAGTTTTTATTTTCTCCATATATAAACTGTCCTCTTGATGTGCTGTCCATATGACTTGTTTACAAGACCATAAACACCATAGGCTGCCCCTGCAGATCCTGAGAACTGCAACTTTGCTGTCTCGGAGCCTCAAACTTTGAAGTCTGCCTTGGTTTGGACATTAGAAGGCAGCAGTGTTCACGTTATGGCAGCAGCATTCTGCATCCCTGAGTAATAACCAGCTCCCTGTGCACTGATCACAGCCTTTGGAAAGCCAGCCAAGTCTCCTTCCTTGGAAAGCCACACAGATGTGAGATGTAATAGCCCAGTAACTTGAGAGACTTTGAAGCAAGCTCTTTGATTAAAAGGACACTGTCAGATGCTGCCTCCCCCTCCATTATCTGGAGTTCTGGCTTGGAAGCTTGGAACTCGCACGTCTTGCTCAGCCTTTTTTTGTGTGTCCTTTTCCAGTTGGCACACTCAGGCTGAGAGAACCCGAGATGCTAAAGCAATATTTATACTCAAATGCATTTAATGAAAGGAGGCAATCTGCATGTGTGTGCTTTCTCAGAGGAGACTGGCGCTGTTCCCTTGTGTTTTCACAAGATAACTACATTTTATTTCCCATGGCTGCAATATTATCTCTCATCTTCTCTGAAGGAAACAAGCATCACATCTCAGTATTTTGTTAGTCCAGATGAAGAAAGCTTTGCCTGCAATTCCCTCCTCGGATTTTAGAGGCTCTGAACTTTATATTCTTACTGCTGCTTTGGGGAATATTTTTTTGTCTTGCACATGATAGTGATTAATGTTTCGCAGAAATGCCTGCTGACTATTTTCATGCATCCTGGTGATTATATGTTATCTTTTCCTAATTCAAATAGTTTTCATTTAGTGTTGATTTTCTTGCCTTCAAAGTTTTTCTTCTCCAAAGCCTGTTTTAGCTATTTAAGCTTTTAATGTCATCTCTGGTAACAAGCTGTTTCTGTGCAGAAACTCACACTCATCAAAAAGCAGATGCAGAAGGAGCAGAGATGGTGCTCAAGTCTCATTAAATGTGGCCTCAGTTTGACATCAATGTGTTCCAACAGAGATACCCAGCACTTGTTTCCTCTGGATTATACTTGAATCCCCAAAGCAACCTGTTAGCAAATGGTAAAAAAATAGTTACTGACTGTTTCTTAATTGATTCTTTTAGGACTCAGACAGTTTTGAGCCTAAGAATTCAGAGACTGTGAAGAAGCCAAAGGCAGCTGCTCCACAGATAAGCAAGAAACCTAAGAAGGAAACCAAAAAGAAACGATAGAGGTGTGGCTGATGAGCCCCCAAAGACCAAATAACCACCTATAATCGTGCTTCCTCAGACACAACATCAAAGGCAACTAACTCTGTTAATGGTTTTCTGGCATTGCCATCTTTTACTTTTCAGGGGCAAGGGAGAAGGAACTTAGAAGAGTGGAAGGGTTGGGGTTCTGCCATAGATTTCTTACAAGCAAAGTGAACTTTACATATCCAGGACTTCATTTAACTTGATTAATGTGTCAGTCATCATTAAAGTGACTTCTTCCAGTTCTGGTGGGTGGAGAGGGCTGTTGGCCTGGCTCCTCCATGCTGGCTGGGATTTCTAGTGAAGTCCCTGTGGAAAGTGGAGCATGAGTTTGCTACTTTGGATACTGGTTTGTGTTGTGTTTTTTGAAGGCAGAGGGATCAAATGGATCAAGAATGCCACACTACACAGCTTTGTATTCATCTCTGTTGTCATCTAGTTTGAAATACACAGCTGCATTTTATGGCTTAATCATAATGCCTTTGTCATATTCTTTAATTCTTTAGGTAATAACTCACCAGATTCCAGACTACTGGAGATGAAAGCTTTCATTTCCCCAGCGTCGCTGCCTCTTGTTCCCCACCCATGCACTCTTCCTTTCTATTCCCACCTTTGAAAGCAGGTACATTTCAGGGAACTGAGGCTGTGGTGGGGATTGCAATGACTACAAGAATCAGGAAACAATTTGACTCTGGAAGGTGCAGAATTTAATGCCCATGCTAGGGGAGTTGTTCTTGGAAGCCTGGGAAGACTTCCCAGGCTGCGTGCTGGAGAAGAGCTGCTGAGGGGGGAGTCTGGGGATGGTGCACTGGTGGTGTATCAGCCTGCACTGCCTCCCTGTGCCATGGATAAACCCTCCTGCCAGCTGGCTGAGCCCTGACCATGGGTCCTCTTTCAACACAGCTGGGGATCACTGCACTTGCAAATCCCTCCCAGCCTTCCCTGCCACAGTCTGCTCCATCTCCTCTGGCTGAGTTCCTCCTGAGGGTGAATACGTTCTCAGCCTGAGGAGATGTGGTATTTTAAGATCCAAGGGGGCACAGGCCAGCTGTGTACCCTGACTGTATGGCAGGAGACACACTGTGTTCCTTCAGGCTCTGGCTCTCCAGGCCCAGGGACAATCCAGGATTGGATTGAAATATGGCTAGACAGGACTGGAGGAGAGAGGTGGTGACGTAGCCACGGAGTCTCTGTTGAGCAGCTCGAGCTTCCTGATGCCAGCTCACATCTTGGTTTGTTTGATCAGGAGTGAGTCAATGGGAGGAGAACCTGCTCTCTAAGGCACACCCAGGGTTCAGAGCAGCTTTGAAGGAAGGGTTCTCCCTGGCAGGGCTGCAAGTCTGTGATCCTCTTTGCATACACAGACTCCAACCTCGAGTCACAAATGCCTGGTGAGCCATGTTCTTTAAGAGCAGGTGAACAGCACATCTACAGAAACCATCAGTGCTGAGAACAGCCACGTCCTCTGCTCACTCTTGCTGTTGTGGGGGTGACAGATGGGTCCCAGGACCAGTGTGACTCTGACTTCCCTGCTCCAGGCTCTCTGATGCTCTTAGCCAGAATGATGGCACCAAGTTGCACTTCTTAAAATCCAGCTTGGAGTTCTGCTTTGAATTCTACTTTTTAATTTTATTTTTTTTTGAGCTACATGAAGGCAGTACCAGGAGTACAGAACAAAGCATAGGAGACACAAGCACTCTAAAGTTGCTTTAAGTTCTCAGTACAAAGAAATATTACAAAAAGTTCCCACACAAATAACAAAGAACAGTGTTGTGCCATGAGTTTCCATGATGGACCTGTGCTCTGTCTCTGATCTGCAGGGCAAAGAAAAGCCCTGAGTAGGAACTGCAGATCACTCTTTCCATTTTAATACATGAGAATGGTTTTATGTAAATTCCAGCTTTCTGCAGGTTACCTAAAGTAGGGGATTAATGCTTTACACGTTATCCAAAATACAGAGTCACTTCTGCAGCTCAGAACCAGTTAGCAGTGGGCACTGTGTGGCTATTACCTGAAATAGCAGCTACTACATCAATGTCCACATCCAGCTATTTGCAGGCTGGCTCACTCATTGCTCAGTAGAAATCATGGATGTTGGGGGTTGGTTTTGTTGGGGGGAAGAGGGATGAAGATAAATTCCCCAGTCTGTTCCTGACAGCTTTATACCTATTTGAATGCTCTTGTTTGCTGAACTTAGAGTATGTAGAGATTACCAATAACCCATGTATTTTAGTTTATCCTGAAATGTGTAATAAATGCCATCAGAATCTTTGTTATAAAATAAATCTGTGTTTAAAGTTGTGCTGCCTGTTCCCTCACATTCACTGTGAAAGCTGCCAGAACTCCCAGACTATAGGAACATAGGGTCATAAATAACCTATTCATTAAAATGATCCATTAAGGGAAATCCTTTCAGATCCTTTAATCTGTGAGAAATTGGTTCGTTAATACTGTCAGGCATGTGTGCATCTGTATCTGTGTTCGACTTGGAAGCAGCAAACTATCTCCTAACACTGCTTCACCTTCCTGGAAGGAAGGAGAAAACCAGCCAGTGACTAAATCAATCTGCCCCCCGTGAGGGGCTCTAAGAGCCCCCATGAAGGTAGCCCCAGTGAAGGCATCATTTGTTAACGATGCAAGCAGGGGATTAGATGGGGATTCAAGCTGGTAAAAGGGATTTTCAGGAGCCCAGGTTTGCATGGCTGGAGCATGGGGCTGTCTGGTGGCTCTTCTTGGCTGCAGTGAGACCAGTGTGGTAGCCAAGCTCTGGCAAGTGTGTGTTGGTTCTTGGTAGCCAAGCTGTGGCAAGTGTCTGCTGGTTCTCTCACCAGAAAACCAAAACAGAGGACTAGTGTGGTGACTCCTTTCATTCCCAAGCACTTTTCTCCAGGCTGTTTTGTAATTACCATCCCAAAGGGAGCTGAAGACCTCATTAAGTCAATTTTATTGAAGGGGAGGTTTTCAAAGGTTGTCTCCAGGTATCTGCCAGTAGGCAGCACCTCTGCAGCCACACCTTGCTCTGCCACCCAAAGCCAGGCGCTGGCTGAGGGCTGGATTTCCTCTGCTGGTGTGTGTCACAAAGCTCCTGTCCCTCAGCAGGACATGCCTCAGCTCTGAAGAAACGTGGCTGGGAGTTCTTTCTCCTGTTTTTGATCACGTTCAAGCAGCTCTGCCTCTCTGGCCACGCTCATCTCCAGAGCTGTGGCCATGGCTGTCCCTGGAGCTGTCCCACGCTCACAATGCATCTTTGTGCTCCCCCAGGGCCAGCAGCACAGTCCCTTGAGACAGGCTAATAAGTAGCTCGTGACTGGAGTTCCAGTTCACAAAGTTCAATTAAATCCCTGTTAATCTTGTTCAGACCTAATTTACTTTCATTCTCATACCCAGGCCTCTCTCAGCAGAGGGATTCTGCTGAGGTTCCCTGCTGACAGGACTGCAGAGCCCGAGGCCCATCAGACACTGATGTTTGCAGAGCAGCCCCTTGTCGAGTCAATAAGCTCAGATTATTTCCCAGCCCGTCATGAAGAATGAAAACACTCCTTCAGTGCCTGGGTTTAGGGAGGGTCAGGCTATCTGGCAGTGCTTGAGGAGATGATAAGGAAGCTGTGGGAAGGGAGGACCTGCTCAGTATCTGCCCAACCATTCCCCTGTGTGTGTGTGTTAATTTTTGGACAGCTGGCAGCTGGGGTGCTGGACTTCTCTCCTGGGAGCATCTCTTCCACACTGATACTTCTTTCAGGCAGAAGTTGTGTTGTTCACAGCCTGTAGCCTGCAGGGATTGAGATGACTGTATTGATTTAGTGGTTTGTTTATTAATCTCATGAGGCATCAAAGACTGACTGCAGTGAGAAAAATGGGATGAGGAATGGAGAGTGCTGGAGTACAGAGCATTGCTGTGTGTTTGATGATTAGCTTGATTGCTGGCCTTGGCACTGGGAAGGGATCTGACCCTCCTCTTCCTCACGCAGCCATGAGGGATGATTTGTTTGGGAAGCATTCCCTTTCTCCCTGGCCACACATGTGGGCTGTAATCAGTGTTTGCATTCCTCCTCCAGCTGACAGTCACTGCAGGTCCAAGGTCCAGCTCTTCTCTGGCAGTTTGTGGCTTTTGAGTGGTGGCTTGTGGGGGTGTTTTCTGGCTTTTGGTACCCAGGCCACTGTGCAGTAGCTGCTCCAAGTGTCACTTGCTTGGGGCTGGCAATTGCAGGGCAATGGAATCGGCTTCCTGCCTCTCCCTTGAAATTCAGCTGATTTTCCCATTTCGTGGTACTTCTTCCCAATTTGTGGCTTTTCTGACACCATAAATCACTCCTCTTCCAGCCTGTAGACTCATGTCCACTGCAGTAGTTCTGTCCTTGCAGACACATTTTACCTGCCAGTGACAGTGGGCATGACCTGCTGTTAGCAAGGACTGATACAAAGAAGGAACAGGTGCAGGAGCATCCAGGATGGAGAATGGTGTCCCTTTGTAAATTTTGGCCATGATTTTTTCAGCCAGCAGATGTAACAGCCAGGGAAGGGATTTTCCATGCCTTAGGAGCCCTGGGTACCCCTGGACAGCTGTGCCAAGCACATCATCCCTCAAAGCCATGAGGAGCCAAACCCACCACACACCACACTTCTGAGCTCGTGATGAGTGAGTGCTGTGGTGCTGCCTGTGCCCCACACCACCCCTCAGATCCTGCTCCTCACCAGCACACACAGGATTTGTCTTGTGCAATCCCAAACCTCTTGCAGTGCCCACTTCCCTCCTCGCAGCTTCCCCGGTTTCATTTACTGCCTGGAGGCCCCAGTGTGGCTTTGATGCCCCTTGCACTCTGCTTGCCATCCCTAGGAAAACACAGTCCAGGTGAGGATTCAGCGATGCAGAGCAGGGGCTCGGAGCACAGGGGCTCCTCCATGGTTTCAGTCCAGCCTTTCTGGCTGGTGGGTACAAGGTAAACCTGCTTTGGGTCACATCTCTGCTTTTTTAAAACATCTGGTTAATGTCTCTCGTTGTGTGAAAGGAGCTCAGCTCCCAAATGGGGGAGCTGTGGCTGGAAGGGTTGAAGGGCTCTCACTTCTCCCTATCTCCAGCTCCAGGCAAGGAGCTGTGTCTTCAGCATCATGCTCTGCTGGAAATCCTATTTGCACAGCATTCCTTTTGTGCAAAACCTGCACTCAGGACAGCTCCAGCTTCTTGCCAGAGGCTGTCCCAGCCTCTGAGCTGCCACCCCTGTGTCAAGTGCATGGACTGGGGCCATGGAAGGCATCAGCAATGGCCTGAGACATTTCATATCTTGCCCAAGCTGCAACCCGGGTGTCCCTGGCTCCAAGGCTTGTTCCTGCTGCCTTCCCATTGGTTGCTGCTTGTGCAAAAACCATCCCAAGCTTATAAATTCACCTTGCCACGAGCCAAAGTCCAGAGTACAACAGACACCATCGAGCTCTGCAGGCAAAGCCGCTGCTGTGGCTCCAGGAATCAGCTCCAGACGTTTCCTGCTGTTATTTGTGCCTCAGCTCTGGCTGACAGGCAGGATCCATCTGGGGCTGTGCTGCTGGTGTGGAGCTTGTGGGGTGACATCCTTCTGGCTCCCTGAGGGCAGCTCTTGCCCAGTGCTCTAGCCAAAGGGCCAGAATGCAGCTGCAGGGAGGGGTGTGTGCAGGACAGGGTCCTCGTGGCTGTGGTTCCACAGAGCAGCTGCTTGTGATGCTGTGGTGGCTCCTGTGGTGAAGCAGATATCCCCCAGTGTCAGGCCTGGGCAGGAGGAGCAGATTTTGAGAAAAGCTGCAAGCAGTTTTCATCCCTACCTCTCCCCTCACTTAACTTGTTTTAAACTGAGCTGGGATCCAAACATCACATGGTTTAAGTTTTTCAGATTCAGACTGTGGCTTCCTTCGCCCATCCCTCGCTCCAAGGACCAAGACTGGATGATTAAGGGGAAACACCCTCGTGTCTGCTCCGGCTGTGTTGTCTCAGGCTGCAGGCGGGCCAGCAAGCAGCTGGGTGCTGGCAGGGAGGGAACATCCCAGCCCTGGGGCAGGGTCTCCTGGATGAGGCTACCAGAGCTCTGCACCAACCAGCCGCCCTCTACTGCTCTGCTACCAAATCAAGCCAGAAGCAGGGCTATAAATCTCATCTACGTGAGCTTCCCTGAGTTTTTCTGAATTGCTCTTGTCTATGGATACTAAGACTGGCCAAAAAGCAGAATTTCCATGCTGGGAGATGCCAACATCTTGTGTGTGGCTTTCATGCTGAGCTGAGGCAAGAAGCAAAACGTGTCAGATTTTCGCCCAAACGAGCTATTCCAAGATACTTAATTCAGATTGTATCAAAGCATATTTTATCAGTCATAAACCTGACAGGAAATGTTGTGCCTTTATTGACCATGCAGATAATTTCAGCCCACAGCTGTTGAACTCAGTGCCTCCTTATTAAATATTTGCATGTCACCGAGTCAGTGGTTTCCCCCCGCAGCCCTTTCCCCCAGGGAATTTTGCAATGACACTTCCTGGCAGGGGCTAAGGGCCCCTTTTGCATAGCAGATTGTCACCACACTGAGGGACACAACAGGTCCTGAGCCCTCCTGGTAATTTCTTCTCAGGTGCCCCTTTTTATTCTGTAACCTGCAGGATGCTGGCAGTCACTGCTGGGCTCCTGCAGCCCTGATGCTCAGTGTGGGAGAGAATGGCCAGAATGAGCATTTCTAGCATGAAATATTGCCAAATGGCTCGTGCTGCAGGGTTATTCTGGTCAATCCCCCTTACTAAATCAGCTCCTGAGCTTGAAACTGCAGCTTCCCTAACAGGGCTGATGGTGCTGATCATTTCCCATCTCACACTCACTATTTGCAGGGCTGTAAAGCTCAATGATCATAAAATCTCAGGGCAAGAGCCATGGCTGCCTCTCTCTCAGGCCAGCATTTCAAACACAACCATTATATTACTAATACTAATAATTCCTGCAACTGTATTTGCAATTTGCAGTGAGCAAAGCACAGCCTCAGGAACAGAATCCAATAGACAAAACTTATTCACGCGTGCCAAGGGGATGCTTAAAAATAAAGCTGGCTGGAGATGAATAGATGCTTTGTTGCAAATCCACAGTTACTTTGGGGAGGTCAGGGCTCAGATCAAATACTGGACCCAATGAGCACCCTCTTACCTAACAGGAGGATTTCAGGAGCCCTGTGGAGCAGTTTGATCTGCACACCTGGAGGGGAAGGAGCCACCACGTACTTACTTACTTACTCATGAGCATGACAGCATCTGCCCACAGTAACTCTCATTCTTCTTGTTGCTGATGAAACTCGTGTAAAGGTCAGCAAGAAAACACAGAAATACCTGAGCATGTCTTCATTTCTTTTTAAAGTATCATTTCAAGACGTCCTGTAATAAACGAGCCACTGGAAACACTCAGTGCTACTTTTTGTTCAAATTGAAAGTACCTGGTTTTCAGTTTCTATAACCTTCTTCCTCTCTCTGGGGTGGGTTTTATCAGCGCTATTTAAAAGTGAAGAATCATATCAAGAAAATAAGTTTCAGACAAGAGACTGAAATCCCTGGTTGGGTGAAAAAAGCAGCAATTTGCATTAGACTGCTTAAAGTTACATATTTGGAGAGAGGAAGTGGGTGGCCAGGGGCTCTCAGGCTCCAGACCTCATGTCTGAACCAGGAGTGTCCTGAGGTGAGCTGTGTTGCTTAAATGGCCTTAAATCGCACTATCACCAGCAATTCGTGTTTAATGTCAGCCCTGTGAGGGCACATTCCAGCATTTGAGACCAAAAGATAAGAGTCTGGGTTTAGACAGTGTCTGTTTGTAATTTTAGATTTGCACATTGGCATCATCTTAGAGGAGGAAGAAGAGGCTGTGTCGTGGACTTGGTCTGGCTGTTGAAAGGCACAGTGCTGTGGGTGTTTGCCCTGCAGACATGGGCCGGCACCGCCAGAGATGGGAACTCCGACTGGGAGGACAGCCTGGAGAAAAGAGGTAGATTGCAAAAGAGAAAAACAAAATACAAATATTTATAAGTCATAATTGCATCTTAGATTTGGGTCTGGATCCAGTAGAGGCTGAGTCATCCTCACCAGCTCACCCGGGGCTGGAGCCAGGTCCCCACTCCCCCGGGGTGTTCTCCCCTCCGGCAGAGCTCCGGGCTGGAGTGGGAGCTCCTGGGATGGGGAGGGACAGGGGAGTGTCCCTGTGTCCCTGAGCAGCGCAGCAGGGAGAAGGTGTGGGGCTCCCAGGCACTGGTGTGACCCCCTCTGTCCCCTGCGTTACATCCGCGTGGGTGAGCAGAGCAGTACCCGGGACTGCCCCACACCACCGGGTTAATCCCTTCATCCCACAGCGGATGAAGAATCCTTCCCTCCGCAGCTGAATAGCAGAGGGGGTGGGCTAAGAATTAACACCCCCAAGCCTCGGAACAAACCAGGCTGCGCTTGGATGCTCCGGCACGGAGAGCACACACGCCACGGGTGTCCGGGGAGCCCGGCCGGCCTCGCCCAGCCCTGGGAGGGAGCCGAGAGGGAAAGCGACTCCTGCCCGGCTGGAGGGACCTTATCAGCGTCAGCTCCTCCCAGGGAAGGGCCCCTCACAATGTGCTGGCCACGGGTGATGGATCGGCGCGTGCATGACTCCTTGTTCCTGGTGACTCATGGATTCGCTGGCCTTGTCATGGGAAATATTTTTTTAATAACTCAAAAGGCAGAGGGGGAGTGGGAAACAGAAATATTAAAAAAAAAACCAAAAAAACAAAAAAACTCCACCACATAGTTCTTTAAAAGTTTTTAACTTCCCAAATTGTTTCTGAAATGTCAGATCTTGCTCAGAGGAAGGAGGGTTTTCAGAAAACCCCCGCGGAGTGGCTGCAGTCGGAGGGGTGGGCACGGACGGCAGAGGTGGTGCTGGCTGTGGAAATACAAGGGTCACTGCAGCTGGCCAGCAGCCGAGCGTGCCGCATCAAAGACCTAAATGTGGGTTTAAGGAGTGGACTGCTTCACCCCCTTTCTTCCTGGAGAGTAACGTGACAGGGAACACTTCAGTGGATCGCCAGTGGGGGAGGTGGGAGGGCTGCCAGCGCCGCTGAGCTGGTCGGGCAGCCCCGACGGGCTGGGTGCAGGCATGGGGACAGCCGGCTGAGCCCTGAGCCCGTGTGTGCACCCCGGTGCCAGGGCAAAGCTGGGCATTTCCCACCTCCTGCTGCTGCTGAAAGAGGAGGGTGCTGAGGAGCAAGGGGAACGACGGGTGGAACTGTTCCCGTGTGCCCACCCGCCTGAGCGGAACTCAGGGACACACACACCTGAGGGGGTGAAGCTGCCAGCTGGGGACTGCCCACGCCAGGAACACCCGCAGCTCCACTCTGCCTTGTTTTGGATCCGGCACCGGCTTCAGGGGTGACCGGGGGTGGGAGGTGTTAACCCCTAAACGGATGCCCCAGCGGAGCACAGACACCGCTGCGTGCCTCTGCTGCCTCCAAAGGGCCCCACAAAATCCCCCGGGTTCCCAGGGAGGCCCAGGACGTGGTTTAATCTTTGCCTGTTTTTCCATCTGAAGTTTTGCCTCCTTCCGACTTCAG
The DNA here is from genome assembly GCF_026979565.1 of Vidua chalybeata. Classification (NCBI taxonomy): domain Eukaryota; kingdom Metazoa; phylum Chordata; class Aves; order Passeriformes; family Viduidae; genus Vidua; species Vidua chalybeata. The sequence goes on from NC_071546.1 coordinate 5,772,838, forward strand.
AGAAGGAGTAACGTGGTTGCAGCCCTCTGGGAAGGCGAGGTATCCCTCCTGGGGACGGGGAGGAACAGAATCTGACAAAACAGCATTTCCCCTGCAATTCGCCGTGTGTTAAGAGCTGTTGAATAAAGCGAACCGCAACCCAGCCAGGAGATTTCAGCCTCCTGAAAATCACTTTTGTGTTACCAGCTCCGGCTTCCAGGTAGCACAGCCCGCCGGGACGAGCAGTGCTGGGCTCGGGTGGGAGCACCCCCAGCCCCTCACCCGCGGGGCGACGAGCCCCGAGGACCGCGGCCGCCGCTCCCACGCGTGTCCCCGGTGCAACCAGGCGGTTCCTCCGCCGCGGGCCGGGACGCGCCGGCAGCGCCGGCGGCGGGGGCGGCCCCTGGCCCGTGCGCGCCCCGCGGAGCCCGGCTGCCCGGAGCCTTCTCCCTGGAAAAAAAAAAAAGCCACGGAGGGAGGGGAGGGGCTGCTGCTGCCTTTTCCCCCATCCTCCGTTTCCGGTTTGCTGCCATATTACTCTCTTTTTTTTTTTTTTTTTTTTTTTTTTAAATTTTTTTATTTTCCCCTCCCCGTGGTGCTCCCCTCCCGCCCCGCAGAAGGGGTGAGCGGGGGCGGGCGAGGCACCAGCGCGCCGGGGCCGCGGCGCTGCGCGATGCTGCTGCCGGCGGCGCAGCCCTGAGCCCGGCCCGGTGCGGGGCGGTGCGGGCACCGAGCGCGGCGGCGGCGGCGGCGGGGGGCGGCGGCCGCGCCCCCGGCGCGGAGACAAAGCCGGGGCCGAGCGCTGGAGGCGAGCGGCGGGGGCGGCCCCGCTCCGCGGACAGGCGGGAGGTGAGTGGCGGCGGCGGCGGGGGTGCCCCGCTGTGGGGCAGCCGGGGGTCCCACGGTCCGGCAGCGGGGTCCGGCGGGGGGTGCCCGGGGTCCGGCAGTGGATCCGGCGGGGGATGTCCAGGGTCCGGCCGTGGGGTCCGGCGGGGGATGTCCGCAGTGGGGACCAGCGGGGCGGCGGGGGGATGCCCGCAATGGGATGCCCGCAGAGGAGTCCGGCGGGTCGGCGGGGAAATACCCGCGGTGGCGCGAGCTGGTTGTGGGTCCGATCGGGGATGCTGGCAGTTCGGCAAGGAGGCGATGGGTCCGGCCGAGCATGCCCAGGCTGCCGTGGGGCAGCTGTGGGTCCGGCAGCGTGGGATACCCTGGCTGCGGATCCCCACAAGGATGCTGGCGGTCTGGCGCCGGGTGTCAGTGGGGCGGCTGTGGGTCCAGCGGGATGCACATGGTCTGGTGGGTCAGCCGTGGGTCCGGCTGGGGGTGTCACTGCCTGGCGGGGCAGAACTGGGGACGGGGGGGGTCCGGCGGGGCGACCCCGCCTGCCTGCAACTCCCCTTTGTTGTGCTCAGGGGCTGTGGGGGACCCCCGGGAGCGCAGGGCGGGGACAGCCGGGCTGTATGTAGGCCAGGACATGAAATATTCATCGCCCCCCTGCTTTGATGTCTCGTGATCCGCTTCCCTTGTTGTGTTTGTTCACCGGTGATTCTGGGGCCAGTGTCCAGCCCTGGTGGACCTGGCAAGTCGTGCCCCTCGCCGTGCCCCTCGCCGTGCCCCTCGCCGTGCCCCTCGCCGTGCCCCTCGCTGTGCCCGCCTGGCTCAGCTGCTGGGGGGCTGCAGAGCCCCGGCTTCTCCCATTTAAGACTTCATTCAGTCAGGAAGTTCCCTGTTGTAGCCCGGGCGATCCAACCCCCATGTGTGGCTGCAAGTGGTGGCAGTGGCACGTTCCCACTGTCACAGCCCCCAGTGCCATGGACGAGCATCGTGGGTTTTGCCCTGACCCACACTGGGGTCAGGATGAGGTTTTATCCTGCTCACTGCCCAGACAGGCTGTGCTGCATCCTGGGGCCATTTGGGATGGACACAGGAGGCAACCTGCAGCGATGAAGCTGCTGCCCAGGGCGGTGTGCATGGGGACAGGTGTGGTAGGGGCTGGCATCTTGTGGCACTGATCCTGGCATGGTCCTCTCTGGTGTTTGGCATCATGTCAGGGAGCAGTGCAGCCTCGTGTGAGACCTGCTGGACTGAGTGGGGATCTGCTCCACCTCCCTATGTTTTGCAGGCCTTGCACAGTGCACTCTCCTCTGGCATTTCCTCACCCCAGTGGCTGCTGTGGTGTGCCAGGGCTCAGCCCTGGACTTGGTGCCAGGAGGTGACTGTGGTCCTGGTCCCGGTCCCAGAGATGTTGAGCAGCAGTAAAGGTGGTAGGTGGCAGGGAGCAGGTTGTGCTGCCCTGTGTGTGCCATGGCCTGTCCTCTGGCTCCCCAGAAGTGATGCAATGGAAGGGACATGATGTGACATGCAGCCAGACGTCCCTCAAGACGGGGCATTAGGAGCTGGGGACAGTGGAGGGTGCAGAGCACAGGGTTCCCTGAGGTGAGCTCCTGCCTGTGCAGCAGGGGCAGGGACAGGACAGAACATATCCAGCAGTGCTCTATGAAACTGCATGAAGGCTCTAACAAAAGACTTGATTTTTCTTTCTCCTGCCCAGCTGGTGCTCCCAGAGGAGGAGGTGCTGGGGGTCTTTGTTGCTCTCCTCTCAGCCAAGGAGATACCCACTGCCAGCATGACCAGTGCAAGAGCTGAGTCGTGACAAACCTTCCCAAGATCCAGCCATTAGTGATGGGAATCCTTTTGTCCCTGCCAGACTTGGAGACGCCCCTCAGAACCCAGTGGCTCAACATGAGCCCAGGCCCCCTGTGCAGCAGGTGTTGGTTGGTCAGACAGTCACAGGGCTGCCCAGGAAGGTGTGAGGAAGGGGATATGGAGGATGACATCAGCAATCTTGCACTTTAAAGAAATATCCTTTCTGTCATTTTTACTATTGGGCTGCTCCTGACACCTTTGCCATAGAGTTTGATCCTGGCTTACCTGTGCTAAGCCATCACTTTGGCTGGCTCCAGATCCACCCAGAGCAAAACTGTGGCGCTCAGTGTCTGAGCCAAGGCTTGTGTGCTGTGTCTCTGCAATCATTAGCCAGTTAATACTTATATATCAGGAAGGAACACCTTTGCTTAGGAGATCGAGGGTCAATTCTCACTTCCAAGCTTCGACCTGGGAGCAGCAGGGCAGGGACTCCTCTAAACACCTCCTGGCTTCACCAAAACAGCCCAAGACAGGGTTATTTATGGGCTACGCAGCAGCAGCAGCAAAGGGAAGTGCAATGTTCCCTGTCTCGATCGTTAGTGGCCTTGCAGTGCTCCCTGTGTGATGGAGATGCCCTAATGATAGCTCTGCCCTTTAATGACTTTGTGCCAGAGTGATGGAAAATCAGGGAGGTTCCGCGGGGAGGCAGAAAGGGCCATCCCAGCCCCTGGCTGGGGAGCAGGGGGATGAGACGAGGAGAGCGCTGCGGTGACCAACCAGTGTGGAGGCTCTGCTGCAAAGACAAGAGGGTCCTTTTCTGCCTTGGTGGCATAGAGGGGACATCAACGATCCTGAGACAGGGGTGTCCTTTAGCAGCACGGGCAGCTCCTGCAAAGCAGCATCATTTCACTGGACTCACTGAGGGAAGCAGGGGATGGACCATGCGACTCCCACTGCCTCTCCCTGTTACTGGTGTGGAATCCTACCTGGCCTTTGAAATCATCACAGAGCTAAACTCTTATCTAATGAGACCTGAAGGACTTGGTCCCCAGCCTCTCATTTAAACAACCAGCCTGTAAGATCTTGAAAGAGAAGAGGTAGGAGCAAGCAAGCAGCCTGCACCTCCTCCCAGCATGTCTAAGCAGGGCATCCCTGGGACAAAGCACTGGACTCCTGGCACGGCTGTGGGAAATTGGAAAACCTATCTGAAATGCTATTGTTTCCTGTGCTGTCTATTTTGCAGCTCAGTTTCCAACTTGTTTCTTTATCTCTTGGAACAATTTCCCATCTGAGCTCACTTCCGCAGCGCTCCGCATCTCGCCCCGAAGCCCGCCTGGAGATGTGTCCAGCATGCATCCCATCGGAAACGGCCTTGTCAGACAGCAGCACACCCCTGCACCTCCCTGCAGAGGGGAGCCCTTGAATCCCATGCCTGGAGAGCAGCTCGGACCTCTGGATGGAAATAACCATCCACGCATAGCTGTTCCTGGGACAGGAGCGCGGTGGGTTGTCACTGTTTCCAGTCCAAGCTCCTCTGCCCAACTGCCTGTAGCTGTGGGTGGTGCAGTCCAGCTCCCCAGGGCTCGTGTCTTGCTGAAGTTTCCAGCCATCAGCAAAAAACACGGCGTGTGTCACGGGGCTGTTTTAAAGCCTTTGGTTCCTCTTCGCTTAAATGGGCAGCAAGCTGGGAGATAGTTCAGTATGTCACAGAATCGTGGGATGGTTTGGGTTGTAAGGGGCCTTAAAGCTCATCTAGTTCCAGTTCCCTGATCATCTGGTTCCAGACTTGCCCAGAGTATGCTTAGGAGGTCCCCAGCTCAGTCCCAGGTTGGCACAGTGACCTTGGCACTGGCTGTGTTGAGAACCGGTGCCGTGCACATGGCTCTGCACATGCGCTTTGCAAAGAAAACCCTGAAACAGATTTCAGGAACAAATGTGGTTTGAACCCGGGCCAGGAACCAGGACCTGCAAATCTGTGTGTTGCGCTGACTTCCCTTCAGGCTATGGATCTGCTGGCTGCTCTCACTGGGGAGCAGGGAGGGGTTTTCTAGGGCTGGGGGCTGGCCAGGCTGCCGGGGGCATTGGCCGCTGGGCAGGGCGGGACTGATCATTGATTTTACCTCAACCCTTAAACAAATCTGCCCGACTCCACTTAGTCTCACTGGAGAAGCAGCATCTGAAATATCCATAGGCTGGCATGTGGGATTGGTGGGCTTGTCTGGAGAAATGTGGAGAACAGAACTGCCTGGGTGTTTAAAGTAAAAAAAATAAGAAATGGGGCCCATGCGTAGCAAGCCTGCCCTCACCTCACAGCCGTGGGCCCCATGCAGGAGGGCTCTGGGATGGCTTTGGGGTCTGCAGCCCAGGGGGACATGTGTGACTTGGGCCATGCTGTGGTTCTTTCCGTGTGCTGCAAAACTCAGAGGATGGCCCTGAGATTCCCAGCCATGCTTGACCTGTTGTGGTCTCACTCCTGTGACCGTGAGGTTTCAGCTGGCCCTGAGCCCCCTGTGCTGAGAATGGATGGATGGATGGATGGATGGATGGATGGATGGATGGAAACCTGACTGCATGCTGTGCAAATAGCTTTCAGCCAGTGTAGCTGCTCCCATCCTTCCTGACTGAGCTTGGCAACCTTGGCCACCAAAAACCTGGGCAATGAGGGTAAAAGCCCATTGCTGCATTGCCCCCTCCACCATGGGAGAGGTTAACAAGTCCAGCCTGTCCTGAGCAATGTGTCCTCCTCCCATGCCACGCACCACTTTGGGGGCTGCATGAGAGGGTCAGGTCAGTGCTAAATTGATCCTAAAAATATCTCACCTCAGGGCACTCTTTTGCAGTAATTTGGGGTTGGAGGCGTAGTGCTGTGTCTGGGTTTCACTTCTCCACTTTGCTTTCCCACTGCATTCCTCAGTTTCTCCCAGGAGCACCTGAGGAGAAGCTGTTGTTGGAGTTGGTGAGGTTTTACACAGAGTGTGTGCCTCAGTTTCCCCTTCTCCCAGCCCCAGCTGCAGTGCCCTACCCCATGCACACACCACGGGTAAAGCCTCCCCTTGGGCAGGGCAAATAGAATCTGGTCTCCATGGAGCACAAGCACCTTCCTCATCCTCAGCTGCAGCTGCAGCCAGTGCCAGCAGCAGCGGGGTCAGGCAGTGCTCTCCCTGGGCTTCTGATGTTCCCGGGTTGAACCATGTGCTTGCTGACTTATGCAAAAAAAAAACTACACAAAAAGGCTCTTGGAGACACTCCCTGCTCAGACGGGCCCTTTCCTTCCCCTGCCCATGGGGCAAGTGCTGGTGGGGCCCTGCTCTGCTGGGAAAGGGATTGGGAATCCTTGGAACAGCAGGAGGGAGTTTCCAGTGAGCAGCCTGCTGCATCAGGCAGGGAGGGTGACATGGGATCAGGAAGGGTGCAGATGTAGCTGCAAAAGTCACTGTGAGCAGGATGAGCTCCATGCTTCAAGGCCATGAGCAGTTGAGCTGGGAAGTGTGTGGGATGGGAAGGCTCAGGCTGCTGGCACAGTACAAGGTCTGGGCAAGGGGGCTGGCAAGGAGGGCAGCTGCCTGCCCACCTGGCTGCCTGCACAGGTGCAGGTGTGCATGGGGGTGTGCACGTGTGTGTGCACGCTCACCTGAGCCCTCTGGGTGATTTGGGGATGGGCACAGCTCTTGTGCTCTCATGCTGTGGTCCAGGAGGGCTGCGCTGAAGGCACCATGAGCCACAGGTGATGGGAAGCAGAGGAGACGCCCTGCATCCCTTTGTCCCTGCATCCCTTCATCCTGTCCCTGTAGGATGAGCGAGGGCTGGAGAGATCCCATGGGAGGGTGCAAGGTCCACGTCACTGGTCACATCCACCTTGTCCATAGTCCATCTCTGCTCCTCACCACAACTGCAGTGAGCAGTGCCAGAGGAGTGCAGAGCCCAGCTCTGCTCCAGGAGCGACAGGGATAAAAGACACCAGCTCAGCATTTTTCTTTGTTTTTCATCTGCTCAGGTTGTTGATAGTGAGCACCATCAGGGGCTGCACCTCCCAGCTGGATCCTCTCTGGTGTGAGCATCCCACTCACCCTGGGAGCAGCTGGCATTTTGGGCTTGGAAAAGCTTCTTGGGGCTGGCTGATCTCTGTCTGCCCCTCAGGACCCTCCCTGGTTGCTTCCTCTGACGCATCCTGAGCGATGCTTTGTTTTGGTGGTGCAGATGGGAGTGGCTGTGGGGACCAGCATCTCTCAGGGCTCTGTTGCCAGGGATGTCCTCCGTGTTCCAAGGCCAGAGCCACAGCCCATGCTGTGATCACTCGTATGGGACCTGCTCCCAGTCCCATCCATGCCCACGGAGGTGAAAGAAGGAGCTGAGTGTGCACTGCTCGAGGCTGACCCCGATCATCCAGCCACATGTAGCATGTGTACATTAGGGCTGGTGGCCCCATGGTTCCCTAGAGCACGAGGCTTGTGTTGGGCATATGCCCCAAAGTCCCAAAATAACCAGGAAAATGATCTGCATAAATTCGCTCTGTGGGATCCTGCTTATTTATTTGAAAATGTTCAGAGGTCTGCAAAATGGGAAGTGTTTGAAATCTGTAACAGAAGAACCTTGGCCTCTGCTTGGCTTGTCCTTCATCCCCTCCCGTTGCAGTGAACCCCAGCATGTGTCTGGCCAAGTCCCTGTGGCTCCAGCTGGGAGAGGGGCAATTCCCAGCTCCATGGGTTTGTGTCAAGGGTGCCCTTACCCACATACCCTCCCTGCATTTTCCCTTTTTTTCCCCATGAGTGTTTCAGTTCCTGTTCCATGTCAGGAGGGCTGTGGGAGGTTTCTGCCACGGGGGTCCTACAGGACCCCTCAGCAGGGCTGATGGGGCTGTGGCTCTGGTCCTGGAGGGCCAATGGAGCCCTTGGAGCTCCTTGCCTGGCTGGACTGGACGGGCTGGTTTCTCTGAAAGTGGAAATGTTTTAGCAGTGACGCCAGCGTGGCCAGGGGTGGTTGTAACTTGCTCAGATGTGGAGCTTTTCTGCCTCCTGCGTTCCTTGCCCCCTTCCTCCCCCTGCCCCGGAGATTTGCCGCCTGCCTGCGCTGCTGTCTCGTCCGGGTCAGAATGGGTGTGTCAGCCCTGCAGCCACGGCAGACGCAGGTGGCACCACTGTTTTGTCCGGATCTGAGACACCTGTGAGTCACAGCAGCCTCCTGCTGCCACCTGCCCCTTCCCCAGGAGCCGGGCAGGGCACGGAGTGGGCTGGGTGCTGCCACAGCCGTCCCCCGAGAGCACCCGGGCTTGATGTTCACTTCCAGAAAGCAGAAGGAAACCACATTTCCTGGAGCCTGAGGCTGCCTGTGCTGGGAGAGGCGCTGCAGAAATGGGGAACAGAAATCACCCCTTCTCCTCCAAGGGCCAGCTTGGGTCACCAGGTCTCCATCACCCCCTCCAGTGGGGCCAGTCCCTTGTCCTGGTTCTTTGCCTGGAGGAGGATGGGAACAGCGGGGCTGTGATGGGCCACGGGACACTGGAGAATTAAGTGGCTGGCAGTGGGAGCTCAGAGGTGCCAGCATGCCCGGGGGCCAGTGTTAGAAGGGCACATTTTGAGGAGTGCTGAGGCACAGGGGTGTTTTTGGGAAGCATTGTCCCATGGCTCCAGGCAGTCCTGGTGGCCAAGAGCTCCAGCTCCTAGTGCCATTCCAGCTCGACATCAGAGTTTCCCTGCCCGGCATTGTCTCTTCCCAGCCCCACGGGCACTCCTGCCCTTGGAAGCATTTCCTTTCAGTTTCCTTCTCCTGGACTTGGCAAGAGGAGAGCGGTGTCCTCATCACCTGCCTGGGAGAAGTCAGCTCAGGTTAGTGGAGGCCAAGGGCTTTGTGTGCCTTGGAAAGCATTTGCTGGAGCTGGTTGGGCAATTCCTGGCTTTGGCTGGTGTCCTGATGGGAATGCTGGAAGTGCAGGCTTGAGTCAGGCTGGGAGGTACTGGGAGGCATCCCTGCTCTGACCCGGAGCATTGTCAGGCTGCACAGCACCCAGCCAGCTTTGAGCATCTCCTGCTGGGGATCCCACCACCCCTCTGGTCCCTGTTCCTGTGCTGGACCACCCTCAGGGTGAGAAAGCTTTGTTTTCCCTTCTGTAATTGTTGGACGCCCTTACAGTGCAGAAAGGATGCACCCACACGCTGACAGATCCAAAGACGTGGTCCTGTCAGTCCCCAGGCCTGCTGCAGTGCAGTGACAGGGATGTGACAAGGTGTGGCAATGGCCACCTCCCCATCTCACATCTCTGAGTGGAGAAAAGGCTTAAAACTGAGTGCTCAGCTCAGCACCAGCAAGCACAACTTGCAGCACATTCCACTTCCTGCATCCAGCTGCTTGCATTGTTTCAGGGAGATAAGGCTTGTGGCTTTCTCCTGCCAGCCTTATGCAGGATGGTGCTTGGGGGTGCCCAGTGTCAGGATGCCCCTGCCCTTGCCTGATTTGGGGTGCTGTGGGGGTGGGGGGGGGCACAGCCTGCAGCTCTCTGTGGTCACTGATGTTGGCAGAGCCACTGCCCATCACCCCAGCAAGCCAAAATCTGCCTGTGGAGGGGCTGACCCTGTGACGGCTGGGAGAGCTCAAGCTTCCTACAAGCTCCCAGTGTGCATGCTTGGAGTTTCCCAGTTTCTTGGCCACATGAACATCCAGAATGTGCTTGTGTGCTTCTCAGGGTTTGTTTTGGTCTTTTAAACTCCCTGTTTTGACATGTCTTTCCGGAGGCGTTTTGCATCGCTCCTGACTGTGACTCTCCCCCTTGCTTAGGGGGAGTGAATTTGGATGCTTGATCTAATTATCCTTTCCCCTTTTGTGATGCACTGGCCTCTGCTGTCTTGGGCTGTGGAGCTTTAATTAAGATGGTCTTAATTTTAAAGGGAGTTGACAGGGTCAGAGAGGAGGAGTTGGGACTTATATCTGTGGGGAGTGTGGTAACTGGGCCCCCACACAGCAGCTGCACTGCCTTCCCTACTCCAGCCATTCTTTCATGTGGAAGAGCTCTCCATCAGCTGGGGGGAGCCAGGGGAAGGCTGGACTGCTTGGCTCAGGTGCCTTCAACATGCTGTTACTGGGTGAAGCAGAGCTCAGGACTGGGGACACCTGCCTGTGGTGCTCCTGGTTGGAGCTGAGAGATGAAGTGAGCATCCCTGCATTGTTCCTCCTGTTTTAGGAATCAGTGCAGGTGAGAAATGAGTGTCCTTGTGGAGGAGAAGGGCTGCAGGCACAAGCCAGACGTGTCCTCACTGTGTCAGCCGGGCAGGGACAGGGTCTGCAGCATCACACCCCACCTGTGGGGCTGGGGCAGCAGCTCCCCCTTTTCACAGCTCCTGGGACTCATCGCAGTGAGGCTGGTCCCAGCCTGGCAGAGACGAGTCTGTGTTCCCTGTCCTGTCCTGAGCAAAGCCTGATGGCATGGGCAGGGGACAGGAATTGTCACTGGCTGGACACAGTGACCGTGTATTCGGGTGGCAGAGGGATGGTGGGCTGAGCCAGGCTGTCCCCACGGCAGCGGGGGCTGTGCTGCTGCTCGCTGGCCCCCAGCTGAGATGCTTGTCGTGGGAAAGGGCAAAACCGGGAGCATCCTCTGGGACAGAGGGGGAAGCTGTTCTGTGAGTATATCCGGGGCTGTGTGTCCTACTAAAATGTGGGGAGGGAGCAGAGGGCAAAACAGGGAAGGGGACAGGGTGACATCTTAAGATGATTAAAAGACCACCTCGCTGTGGTTGTGGCAGCACTGACCAAGCTGGGACTTCACCCACAGCACTGACCCCGCTCCCTGGGGGCCACACTGGCAGGGGCAGCACTGCTGCCACTTGGTGCCACCCCAGCAGGGGGACACGGGGGATGGCAAAGTGCCCTTTGGCTGCCTCCAGACTGAGGTTTAATGGCCCCCCTTGCGGGCAGCTTCCATTGATCCTGCACGGATCTGCCCCGGCTGGCCCTGGCCCTGCTGGGAGGGGGCTGGTTGCGTGCCAAGGGGATGGAGAGGCTGGGTGTGTTTGGGACCGCTGCTCTGTGCCTCTCCCTGTCCCCGGTGCCGGCTGCCATGGGCTGGGTGCCGCCAGGCTGCTTTGTCTCGCTCGCCGTCCCGCACGCTTCATTTTTCAGTCTGGTGTGAGACAGTTGCCGTGATTAATCTCACCGGGGCTCTGCGAGCCGAGGGCACGGCTCAGCTCGTCTCCCGCCGTCAGTGGGTGGGTGCTGGGGCTCCCAGCCCCTCGCTCCCTCTCCCCCAGCACCCCCATCCTGCTGCCGGCAGTGCTGCTCAGCACCCCCGGCTCTGGAGCAGCTCCAAGGACAGTGCCTTTATTGCCAGAGATGTTTCCCTCCCCAGAGCTTGGTGTCGGTGTTGGGCCCCGGCATGTCGCGGCATTTCCCAATGTTTCTGCCTCTGCTGTGTTTTGTCTGCTCCCAATCAGTGTCTTTTGTTAGTGTCTTTGCAAAGACGATAAGATCGCTTCCCCTCCGCTGTCAGCCTGCCCGTACCACGCCATTGTATCCTTGAGCGATCCGGGCGCGGCGGAAAGCGGCCGGAGCGGGACCGCCGGGGAGCTGCCGCTTCTCGCTGTTGCCTTTGCGAGGGCATCTCTCCTCGGGGAGGTAGGGCAGAGGATGGAGCCTTTTCTTGCCACCCAACTTGCCAGTTAATTTCTGGGGGGAGACAGCCTGGAGCGTGGCTGTTGGAGGCGTGGGGGTGCTGGGCAGTCCAGGTGGCATTTCCAGCGCCGGCAGAGGAGGACGGGGATGCCGCTGTCTGGCGTACCGTGATCTGATCCGAGCTGAGGTGTGCAGCCGAGTGTGCTTCATTTTTAATTGCTTTTGGAGAGGGTAGGACTGGGTTGGCCTCTCCTTGCTGTGGCCTCTGCCCCGGGCAAGCTGTGTGGCTGAGCTCAGCCCTGGCACCCTCCCCTGTGTCTAGGGAGGAATGGAGGCCGGGAAGACCCCAAAAGCAGAGCCAGCAGCTCACGGAGATCCGTGGGGATGGCACTGCTGGCGGTTGTCTGAGCCTGGCTATGGCCGTGCCAGTGATGTGCTGCTGAGGATGGCAGCCCCACTGCCAAGCGAGCAGCAGGACTGTGCCAGGTTGTGCCAGATGTGCCAGGGAGTGCCAGGCTGCTGCCACAGCAGCCACCTTCAGCCACCAAACAGTCAAATCTGTCAGCGTGAGGTTGCTAGTGCGTCCATCCCCCCAGGGACCTGCCCTTCCCCATCAGCGGACCTGGCACCCCGCCGCTCAGGCACATGGCTGACCCCAGGCTGAGGCATATTTGGATTTTCCTCGTGGAATTTTTGGCTCTTTTTGGTCTAATCATTGTTGTGGCCCGTGTCACAGCGTGCCCGGGTGGCAGGGACACGGGCACCACGTGTGTACGCGGCACAGCTTTATTTGTATGTGCTGCAGCCTGGAGTTGGGGCTGCAGCTTCCCCCCTGCATCCCGCTGTGCAATCATTACCAGCCAGTATTTGTCAAGTACAAATTACAAACCATTCAACGTCTTAAAGGGCTGTCAGTCAGCTCCCACTCATTATCCTAATCAAATGCACTAAAAATAGTGACAAAACTTATTAGTAGGGGGAAGGGGAGGCCATGAAAACAAACCTGCGGTGGGGGCACGGTCCCTGCATGCAGACACTGGGATATTCCCCTTACATGAGGTGTGAAACCCGGGATGTTGCCCTTGGATGAGGTGTGAAACCTGGGCTCCAGCTGGGACAGGAGCACGGTGGGATACTGCCTGGGGCCTTGAAGTAGGGTCTGAATCCCTCTGTGCAGGAGCAGGTGCCCCTCAGGGGTGGCTGAAGTCTCTCCCCAGCGCTGGGTGAGCAGGGCTGGTTGGAGGGATAATTTCCTTTCTGTAGGAGAAGAGAGAGCAGTTCCTGTAGGAGCTGGGGCTGGGAAAGGGTGGCAAAGCCAGGTGAGGGGCTGCCCTGGCTCTGCGGGGCCAGGTCCTCCTCTGCTTTCCACCTAAAGCTCTGCCTCGAGCTGCTGCTGCTCACTAGGGTCTCCCCATCACACACACTTGCGACAGAAAACCGTCCTTTTTGAAAAATGTAGCTAAAATATGCTTTTCTGGATGAGTCAGGGCTTGAGCAGCACAGGTTGCTCCCATGCCTTGTGCTCAGTTTGTGCCGTAGCATTTGTCTCTGCTCTTGGAGCAGATGACTCATCTCGGGGGACGAGGTCTCTGCTTGGTGGCCGACCGTGCCTGCCGCAGGTCGTGGCTGTCCGGAGATGGAGCAACAGGGCTGGAAATGCTGGTGTGTCTGGAGGAACTGGCTTTGCTTTTCCCCTGAAAAATCCCTTGCTGGGCTGGGGGTGCCTGTGCTCCCCTTCCACTCTGGGACGTGGCTTGGGGCGGCTCCAGCCGCCTGCTCTCCCATCCCCAGTGGGGCTGATGAAGTGGAGCAGAGAATCATCCTCTCTTCACACGGCAGAGATCAGAGCGAGCGGGTGTGAGCTGCCGGCCCCACGCCGGAGGGATGGCGAGGAGGAGGAGGATGAAGGCACCCCTGGGCACTGAACCGTGGCGTGGCGGGAGAGGGTGTCAGGGTGCAGGGGCTGCCGCGGTGCTGACGCTCCCTCTCCTCGCAGGCTGCAGCGGGAGCTGAGCTGAGTTCTCCGGCAGCACCTCCCCACCCCGCGGCGAGGCTGTAGCCGAAAGCACCGGTAAGACATCGCCATGGCCCGGGCAGCGGGGGACCGGGCTGCTTCACCTCCTGGGGGGGCTGGCAGCCCGGCACTGGGTGCTCTGCCACAGCCGGATTGGCCCTGGAGCATCCCGGGGGGCTGGGGGCTGGCTGCAGGTGCAGAAGGCACAGCCCCCCGCGGGAGCTCCCGGCGTGGCCGGCCGGGAGGCAGAGCTGAGGCCTCGCACCTCGTGCCGTGGTGGATCGTGCCGTGCCGTGCCGTGCCGTGCCGTGGTGGATCGTGCCGTGCCGTGGTGGATCGTGCCGTGCCGTGCCGTGCCGTGCCGTGCCGTGCCGTGCCGCTGGCGCTGGCGCTGCCCCCGGAGCGGAAGGCAGGGAGTTCCTGCAGGCTGCGACGTGCCCGGGGTGCTAATCCCCGCCGCAGGAAAGCTGCCTGCCCGCCGCCTCGCATCGCTGCGAGCCGAGCACAGGGAGCGCTGGCCGTGCTCCAGCCCTCTGCTCGAGCCTTGCGAGGGGGAGAGGGGCAGCCCTGCTGAAAGGCAGGGCATGCTGAGCCTCCCATCCCAGCATTGTCAGCTGTGAAAAGCACGGCAGCGGGGCAAAATCCCACGGGGCATCAGCCAGGCTGCCCTGGTGGTGCTGAGCATCCCTGCAGCCTGCTGCGTGTGGAAATGCTGTATTTATTAGACATAAATTTATTAGACAGATACACAGCGTAGCTCCTGGCAATGGGTATTTTTTGCAGTCTGGCTGCTGTCCCACAGCTCCCAGTGATGCTGCTGGGGTGTGCTGGGAGCCACCACACTTCCTCCTCTGCCCTTTGGCTGCAGGGGGGAAGGGTTCATTGGCGACTGTGCCAGAGGCAGGGGGTCTCTCCCTGGTGCCTCCCGAGGGCCTGAGTGCACAGCACATTCCTGCTATCATTATTCACTCATTTGCCAGGCTTTTGCACAGCCCTGTGTTCTCCCAGGAGAATCTGCACCCTTTTCTTTCCAGCTGCCAAGGGGATGTGGGAGCTGCAAGGGTTTTCTCAGGCCCCTCTCCTCCCTGGGGACAGGTGGAGAGGCACAGGGCCAAAGCCACATGGTCGTGTTGGCTGGGTTACCTGGGACTCTGAGTGGGGATGGTGCGAGGCTGCCAGTGCCCCTGGGCACAGTTTGGGGTTGCCAGCCTGCATTTTGCACTGGCCAGATTGCAGGCAGAGTCTGTAGGTATTCAGATGCAAAGCAACAGGAGAGCTTGGAGTGGAGCTCTGCAGCTCCTTCCCCAGAGATCTGTGGGCTCCTGCCTCCTCCTCTTCCATCTTTGGCTCCTGCAGCCAAAGCCCTGACAGCTGCATTGGGCCTGTCAGAGCACCGTGTCCCAGTGACCAGCACATCCAGTAAAGCCCTTGCCTGGGAGGGCCAGAACCCCAGTGCAGGGTGGGAGCTCTCCCTGCCCAAACTGCTGCATGAGGAGGGATGAACTCCCAGTTCATGGTGTTCCTGGCCAGGACATGCCTGGAAGTTGCACATCCTCTGCCCACAGGCTCTCAGGTGTGAAGGTGAGGACCTCCCTGTTTTAGGGAAGTGCCTGGGGGATCTCCTGTCCCCTCTCTGTGCTCTTCTTCTGGCTAATCTCTGGCATATTGACTATTTTATACCTTGATTTCCTCAACACACTGATAAATAATTTTCTGACCCAAGCTCAGAAAATGTGCTTGGGGGACACTTGTGTCCCCAGAGTGCTGCTAAATCCACCACCCTGGCTGGGGTGTTTTCCTGCCTGGGGAAGTGCTGCTTCCAGGGGAAACTCTGAGCAGCTCTACTCTTGCTCATGGTCCCATGGGGAGTCACAAGCCACACGGTCACAGCCCTGCCATGCTCCCACTTTTCTCCCAGCACTGCCACCGGCACCCCGGGAGCCCCAGTGAGTGCCAGAGCCCCGGGCAGAGGTGAGCAAGGGGCTGGCTGGGGACAGGGAGGTGGGGGCTCCTTGTCATCACTCCTCAGGTCTTGCTCTCCCCTGCTGCAACAAACTTTTAAAGTGCATTTATTTACGGGACAGACTCCTTCCCCTTGGCTGCAGGATCTACCTCTGGATTGCAAGAAGTGACCATTTGCAAGTCCAAAGCTTTTATTTGACCCTTATTTGCTTTGAGACCCCCAAAGCCTGGCACAGATATGGGTGGACAGAGTTCTGTGGCAGATAGAGGCATGGTCCCTCCTCATCATCTGCATCCACAGGAGGAAGGACAGCTCTGCTGCCTACTGGATTGGCTGCTGGAGTCATACCCAGCACAAAAAAAAACCCAGTTTATTCGTTTCCCAAACCATGGCAGGATCTGAGCCTGCCTGCATGGGTCACACAAGGACACTGCTGGATCCTCTGTGCAGTGTGGGAGCTGGAAAGCAGTAGATGGAAATTGTGTCTTTTGGGAAATAAGCCCTGATCATCAGTCAAAGCCCTTGCTGTGGGAGGGGAGCTGAGTGGGACAGGGAGCAGCTTGTGCCTGGCACCCCTAAGCTTCCCCACAGCAAGAGCCAAGGGCTTTGCCCCAGTGACACTGGGGCTGTGCAGGCTGCTGGGGCTGCCCATGGCTCTGGGGGGCTCGGCCCAAGCTTCTCTCCAAAGCTGGGCTAGACAAACCCTCTGCTGGATGAGGCTGAGCCCTCCCAAAGCCTCATGGATGGCAGCATCCAGGTCTGCACCCTGTGGGCAGCAGCCACCTCCTCTGCTGCTTCCCTGCTTGTTTTCTTATCAGAGATAGTCTCCTCCCTGCTTGTCTCCACCTCCCTTTTCCCTCCTGCCATGCGTGATCTAGCCTAAATATTTCCTTCCATAGCTTCAGGACACTGCTGGGTATCCTGCCATCTTTGGAGACTGCAAATAATTCCCTGCCTTCATTTATGTCATTACCTTGAAGGTATTTATAGAGCGTGGTCCTGAGTGGAAAGGAAGGCTATATATAAACTATTTGACTGTATATAAAGGCGAGATCCCTTGGTCCTTAGCTGCAAACTGCCTGAAACTGCTCCTGATTTAAACTTTTATCCTGTTGGCTGCATGTTTTGGACTTCAAAGGTCTGTCTTCAGTACTTAAATCCCCATCCTGGTAGAAACTCATGTGTAAGAGGAAACACGTGGGGACTGAGCTGTGGCAGGTGCCTGGCCCCAGAGCTGCCACAGAGCTGCCACAGTCTCAGCACAGGTCCACGTTCCATGCTCAGCATCTTTGCTGTGCACTCCCATGCCTCAGAGTGCTTCCCTCTGCTCCCAAAGCATGTCCTGGCAGTTTCACTGGCTGCTGTGGCTGCACAGGAGGTGTCTCCATGTTAATGAGGGGCAATGGTATCCCAGGGCAAGGGCAGGATGGCCAGACTGCCCAGCAGCTGCTGCTTGAACAGACTCCAGAGGTTGTTTCGTTTCCTGGTGGGCAGGCATCTGTCACTCGAGCCCTGGGAAACAACTTCTTCTTATTAACAATAATAATTACAATAATAATAATACTACTAATAATAGAAGCCCTCCGTGTGTCTGTGTGTCCTCCAGCCCGGGACCATGGGGAGCAGCAAGAGCAAGCCCAAGGACCCCAGCCAGCGCCGGCGCAGCCTGGAGCCCGCTGAAAACACCCACC
Organism: Vidua chalybeata; assembly: GCF_026979565.1. NCBI lineage: Eukaryota > Metazoa > Chordata > Aves > Passeriformes > Viduidae > Vidua > Vidua chalybeata. The sequence continues at coordinate 5,789,732 of NC_071546.1, forward strand.
ATGGGGGCTACCCAGCCTCGCAGACACCCAGCAAGGCGGCTGCTCCCGACGCCCACCGCACCCCCAGCCGCTCCTTCGGGACCATGGCTGCTGAATCCAAGCTCTTCGGGGGCTTCAACACCTCTGACACGGTCACGTCGCCGCAGCGTGCCGGGGCACTGGCTGGTCCGTGTGGGCTGGGGCTCGGCAGGGTGGGGAGGGTCTCAGGCTGGTCGTGGTGGGTTTGTGTCCGGCTTCTTGGGGTCTCGGGTTTTTGAGGGACTCTGGGCTTGGGGGAGAAGTAGATCTGTGTTATCAGCCAGTGGGAGGGTGGTGGGAGGGGAGTGTCCCTGTGGCTGTGCCCCTCCTGAGTGCTCTTTGTCACAGGGGGAGTCACCACCTTCGTAGCCCTCTACGACTACGAGTCCCGCACCGAAACGGACTTGTCCTTCAAGAAAGGAGAGCGCCTGCAAATCGTCAACAACACGTGAGTGTCCCTGCAGCCAAGCCCACGTGGTGAGCTGTCACCTCTGTCCGTCCTGGGGAGCCCCCAGCCCAGCCTGGCAGGACCAGCTGTCCCAGGGATGGGTGCTCAGAGGGATGTGCCAAAATGCACACGGACACAGTGACTTGTCCAAGGACACTGACACTGAAAGCAGTCATTTGCCTGCTTCCTCATCCTCCTGACTCTGCTGCTGGTCACTGTGGCCTCATAGCCTTGTCACCAAGCCATGTCCTCTCTTTGCTGGCCATTCTGTGCCCTCCAGCACAGAGCCACCTCCCCACCAGTCCCATCCCCATCCATGCTCAGCTCCCTCTTGTTAGCCTGGACACATCCCTCAGCTTCATGGGTGCTTTTCCCTGTGCTTGTACACTGTCTCTGGTCTCAGCTTCTCTCTTGACTCTTCTTTCTCTCCCTCCATGCTGTCGTTTAGGAGAAAGGTGGATGTCAGGTGTGTATTGCACATTCTTACTGTTATTATAAATGACCTACTTGATCAAAGCCTGTCTGCTGCCACTTGAGGGCAGGTTGGATGGAGCAGGGCTGGGAGGAGATGGTTTCCAGATGGTTTTGTGGTTGGTTGCATTTGTCCTCTTTAAATGACCAGAACAGAGCAGGGAGTCCCTTCCCATGCTGGGGAAATGTTCCATCCAGAGCTGTGTCTGCACCTGGGAGCTCTGACCCCATCCCCTTTCCTTGTCTGTGTGTGACTCCCCTCTGCACTCTCTTTCCAGTTGGCTCTTCACTCCCCCCTGCCCTTTGCATTTTTCTTTTGCATTTTTAAATTTTACTTTTATATTTTATGAGCGGCTCTGGTGATTCAAGTATTTCCTCAGGGCTCTGACCCCATGGTTTGCTCCCCATCCTGGTCACCACAGCACATCCATCTCATGCAGGGCAGCATGGCCAGCTGGAAGATGCTCCTGTGTTAACCCCATGTGTGGTCTGTCCTGACAGGAGGCACACACAGTCCAGAGCCTGGCTGGCAGAGCCAATGTCCCCAGTGTCCCCAGCTATGGAGCTGCCACAGGGTTCCGAGGGTCTGCAGCTCCTGCTCCCCCTCCACTGCTGCCTTCCAACCTGGGCACCCAAAAGAGCAAAGTCAAAGGCTGGAAAGACAAGGGAACATCCCAGGAGTGAGATTTCTCCTGCAGTGCTTGGGCAGTGTGGCACAAACATGTTTTCAGTCTGATCCTTGTTCTCATTGTTCCAGTGCTGTTTATTAGTGGTGGTTTGTTTCATCTATGAAGTCTGGTATGTGCAGCGTTTCAACGTTGCAGGAAAAGCCTGATTTGGGAGTTTTGGTGCTTCTTACTTTCAGTCTCAGCAGTGTGTGAACTCCACACTTGAGTTCTGCTTTCTGGCTGTTGCAAAGTGAGCTCTGCCTGTGGGGGTCCAGGTCAGGTTCATATATGAGGGGTTTTTCTTTTCACCTTTTATCAGTTCTGGGCTTTCCACACTTTTTTTTCCCCTCTACTGCTATTTGTCAGAGGGAAGGCTCAGTCTGTGATGGGCTCTGCAGCATCCTGGGGAGCAAAAGGGCTTTTTTTGGTGATGCAGTCCTTTGGTGGAGGGTGCAGGATGTAGCTGCCAACCTTCCCAGTGCCTGTGTGGGTGAGATGTCCACAGGGAGAGAGGTGGTGGAGGAAGTTGGGCAGTTTGTGCAGTGCTCAGGGGTGAATCACTCTTCTCAATGACCTCCCGGAGATGTTCACACAGTCTGGGAACAGCTCGGGCTGCTGCACTTTGGGGACAGCAACAAACAGATTGTGATGTCCCCTTCCTCTGGTCTCCCTGGCAGGACAGTCAGTGCCCTGGAATTGCAGGGAGGGGACTTGGGTTCAGTCCAGGAAGGGCTGGCAGGTGCTGGGCACAGCCAGAGCCCATGGCCAGGGTGGCTTTGCAGGGTGGCAGCAGGTTTTGGCTGCCCTGATGGGGCTGGGGTTGCTCAGAGTGAGATGAGAAGCCTCCACAACGCTCATCTCCTCTGCTCTGGGTCATCCTACCAATCTACCCAGTGCAGAAAGGCTCTTGTGGTACCATTTCCAGTGGGAAGAAGTCTCCTCCCAGCCAGCAGGCAGCCAGCTGGGATGTGGTGGGATATTTTGGGTAACATAGTGCAGGGAATTGTTGAAATGCTTTGTTTTGCTGCTGCTGATTATTATTTTTTTCCCCCCACTGAGATATTTATGGAATAGTTTGTTTTGCTGAATTCCCAGCTTGTAGTCTTGCAGCCCAAGCTGGAATAAAGCCACAAGTCAAAAGCTGGGCATTTTTCAAGCAGATGTTTACTATGGTCCTGTGGGAAAGGAGCCCAACCAGCCTCCTGTCCCCTTCAGAGCCACCTCAGTAAAGGTGACTGGGGTAACAGCCCTGGCTGAGGAGCACAAGCTGCCTGCCACGAGATGTGCTGGGGCTGGAAGAAGCTAACATGTCATCCAGGGCTGCTGTGAGGCTGTTCCAGGGGCAGAGCCCAGCTCTATGAGTAGGAAGAGATGCCTGGAAGGTCCCCTCCATCTCCACCAAGTGACACCATCAAGGGGAGCTGGGGGCCATGTCTGGGTTATGCCAGTGCTTTGAAGCATCACTGGTTTAGCTGGGAAAAGCACGAGTCACAAGCAGCTGGTGAGTCTGAAGCAAGGATGGAGGTTTACACGTCTGCAGGGTCAGGGATGGGTCTGGATGTGGTCTGGCGATCCTTGTAGTGGTGACTGAGGTTGTTGGTGTTTTTCTGTAGCTTGTTTGTGGAGGTTGTCCTGCCAAGTTCTTGTATCCTTACGGGGCTGTTCCCACGAATCTGCACTTTTCCCGTAGCCTCGTCTCCCTTGTGGTCAGGATGAATTCAGTGGCTGTCTTTGATGGGCAAGAAGATGCAGGTGGTGGGAGGAAAAGCCCTGCTGTCCACAGGAAGGGGAAGCCACCTCCTGCCGTCCTCTTGTTCTTCTCTATTTGTTGTCCTTTCCAGCCCCATCCGGAGCAGGAGCCGGTGGGAAGGAGGGCAGAGCAGCCTCCAGCTCCTGGGGACATGCCTGGGGCCACTGTGCCCGGGGCAGGAGGGCTGGATGCTGGCTCAGCCACAGGTTTTTAGGGACAAGGAGCCTCCCCAGGAGGCACAGCCCTCGCTGGGGCAGCAGGAGGCTCGGGGTCGGGCTGGAGCCTTGCAGGGGCTGTGAATGGGACACCCGGGCTGTTCAGCTGCACAGATCCCGCTGCATCCAGGCTGGACACTGCAGATGGGCAGGGCTCAGCCCCTGCCCAAACCTCAGCCCTGTCCCGCTGCTTTTCTGCAGCCTGTGTTTAACTAACTCCCTTGGGTTTTCCTGGTTCCTTTTTCAATTGCTGCCATCATTCTGTCGCTTCTCCACGTTTCCTGCCCCTCCCCTTGCCTGCTGCTCCCTGCTGCCAGGACCCCCAGTGCCTCCCAGCCTCCAGCCAGATACCCTTCCCACTCAGGTGGCTCTAAAGGTATTTTGGCTTGCTGGCTGCCCTGCCTGATTCAGGTTTAAAGCATTCCATATGTGGATGGATGGCCCCAGGAGCGAGAGCTCACCCAAACAGAGCCACGGGCAGGGGCTGGCAGCAGGAGCTCTCCTGGCTGGGGTCTGGCTGGGGGCTGTGGGGCTGCACCTTTTCCCACTGGGGCTCTGTGCTGGCTCATCCTCCCCTGGTGCCTGTGGGCGGGTGAGGGGCTGGCCGGGGGGCTCCTGGCTTCACACTGAGTGTGTTTTGGTTCTCTTGCAGGGAAGGTGACTGGTGGCTGGCTCATTCCCTCACTACAGGACAGACGGGCTACATCCCCAGTAACTATGTCGCGCCCTCAGACTCCATCCAGGCTGAAGAGTAATTGCCATCTTCTAGACAGTTTATAGACAAGTGATAGCAAACACACCCCGAGCACTCCCCCTCCACCTCTGCCCCACTCCTGGGAGAAGCCTCCAAGCCCTCTGGATTTTTCCTTTTTGTTAGCTTTCCCCTGTGAATGTGCAAACCAGCCTTTCTTTAATGCCATTAGTGCAGTGCTGCAGCGTGCTTGCATGGTGGAGGGGTGAGTGGTGGCATAGCAGGGCTCTGGATGCTTTTGCTCTGGTTTTTATGGAGAGCCTGGAGAAGAGAAGGCTGCAGGGAGATCTCATTGCAGCCTTCCAGAACTTAAAGGGGATTCTAAAAAAGAGAGAGATGTTTTACACGGGCAGAAAGGCCTGGGAAAGGACAAGGGGGAATGTTTATAAACTAAAAGAAGAGAGATTTAGATTAGATGTTAGGAAAAAATTCTTTACCCAGTGGATGGTGAGACACTGGCTCAGGTTGCCCAGTGTGGCTGCCCCATCCCTGGGAGTGTTCAAGGCCAGTTTGGAGGGGGCTTTGAGTAACCTGGTCTAGTTGAAGGTGTGGCAGGAAGGTTCCAACCCCTCTGGCAGGGAGGCCATGCCCAGCCCAGGCTGTATGGGGACGTGGCACACACCGAGGTGCCCGAGCCCAGACACAGCCCCTGGTCTCCCAGACCTGCAGTGGGTGGGCCAGGCCTGAGCCCCCTGCTTGGGCAGGCAGTGGAGGGGGGCAGTGGCCGGGGCTGAGGCACTGCCTTTGTCCTGCAGGTGGTATTTTGGGAAGATCACTCGCCGGGAGTCCGAGCGGCTGCTGCTCAACCCCGAAAACCCCCGAGGGACCTTCCTGGTCCGGGAGAGCGAGACCACGAAAGGTGAGCAGGGCTGGGGGGGTTGCTGGCCTGGAGGAGACCCTCTCTGGGGGGTGTGGGGGTACCCTGAGTCCCCTCAGTGTCTCCTGCTGGTGCTGGTCTCCAGGGAGCCAATGCTGACGTGGCCATCACATCACCGGTGACGTGCCTGTGCCAAAGGCACTGTTACACCACTGAGCCCGTGGGCTGGAGGGATGTGGCCACTTCTCTCCCACCACTGCCTACCCAGTGAGTGCCCTTCTCAGAGGTGGTTCAGCTCATGGCAGTGTGGAAGCCAGGGTTCTCACCAACTCTGGTAAGACCACCAGGCAAGATGGTCTTTTTTCGTGTTTTTTTTCTTTTTGTTGTTGGTTTATCTGGCTGGGTTTTTATACACCTCCAACTAGATGTTTTTTTGGTTTTCCCCTGGTCCCTGTCTAGTGACAAAATGTTGAACACGTGCTTCCTGGGCAGCCAGCCCAAGGGAATGATGAACTTTAGTCCTTTCAAGTCTGACACTTCTGAAAGTGAGAGTTGTGATCTTTGAGGTTTGACTGCCTGAGGGTGTTTCTTACCTGGTTTAGTTTGGCTCCAAATGTACCTTTGGGAAAAGCTCCTTTATGTTCCTTTCTGGTTTTATGCCTTGAACTTATCACTATTTGTTTTATTCTGATGGAAGCAGCTTCTTCAAGCAGCAGCATAAGTCTTGCCCTCTGCTATCTGTGGCCCCAGCAACATCACATTGTTCTCATGTGGGCAGAGCAGAGCCAGGCTCCTGAAGCAATGCCTATGGTGGGACTTGTGCAGGAGGGAACTGGGCCCACCAGCCCCTTAGCTCCTCTCTGAGACACTGAGGAGTTGTTGCTCCCCCCAGCCTGGCTCTGCCTGCTCCTCTCCCCTTGTTAGCACGTCCCATAGGATGGCTGCTGGCAGAGCTGCTGTGCAAGCAGAGGGCAGCTGGAGGTTGTGATGGTGTGGCATGGCTGTAGCTGAGGGACGTGTGCCTGGCACCTGGTGCAGCCAGGAGCTGCTGCTCCCCACCCTGTGCTTTTGGGTGAAGGCAGCACCTCCATGCCCAGTCCTGCCTGCCCCATGCCCACCCACAGTGGGCCCCATGGGGAGCACCCATCCATGGCCCATCTGCAGCCCCTCTGTCCTGCCCACAGGTGCCTACTGCCTGTCCGTGTCCGACTTCGACAACGCCAAGGGGCTCAACGTGAAGCACTACAAGATCCGCAAGCTGGACAGTGGCGGCTTCTACATCACCTCCCGCACCCAGTTCAACAGCCTGCAGCAGCTGGTGGCCTACTACTCCAGTGGGTAGCCATGTGGGTCCCCTTGGGGTCTGGGTGGCACCCTGGGTGCTGTCCCTGCCCTCGCTGCAGGGCGGGCGGTGCTGGGAAGTCACCGCTGCACTGGGGGACACCAAAGCAGCTGTGTGGGACTGTGGTGAAAAGCTGGGGTTCAGGGCAGAGGTGAGGGTTTGGGTATGGGTCCCCAGGCTGTTTACAGGAAAGATGTGGGGTAAAGACATCGCATGCCTGAGTACCCATGTGTCACCCTGCTGTTGTCCCTTCCCGTGCCAGAACATGCTGACGGCCTGTGCCACCGTCTCACCAACATCTGCCCCACGTCCAAGCCCCAGACACAAGGCCTTGCCAAGGATGCCTGGGAAATCCCCCGGGAATCGCTGCGGCTGGAGGTCAAGCTGGGACAGGGCTGCTTTGGAGAGGTGTGGATGGGTAAGGACCATTCCCACCCTGCTGTCCCCTCTGTGTCACCACCTGCATCCTGTCCCCCGCCACTGGCAGATGCCTGGAGCCGGTGGTGGGGTGGGGGAGCAGGGGAGGGACACAGCCCCCTGCCCCATATGTGTGTCCTGAGCAGCGTGTCCTGTGCCACAGGGACCTGGAATGGCACCACCCGGGTGGCCATCAAGACACTGAAGCCTGGCACCATGTCCCCAGAGGCCTTCCTGCAGGAAGCCCAGGTCATGAAGAAGCTCCGACACGAGAAGCTGGTTCAGCTCTACGCTGTGGTGTCAGAGGAGCCCATTTACATCGTCACCGAGTACATGAGCAAGGGTGAGCACGGGAGGGACGCCGAGGGGGCAGCTGAGGGGCCCTGCTCCTCTGGATTGCTCTCACCACGGTCTTCCTCACAGGGAGCCTCCTGGACTTCCTGAAGGGTGAGATGGGCAAGTACCTGCGGCTGCCCCAGCTCGTGGATATGGCTGCTCAGGTGGGTTTGCACATCCCTGCGCCTCCCTCATTCCTTGTGGGGGCACTGGCTGCCTGAGCCCCTCACTGGCTGTGGTGGCTGTCACTGGTCAGGCAGTGGGGTGCTCTGCAGCCTCGCTTGGGTGGGTGCCACTGCTGGGTCTCAGCCCAGAGCGGGGTTGCACTCTGGGGCAATCATTTTGCCCATTCCTGTTGCTGCCAACTCTCCCTGGCCAGCAAACGCAAGTCTGCATGGCATTTCTTGAGCAGCTGGTGTTTCCCACACCTCAGCTGGGTCCCACTGCAGGCCTGCTCCCCTCAGTGGTGCCAGGCTCTCCCCGGGGACCCCCGTGTCATCCTGTCAGCCACGGTGCCCCACGTGCTGGTCCCCACAGATCGCATCCGGCATGGCCTATGTGGAGAGGATGAACTACGTCCACCGGGACCTACGGGCAGCCAACATCCTGGTGGGGGAGAACCTGGTGTGCAAAGTGGCTGATTTTGGCTTGGCACGACTCATCGAGGACAACGAGTACACGGCTCGGCAAGGTGCGTGCCCGGGGCTGCTGGCACTGGAGCAATGGCCACTGGTCCCACGGTGTGCTGTGCCTGGAGCCAGCACGTGGCTCTGGTTGCACGGGGCCCTGGAGGCACCCCCTCACCCTGACTCTCCATCCAGGTGCAAAGTTCCCCATCAAGTGGACGGCCCCCGAAGCAGCTCTGTACGGCAGGTTTACCATCAAGTCAGACGTCTGGTCCTTTGGCATCCTCTTGACCGAGCTGACCACCAAGGGCAGAGTGCCATACCCAGGTGAGGGCCGGCACTTGCTGGCAGAGGCCCTGTCCCCATTGTGGTGCCCAACACCAGCTGTCCATGCCCAGTGCTTGCCCCCTTGCTGCCTCTTCCCAGGTTGGATCCTGCCCCACTGGGGTGAGCAGATATTGGCCAGGATGCAGCAACTCAGCCATCCTGTCCCGCTCTAGTCCCTGAGCAAGGTGACAGGGACAAGTGCTGCTAGGCCAGGGGTCCCTCTCTCCCTGGGTCACTGGGATTTCCCCTAAGGCGGGTCCTGGCACAACACCTGGCTCTGATCAGTGCCATGTCTCCTCTGGCCACATGCAGGGATGGTGAACCGGGAGGTGCTGGACCAGGTGGAGCGGGGATACCGCATGCCCTGCCCGCCCGAGTGCCCGGAGTCCCTGCACGACCTCATGTGCCAGTGCTGGCGGAAGGACCCGGAGGAGAGACCCACCTTCGAGTACCTGCAGGCTTTCCTGGAGGACTACTTCACCTCGACAGAGCCCCAGTACCAGCCTGGAGAGAACCTATAGACGTGGGGCTCCTCCTGGCACCAGGGACACTGCTGTCCTCACCGCGGGGCACCGAGGGTTGGCCTCCCCACCGAGGGGCTGTGTTTGTGGAGCAGCCCTGGAGCAGGACAGGGCACTATCTCCAGATGCAGCCAGGGGAGCCCCTGGGTTCGCCCATCGCTCATTAAGACTTGTGGCCCGTGTTTAACGAAGCGGCGCTGTTCTGCTGGCGAGAGGAGCCTGTGGGCACCAACAGAGCCAGCTCAGGAGGGCAAGCAGAGCATCTCCTGCCAAGAGACTTGGATTTTGGGAGACTTTTCCCACCACAGCTCTGGGGTGAGCCAGGAGGATTTGAGGGACAGCATCACCCCACCTTAGACACATGGTCCCAGTCTCCTGCAACCCCTTTCTAAATCAGCACAAATTTCCCTCCCCCTTCACCCTCCCCACCATCTCCCTCTTGGCTCCAGCTCTCTTGAGGGTGCTGGCAGAGATGTTTTGCCACAGGGATGTCACAATTCCAGGCTGGCTTGAATGGGGTGATGTGCCAGGGTGGTGGTGGCAGCATGGGATGACAGCAGAACTCTGGTGGTCCCTCTGGCCTCACTGTGACCTTAATGGCTGGTGGGTTCTGGGACTCTGAAATGTGACAGCTCCAGGCTCTGGTGACCAACACTGTCCTATTGGAGCACCCAAGCACACGATCAAATCTTCCAGCTGTGTCTGTTCCCCCAAGGGACACGTCTTGCCTCTCTGGGGAGCAGGACTGGGGACAGCAGCAGAGCCCTCACCCGGCTGTGCTTTGTCCCACCACATGCTCCAGGTCTTCCAGCCAGACCTTTGGGAAGGACCCCCCAGCCGCCCTCCCCAGCTCTGCCACCAGCTTTCCCAGCAGAGTCCCCTGGGCTGGCCCTGCCACCAAATCCAGGTCCACTGTGGTGCTTGGGTGTATGGTCTGTGTAGTGTTCTGGGTGTGGGAATGTTTTGGAAGAAGTACTCGACTTCCACAGATGGTTTTGTCCACCTGGTATGTTTTTAGCTGCCTTCCCTCTACCCATTGTGTCTCAGCTTCCAGGCAGCAGTCCCCATGCAGCATCCCCAGCCACATCCCCCATCTGGAAGTGCTGTGCCACATTTGCATCCTCATCTCCCCTCTGCTTGCTCCCAAAGGCCTCAGCCGTGTCTCAGCTGTGGGTGGCTATTCCTGCCCAGCTTTGTCCCACACACATCCCGTGGGGCTGATCCCTGGCAAGGCAACGCTCATCCCCTGCCCTCTCCCACCCAGCACCTGCTTGTACATAACCCTTGAGTGGTCCCTGCACCATCCCAGACCTTGACTTCATTGCATGTGTCGGTTTTCCCTCTCCAGTGGCTGCAGCCTGCTGGAAACCTTTCACAAAGGTTTCACAAAGCTTCACTCCTTCACCTCCTGGGTCCCAGAGACCCTTGCTCAGAGAGACCTGGGGGGGTCTTTGGATGCTCTCCTGGAGCACAAAGGGCTGGGAGCTTTGGGGATGCTGTGTGGCAGGGGGTGCTGGAGGGAAGGACTTGGAGATGGGAGCCAGTGGCTGTGTCCTCCTCTCAGTCCTCAGGCTTTCTGTGCCTCCTCATCACCTTTAGGATGGTGTTTGCCTCTGGCACAGCCTCCTTGCAGGCAGCAGACCCAACCCACCCCTCACCAGCCCCTGCCATGGTGCCAGTGTCCTACAAAAGCTGGGTGGGAGCCAGGCATGGGCAGGAGGTGGCCAAAACCCCTGCCCCAGATCTCCACCAGAGCAGGACCCAGGCAAGCCACTGCCTCTCACTCACTCACTCCCACAGTGCCCTGGTGTGGTTTGACCCAGCCACTTATTTATAAACCAAGTACATGGTTGGTTGTTTGGTGGCTCCTTTTTTTAATAGTAAAGCTTTTAAAATCAGTTTGAACAGGCTCTTCAGCACTATGGAGAGAACATGCTAGCTTGAAGAGCAGCAGCTGGTTTAACGGATTTTTTTAAAAAATTATTCTGGGAGTTGGAGCCTTTTCTCCCCCCCCCCCCTCCTTTCCCAGCAGGTTTGCTGTGTTTGCATTTCTGCATTTGGGCAGGGACTCCCCAGACCTCAGTGTTCTGGGTCTTCCCATGTTTGCAGCCTTTTGGGATAGGCAGCTACCACGGATACCCTGTCCCATGGTAGCTGTTCCAAGGGGTGGCTTATGCCATAGCTCTGCCTGAATTACACAAATCCCTGTCCCTGGGAGAAACCTTTTACAGCTGTAACATGTGGAAGCCAGATTTGGTCTGGAAGCTGGGAAGAGAGAAGTCAAGCACCTTTGGTCTTTGGTTGTCTGGCACGTGCAGGGCCTTGGGTGCAGCAGGACAGGAAGGCGAGTGCAGCCTCTGGCTCTTTCCAGAAGGCAGCAGGTGCAAGGAGCACCCCGGGATGGCTGAATTCCCTAAGGCTTTCAGCAAGATCTGGTGAAGGAGATGTGCTGGGGACACTTCAGGGCAGAGGGCAGTAAGGCAATCCCAGAGAAGCCCTCCTCCAGGGGAGGGTGTGTCCACGTGTCCATGTGTCCATCCGTGTTTCTGTGCAGCGCTTGTGGAGGGACCCAGTGTCACCAGAGTGGCCACCACAGCCAGCATGGCCTGGAGGCCCTGGGAATGCAGAGCTTCTCCTCCATTATTGTCTGCCAATTTACTTTTTAAGCCAATAAACTCCAGAGGGGATCCCCCCCTAAGGATGCTCTTTGGCTTCCTGGGGTCCATAAAACCCTACAAGTCATTCTCCTCTGCTGTTACCATTTTTTACACAGTCTTTTGTAAGATCTCCAACTGACTATGCAGAGAACGTATGGATCTGTGTCTCTCTCCCCAGCTCCCCTCACTTCCTCACGCCTTTTTTTGGTGTCTAAGTAAAATATTTAGCTTTTTTTTTTTTTTTTTTGGATAATAATACAACTTTGGAAAAAAACCTGAAAAGGTACAGCTTTTTGGGTGGTGGGGGGGTGGAGATGCTTTGAAACTCTAACGTTGATGTAAATACTTTGCTATTTGATAATTAAATACAAACAGACCTCACAAAACAGAAGTGTAGCTTGTGTATGAGAGGACTTGTTAGCTCCTTAGCATCCCTGTTAGAGGAGCTGATGCTGCCTGGAGCATGTGCAGTACCCATGTGAAGCTCCTGGTGCCTCAGACACTTTTTTTGGAATATGCTTCTGGGGTCTGGTGGGGCTTCTGTGTCGCTGGAGCCATTCCCCAGACAGGTTCATGGTTCAGCACAGGATCAGGGCCATGTCTGGCATCTCCAGCAGTCCTGGAGGAAAAGCAAGTGACACAATCATTGCAGTCAGGCCTGAGGGGTGTTCTGTGTGCCCCCAGCCTGGAACACTCTGCCATTGTGTGGCACAGGGCAGGGCAGGGGTGCTGCTTGTGCTGCCAGAAGCCAGGGCATGGGGCACAGTGTCCCTGAGTGAAGCCACCCAGGCTGGGCTGGGGGGGACAGGACAGGACAGGGGCAGCCTCCCTTCAGCAGAATGTGCTTTATCAACAACTCTAAGAAACAAGCCTGCTGTGTTAAGGTAATTAGTGGGTGCTGAATGGGATCCCTCACTCGGTGATTAAGTAATTGACAAACTGCACAGTGCAGGGCATAGAGCGTTTTCTAAATTCAGAGTGGATGCTGCTGCTGCTCCTTCACCACTACCATCATCACCACAGCCTGGCGTGGCTTTAGTGCCCCAAGCCCCCGAGTCTGGCTGCTCCCTCTTCCTCAGACTGGTAAGTGACTCAGTCTTATCTCCTTAAAAGTTTAATGCTTTATGTTTTGTTTGTCTTTAAAACAATTAAGTGAATGAGGGATTATCTCGTGTGTGCAGGTCCCTTGGTCTCCGTGCAATGTGGCCGTGGCTCCTCCAGCCCTCAGATCTGCACCTTTGGTGTTGCTGTTTGGGAATGGGATGGCCATGGGGGGTGAAATGGATGAGGAGATGGGTGCTGGGGGAGGCCAGGGTGCTGCTGTCCAGCCTGACGCTCGGGAGGTGCAGGGGAACTGAGGTGGTTTGTGTGCAGGGGATGAGGGGACTGGATTCAGGACTTCCAAGCCCTGGAAGCCCTTCCTATGGCACTGTTTGCTTCCTCTTCTCTCTGTCCTGTCCTCAGCCTCAGTGGCAGCATCTTAAGAGGGTATTGGGGTGGGGCTGTGGCTGCCCCTGAGCAGCCCTAGTGAGGAGGCAGGGGTCCTGTGCTGTGCAGTTTGTGTTGGCAAAGGGCTCTAAAATGGCGAGGAGGAGTTGTTTGACTTGAGCATCCCCTTCACTTACCCAAAGCTCAGTGGTAGCACTCCCCAAGAATGTGGACTCCTGGCTCCCACAGGATAAATGCTTTTGAGTACACAGGGTCAGCCCTGAACTGCAAATTCCAAGTGGTGCTGAGGGTCTGGGGTCTCTCCCACAGCCTAAATGCAGCAGAAGATCTCCTGGGGCAGGAGCAGGGTGCTGTATGTTAAAGGTTTGGCTCACAGCAGGACTGTCCCCCTGTGTCAGGCTCTCAGGTTTTGCTGGCACTGCCACCAGAGCTCCCACAGTGCCTGTTACTCACTGGTAACAAGGGGTGGACAGGAGGCTGCCAGCATGTGTTCACTCGGAGGACACAGCTGTTGTCACTTGGATCTCATCTGGGTGGCACCTGAGCCATCTGTCCTCCCTTGCCCTACTACCAGAGGATTTGCCTTTGCTGGAAGAGTAGCAAAACCCTGTTGCCAAGGGGTAATCTTCAGGCTCTGGGGGAGGGCTAAAGTCCTTACCTGACTGTAGCTTACCTCCCACGGCTGGGAAACCACCTGGTGTCAGAGAAAAGCTGTAGGGCAGGGCTACCTGTGACCCCCAGTGATGTTTGTGGTCTGCCTGGCTCAGGAGATTGGCTGGACCAGCCTGGGTGACAGGATGAGGGGACAAGGCTGGTGCTATTGTCAGTGGGACTGTGCCTCCAGACTTGGCTGCCTCCCTGAGCCCACTGGTGGGTGCTTCCAGCCCAAATGGCTCCTCCATGGGATCAGTCTCTTTCCTCTGGCTGCTGCTGTTTGTAAGGCCACATTGTGGGCTTGTCTCAGGGTGAGCAGGAAGAGAATTCCAGGCAGGAGGCACTAATCACCCAGCAAGATCCCTGGATGAGAGGCAGATGCTGGGAGAGCAGGCTGATTCCTACCTGCACCCTGAGCAGTGCTGGGCAGCTCAACTGCCAAGTATCAGATCCTAAGATGATGGGCTATCATGGATATCAGCCAGATCTAAAGCTTAAAAAAAAAAAAAAAAAAGCAAGCCTTGTGGTATTCCAGCTGCTCATCCTGGGGATGCTCCCTCTCCCTGAGAAGGGTTGAGGAGGAGTATGAAAAGCCCCTGGACCCTAAAGCTGTACTGAGGAGTCCAAGGACTGCCTCAGCCAAGCTGCATCTCTGTTTCTAAGGATTGGAACCTGGGCTGGCTTTTGGGTTTTTTTTTTTTTTTTTTCCTTTATTGACCCTGCTGTGTCACTGTTCTGTTATGTGACCTAGAAAATTATCTCTCCCTCATACAGAAAGACAAAGGAACAGCTTAAGGCTCCAGCTCTCTGTATCCAGGGAGCATGAGGCAGATGGACACTCTGTAATTCAGCAAGGTGATGACACTCACTCAGTGCCAAAGTGTCAAGTGACACTTGCGGGCAGTGTCCAGGCTCAGTGGGGCTGTGCACAGCAGTGGTTGTGCTCTACATCCCACTGCTTTAAGCCACTGGTGCAGCTGCCCACCTGTGTGGTCCCCACACAGAGACACCACGGTGCCCCCAGGATACCCAGGGACAGAGCCACCCCACTGTTCATGTGGCAGAGAAGGGCAGAACATCTCGTGTGAGCATTTTTCCATGTGGCTGGCAAACGCCTGGCTGAGCACTCTGGCTGTGTCTGTCCTGGCTCAGCCCCATCTGTGGTGCACAGACAGGGAAGCTGTGATGCTGCTTTTCAGAAGCCATCGGGTTTGACCTGTTCTGCAGTCACAGGCTGGTTTTTCAGTCTCTTTATGGAGGATGAACCAGGCATTAGCATGGGATGTGAGACTTGGTTGGGTTCCTCCTTCTGCCCGAGGCTTTCTGTCTGACCATGACAAGTTGCTTTACTTTTCTATCTTTACAATGAAGATGGTATCTCAGGGCCCTAAGGAGGGTAAGAGAGTGTGCTGGAGAGTGCTGTGTGCACATCAAAGAGTGCTCCTTCTCTGCAGTAGGGGTGGGAGGCTTCTAACCCATTGAAAGCCGTCCTGCAGCCTCCCTCTTTTGAAGTGCTTTTTATGAGCTGGGTTTCATACAAGGCAAGAGCCCGCAGCTGTACCTTGTCTTGAACCCCACATACAAAGCCAGGGCTTCCTCTCATCCAAAGCATAGTCTGGCTTCGTGGCTAGCATTTATTTAAATTGCTGTGAAGTGCAACTTGGCTAGTGAGCAACAGAAGTGTTCTCTTGACAGAACAGGATGCATTAGTTTAACTACATTAAAACTTAGAAGTTGCTCAGAGCACAGCTGGCCATGGGTGCCCTCCCCTCTCCTTTCCATTTGTTATTTATGCCTGAGTTGATGTGACAGCTACTGGGGTTTCCCTCAGCCTGACAGGTGACAGAGCTGTCACATCTATTTTTGATGTGGCACATGGTTTTCTTTAATCATGTAAACAATAATATGCCCTGAACTCTTTCCAGCTTGGACCTGGTCTTCAGAGCAAGGGATAAAGCCAGTCTCAGTGCCAGCAACATAGCTCCCACACCCTTTAACACTCTCAGGTGCTTCTGGGCACTGTTGGATCCCAGTCGGTCTCTTCCCACTCTACACAGGGGCATGGCCAAGGCTGGGGAAGGGCTCACACCAGCACGTGTGCCCTCCTGGATGGCTGGTGGCAGCTGGGCTGCCCTGAGCAGAGGGACAGGCTGGGGTGATGTGGTGTCATGGGATGGGCTTACACCACGTGGGCACCCAGCAGACACTTTTACTGTCGGCGCTGGGGATTAGCGGCTTCCAGGACACAGCTCAGGGGTTTAATTTCCTAAGCAGCAAGAAAAAGGGGAATCTGTCACATAAGTGCAGACACGACACAGGAGGTGCTTCTGGTTATGATGAGGCTGTTTAGGAATTGCCAGTCTGGCTCCCAGTCAGCCCCATGGTGAACCTAAACAGTCAAGAGGAGTCAGTACTGGGAGCTACAGGGCAAACAGGCTGTGCCTCTTGCTGGAGACTGTTGGGGGTTGCTGTGCTGGGAACAGAACAATGCAGGGACACGTGATTGCTGGGCTAAGGCATCCACAATGAGCAGCCAATGCATCATGCTGGGCAGGAGGCCATAGACCAAAGTTTATAAAGCTTTATTAAACATTTTGAACAGCTGTGCAATGAACAAACAATACTCTGGAAGTTTCACAACCTCATAGCTTGAACTGCCTCAGGACAGCAACAACCACTTCTGCTGCTCTCCACCAGAAGACTGAAGGAAAGACAAACAGATGGCAAAGGGGAGGGAAACCTTCAAAGTTTAGAGGTAAGTGTTTTGTGTCAACCTCTAAGGCTTCTCACAAACCAACCTCTGCCCCAGGCTGTAGGCCTGACCCACCAGCACCTTGGATTCTTGACATCCTTCTGCCAGGGAAGCTGGAGACACCAGGCATTTTTCAGCCTCTGCCCTTCTCTAGTCAGTAGCACCAGCACCTTCTGTCACCTCTGGCCCAAAACCATTATCTCTGAAAATGGCTGAAGCATTTACTGCTTCAAGCCATGCCTCCACCTCATGGATCCTCTCCTGCCCTGCCCACACCCAGCCTTTCAGGCTAGCATGAGTTTTGTAGGGTAAAGTTCACAGTGGCTTCCAAAACTCTGTGTCTTGCAGCATGCTGGTTCTTTCTCCCAACAGTCAATACCTTGGTAAACCTGGGACATATAGGAGGAGGGGAAGAGAGAGTCTCTACTGCCTGTCAGGCTTTATAAAAGCAGCAGCATAACGCATAACTGAGGCTTTCAGGCTGGGATCTTGGAGCAAAGAGTTCAGAAAGCACTTCGGCAGTGCACACATCTCTTTGGCAGGCTGAGCAGGAGGAGATGACTCAATTGCCTCTGGCTCCAGCAGCTTTTGGCCAAGTCCATTTGTGAGCTGTTGCACTCGCCCTTGATCAGCAAGGTGGGAAGGCTGGCTCCCCACAAAGAGAGACTGAGAGAATCTTGTAGCTATTCAAGCAGGATCAGTGGGCCAAGAGCCCTGAGTTAGACCACCATGGCCTAATGCAGACAAGTGACACACAACCCCAGCACTCCCAGCTGGGCAGGGGCCAGCAGCTCAGGCTTCCAGCAGTTCTCAGTTGAGAGGGCTGGTGTCTGCTCCCGGTGATACGGGAAAGGAAAAAAAAAGACTTCTGCTTCTAAAAAAGCAGGTGGTGCTGCCAGAGTTCACACAGTAAACGAGCTGAATTTCACAGGCAGAGTGGGAAGAATTTGCCACTCCAGTCCACGCACAGTTACAGGAAATAGGTTGTCCTTACTCCAGTCCCACACCCAACACCCCCCTCCTCCCCAGCCCCACCCCTTTTTTAAAAAGCAAAATAAGAGCCCTCAGCAGACTGGAAGATTATGATTTTCTAGGTGCCCACTATATTGGGATCATGAGCTGATTCTGGCAACTGGGATCCTGTGCAGTGATACAAGAAGCAGTTCCCCCAGCAGCTGTAGCAGATGAGGAATAGAGCTGCCAGGAAGACCAAGGCACAAATTGTGCAAGGTTTCCGTTCCAGGAGAAAACTGAGCAGGTAGAATCCCATGAACATTGAGTGACTGAACCACAATGCTGGGTTGAGGGGCTTGGGTATGAGCAGGACAGGTAGTAACCACTGAAGGCAGTACATCGTGGCTGGCTGGGGCCTCGCTGGCAGTAGCAGTCAGAAGTGCTCCAGAACAGGCTCCAGCAACTCTTCCGGAGGGCAGGCTGCTCTGTAGGGACGAGAAAATGTCAGACTCTCAGAGAAATGCAGGGAAAAAAATCAAGTGACATTCTTCTAAAGCTTCATTTGTTCCAAGCATCATATGCTGATGGTTGAACTCCCAATACTAAATTCTAGTGTGTCTTGGAGCTGGTAGAAAGCTTCCTGCTTTCTGAACCACCCAGCTGGGGACAGGATCAGCTAATGCTGGTATGGAAGTGTATCCTGTGTCCTCTGTTCCTCAGGCCTTCATCCAGGCTAACAAGTGAGACCTTTTTAGCACAGCGCAGGAACAGAAAGGGAGAGGTGGAAATGGGAAACAAGCTGCCACAGCCTTCCCTACACACATCAATCCAACACAGTCCAAAGGCTTGAGAGATGATATAAAGAAATGCAGTTGAAGGGTAATCATTATTTGGTGCTACAGAGAAATGCTAAGGAAGCATTAGTATAAGGAATTGTTCTGCACACAAACAATAAAGTCTTCCAGCTACACATCAAGCTACCCAGGAAAGCCCTAGCAGCATCCAGGCTGTAAAACAAAGGGGAGGACAGTCCCAGCTTAAAGATTTATAATCCTTGCCAAACAGCTAAAGTCAGATAAGATAAAGTATGTGAATAGACCAAATGGGGGGACAGGCTCAAAATGGCAATTTCCATAAGTGCTGTAAGCACAGGATTTCCTCACTTGGATTATTATAAAACCCTCTGGAAACTGAGCTTTAAGGGCTTTCCTAGGCAGAGATGGCAGCTCACTACAAGTCCAGAAAACCTGCTCCTACCTTTAGCAATGACATTAAGTGTGTGCTTCGTTTTTTCCTTTGAAGCACTACAAACCCCTTCAAGAATTTCAAATGGCTTTAAAAACAATAAATGCCTCACCCCCAAGAAAAGTCTGGTGGGGACAGCTCCTTGCAGAAAGCCTCGTATCTGCAATTACTCAATGGAGCAGTGCTCCCTCAGAAGGATGAAAGGCTCAGCCGAGCCTGTTAGGATTACAGCTGGGGGGTGGGAAGGTTAGTAGGATGAAGGAGTGAGAATGTAAACAAACAGCACATTCCACTGGCTCCTGTCGGCAGGAGAAGGGATTTCCTGGCAAAGGGAGGGAGAATGAGGGATCGCAGGGAAAAGCCAAGAGAAAACCACACGAGATTCTCTTCCAAAAGAACACTGAGGTCAGACTTGTCTCGCAGGTAGCAATGGGCTCTGCTGTCAGCAGCAGGAAATGCTGCCATCCTGAGCAGCACGATCTATTTTACTTTAATGTTAGCAGGAAAATGCAGGCAAACATCCCCACCAGCACAAACATTATGTGGGGAAGTACATTGTGCTGGTGCTCCTGCAAGGGAGTGTTCTCCAGCAGAGAGAGCAGCTGGAGTTCAATTAGTAAAACTAAGCTACAGCTCAGTAGCCAAAGAGTAAGGAAAAAGTTATTTTATGCTGCAATACAGATAAAGGCAAGTCATAGGAATAAAACCCCCAGTGTTAGTCCTGTTTTAGGTAGGTCACTCACTTGTTTCTTTAAGGTCAAGTCTAGTCCCAAGCCTTTTCCCCATCTGTAAACTGGAATTAGCTATTACTCATTTCATAACAAAACATGCTGTCTGCTTGCCTTTGTGAATTGCTCAGATGTCTCTGGAGTAAACAATACCACAGAAGTACTAGAGAACTTTTTTCCAGGGGAAGAGCGGAGAGAAAAAGATCTAACAACAAATATTTGAACAGGAAGGGAATTAAACCCCATCACCCAACTTTCCAGTTCAGATTGCTTTGAATGCAGCAAGTTTTACTAAATCAATGATCTGCGGCTGCCTTAATCCTCCTGAAATGTTCCCTTCTTGAAGTTTCCTGCATTTTTTTTCTCACAAGTGCTCCAAACACCGAGCATTAAAAATCACTGCTTAAATATCATGTTATGTTTTTGCTAGATCCAGCCCTAAGTTGCATCAGCTCGACTTCTGTGGCAATTTGTGTCACCTGTTCTCGAAACTTTAGTTTAAAGTGCCTACTTTGCTTTGGGTTTTCTGTCTCTAGAGTAAAGAAATGGGTAAAGAATGTGTCTGTTAAGTAGCACAAGGTTGAAACAAAGAACTAGAATTTTTCAGAACTAATGTCACAAATCTCTCAGCTTTAATAGGGTCATGTGTCACTATTGAGCCTTTAACCCCCAACTTTACAACTGACTACAGTTAGAAAATAATTATAATTTGTGTTTTAGCTACACTTTGTATTTCATAGTCTGGCCTCCTCGCTCCTACAATGCTCTTAACAATAACACTAAATACTGAGTTGATTTTAAGTGTCTAAGCTTTACTTGTGCAGTTCCTACAAACACAAAGCCATCTCACAACAAGTTACTCATTTTTAAATACTAGTATTTCCTGCAAGAACCAGTTGTTTGTAGCAATCAATACAACCACTGCAGAATAAAGAACCATTTAATAGTAGTTATTTTTACTATGAAGTTTCAATGCCAATGCCCTTCAACCTACAAACCTCTTGGATTTCTGCCAAATGCAGCCATTCAAACAGCTGCTCTTTGTATCCGTAGTCAGCTTGCTTTTATTCTCACGTCTCCCTTCACTACCAACCAGTTAAAGGCTGAGGACCCTTTGCTGTATCCCACAGCTGATCCTAGACCAAGTACTTACTACTGGAGGCTGCTACAGCTCTGTGTCCCTCAAGGGACTTTCCACCAGTAAGATATGTGCTCTTCACTAGAGACTCTCTGTAGAGCTGGCATTGAGGCTGAGTTCTCTTTACACTCTATTGATCCAAGAGAAACAGCACCTCCTGCTATCAGCTCTTCACTGAGCAGGGAACATTCTCCTTCATGCCCAGGACAGGCAGATCCTTCTGAAAGCCACAACAATATTTGGTTTTGCCTAGTTTCTCAAGCAAGGTGAAAATTACAAATTAAAGGTTCCTACCTAGTTTTCTTTGTCCCCTCGTCACAATCCAAGCCAAATGTTCCAGAGCAAATAATAACCTGTCACCCAACAGAACTGGTTTCACAACTGCATCCTGTTTTCCCTCAACTAGCTGCTCATGTTCTCCCCTGCCTGACTCACCTCCTGCCTCAGCCAGCCCAGTGTCCTGCTATCCCCAAACCTGCTCCTGTGCTGCTCCTCATGTCACCTGATTCGGTGGCCACTCATGTTTACCTGATAGCTCCTTCCCACTTCCTCCTTTCAGCTCACCACAGCTCCTGGAGCCACTTGAACTCACTTCAGACCCCTCAGCAGCAGAGCTGGTGATGCTCCCACTGTGGCCCAGCCTGATCTCCACGTGCTGCCAGAGCCTCCTCCTACCAGTTCCTGCAGGCAGAGGAGCAGCCAGGGGAGGTTCACTGCACACCCCCTTAATAAGCAAGCACCAATGCTTTTCCACATGTTATTAGCTGGCTTCCATTGCATTCCCAGCCCTCCTGGCTGTCATCTTCCCTCCCAAAAACATTCAGGTCCTACTGGTGTATGTTTGTGCAAAGGATTTTGGAATTCCAGTGCAAAGGCAGCAGCAGACCTTTCCCAAGCAGAAACAAAATTTCAATTATGACAGGTCTAGAGTGAGTAGCACAGTGCACTGCTTTGCAATGGATCAGTCACGTTTTGGAATAAATCCATCTGAGGAGCTAGCAAGCTGTTCCTTCATATTCTACAAACTAAGTCAGCAATTAACACACTGAGAGATGTTCCTACACCACAGGTTTGACACATCAGTATGTCAATACCAAGTCTGTATCTTTCTCAAGAACATTTGAATTCTTTAACAGTCCATTTACCCTGGAAGGGGAGAATAATCAGCCAGATTTCCCTAAGCACTTCCAGGGTAAGCTTGCTCAGACCTTACAAAGGCAGCCTTTAAGCCAGTGCTGTCCACAAAGAACTCCCCCAGCAGATGCTACAGAAAGACTTTCCCAGGCTGAGAGCTGAAAGGTCTGCAATAAAACACTGAGTAACCTTTTTGTTGGGGTGTGCTGGTATCATCCTCCCCCTTTCCCAAAAGCTGAGGTCTCTGCTTGTGATGAAAAGCCACACTGGTTAGATAAAAGTCTCTCAAGTTATCCAGTGCACATACACCAAATAGGAAGCCTCAGGGATGTGTTTCTTACCTACAATGCTCACCTGTCTGCTCAAAATGGTTTCAATCAAAAACCCTGCCACAAATACTAACTGATGTGTGTGGGCAGTCCTTCACACTGCCAGCGTGTGTTCAAAACCAACTCAAGTATCACACAGCACCCAAAACAGCTGCTGAAAAATACACATCTAAAGCACTGGGACAAAAAGAGACGTGAAGAACTATCAAGTGACAAGTTTGAAGAGTTCAGCTAAGAAAAGCAACAGCAGACCAGCTTCCCAGATGCCAACCCTCTGTCGTAAACCCAAGAACTGCTCAAACTTTAAGACCTAAATTTGCAGCAGGGATTAACTTCTCTAGGGTTTTTTTTAGCCTTGCCACTATTATTTCAATTTTTTTAAAAGCTTTATCTGCTGGTATGACTCAGCTGGAAAGAGTGAGTCTATACTTTTTGGCAAAGGCCTTACCCTAGTCTTGGATCATGCCTTGGACACTTGATGTAGACTCAGAAATGGTGCAATGTAATCACAACAGTTTCCAAAAAGAGCAACAAATCCTTTCCTAACCAAGACTTGGGGTTAGTGCTGATTTCTCAAGCTAGACACAAGCCAAAGCAATTCACTTGGTGAAAAGTGGAAGCTGTCTGTTGAACCACTCTTTTCAGCACTTCCAAAGCTGCCCTCTGAGCTTCATTCCTGATGGGGGATGGATGAGCTTTTGTCCAGAGGCATGTCCACTCCATTTGGACTGCAATGCCCTCACAGCACCAGAGTGAATCCTTTTCCACCGATGAACAGGAAGGCACAGGAGAGATCCCAACTAAAACTAATTGTTTTTCTCAGAGTGCTTGGAATGGGCCTGGAAATCATCAGGAATCAGAGAAGCAGAAGCTTAAGTCAGCCAGCTCTGTGATGGGAAGAGATGTCAGCAGTCACAGTTGTCATCTGAAGTATTACTACTTTCATTTGTACTAATTCATTAATTTTAGAGGTCCTCATTCCCACCTTCTACCTTTAACTGCCAAAGATCACAACTTCCAGGCCCATTCCAAGCACCCTGAGAAAAGTAGCTTTAATTTGGACCTCTTATCTACCTTTTGTGCCTTCAGCAGGCTTCAGAGGTCCAAATACAGCCTGATAAAGGTGAGTTTTCTGCATCTCAGATCAGGAAAGGCAAAAATGCTGTTTGAGCAGCTGTGAGGAGTTATGACCTACAGTTTGGAAAGACAAAGGTTACTGCACTACGACAGTATGACAGTATTTGCAAGGTCCATTGAAATGTTTCGGTACCAGGGAAGTATGGGAGAGTTCAGCATGAGCATGTTGTGAACTGCGTTCAAGAGCTTGTTTTTCCTCTTCTCTTGCACTTGCACGTTTGGGATGTCACGAGCAATGTTCGTATGACAGAACAGCTTGTAAACTCACTTTGTAGCTGGCTCAAAGCATGTACGGGTGCCCGGGGAGGATGCCTGGCCGGGCACAACAGCGCTGCAGAGCGCTGTATTCATAAACTATCACAGAATATCCCGGGCTGGAAGGGACCCACAAGGCCCATCCCAGTCCAGCTGCCTGGACAAAAGCTCGTCAGAGCATTGTGCTGCCCTGGGGAGAAACGGGCCCGGGTTTCCTTTCAGAAGGCGCTAACGAGAGCTACGAGAGGTTCGTGGCCGAGAGCAGAAGGAAGGGAGGGGAGGGCACACACAGTGCTGTTATTTCCATGCTGGCACCGAGCTCAGGGTCGGTTGAAGCCTGTTCCATCCCGGCGCACGCAGGGCTACGAGCGCGGGGCTCCTCGGCGGCAGGGAAACCTCCCGCTTTTCCCCCCGACCCCCGAAGCTCGCAGCGTTCCCCCGCTCCGCCGGCTGGGCCCCGGCTGCTCTCCGGCCCGTACTCACCGCGCGGTGCCGCCGCCTCACGCCGCCCTGCCGGGGCCGCCCTTAGGAAGGAGGGAGAGGCCTCCCGGGAGCCGGGGGACGCCCCGCTGCCCAGGCGGCCGGGCGGCTGTCCCCGGGAGCGCTGCCGGCCCCGGTGCGCTGCGGCTCCGCCGGCGGGGCGGGGGCGCGGGCAGCGGCCGCTCCTCAGGCGGGTCCGGGCAGCCCCGCGCGGCGGGAGCGGAGCGCGGCGGGTGCTGCGCCTGCGCGGACGGCGCTGCGCCTGCGCACGGGAGGGCGGCGCTGGGAGCCGGCCTCGGCCGGATTCTCGTTTTGTGAAAAGATTTTTGTCTTTATGGGTTCTTGTAGTGAGCCACGCTTGGGCTGTTCAGCCTGGAGAAGGGGAGACTAAGGGGGAGACCTCAGCGCGCTGCTTACAGCTTCCTCACGAGGGGCAGCTCCGATCGCTTGGGGCTCTCATGACCAGTGACAGGAGCGAGGGAATGGCCTGAAGCTGTCAGGGGAGGGTTAGGCTGGATACTAGAAAAGGATTTTCACCCAGAGCGTGGTTGGGCACTGGAACAGGCTCCCCAGGGCAGTGGTCACAGCTCTGAGCCTCTCTGAGTTCTAGGAGCGTTTGGACACCGCTCTCAGGCACAGGGTGGGACTGCTGGGGTGTCCTGTGCAGGGCCAGGAGCTGGACTCAGGCATCCTGAGGGGGCCCTTCCAACGCAGCATATTCTGTGGTTATTATTAAATTGTGTTTGCACGCTCCACTGCACCTTGTGCTGCGCTGCCTCAGAGCCACGGAGGACAGCGGGGCTGGGCAGGGCAGGGAGCACTGCAGGCCATCCCTGCGCCCCCCTGCCCCGCTGGGTCCCCTCGAGCACAGTGCTCTGCATCGTGTCCAGGGGCACGGGGATATCTCCGTGGCAGCCTGTTCCAGTCACCCATGCAGTAAAGGTCTTCATGTTCAGGTGGGACCTGATGTTACCTCATCCCACTGTTCAGCACCACCGGGGAGAGCCTGGCTCCATGCTCAGAACACCCTTCCTGCAGCTGCTCACAGGCATTGATAAGCTCCCCCCTCAATCGTCTCTCCTCCAGCCTCAACAGCCCCAGCTCCCTCAGCTTTTCCTTATAAGAGAGATGTCATCTTCACAGCCCTCCCCTGACTTGCCTCGGGGAGCTCCATGTCTGTCCTGCACTGAGTAACCCAAGGGAAAGAAAAAAAAATAGTCCAGGAAAAACAAAAACCCCAAAGAACAAGATCTGGCATTTTCACAACCATTTAAAACCCACCCAGCCACAGTTGCAGGGCCACCCACATTTCCCACAGTTTTCCACTTGGCTGGCCTGTGCATTTCTGATAGTTATGATAAGATCTGCTCTCCCAATGGCCCAACAAGAGTGTATCCAGCCCAGCATAGTTTCCCTCTGCTCTGCCATTATTCTGGGCTGACCTCTTTATGGGGTGTTTAAAATTCCTGGTTTATGGCACTGCATAGGAGTGGCCCTAAAGCCTTTGGCTGATGCCAGCTCTGATGGTTCATAGTAAAAATAACTACTAGATGCCAGCTGATGATTCCCATGGCACTCAGGGGACTTTCAGGACCCCACCCAACACCAGCAGCAAGCAGGCTTCACCCGGGGAACTGGGCTGCTCTGAGCTGCTCCAGCACATGCTGCTGGTTGCAGTCTGCAGGATTGATACTGGATCCAACCTGACACAACTTGAGGTCTGCAAATCCTTTTGCAAACTGCAATGTGAACCCTCATGCCTCAGACTGCTGTGGGAGCTGTCTGCTCGCTTGGGTTTTGCTTGTAGTTCTGGCTTTCTATAAAGAAATTTCATTTTGCACTTGAAGCCTGGCTGGCAGGGCTGTGAGCTCCCAGCCCCGTGGCATCTTTTTCAGCAGGCAGGAACAGAGAGGGATGGTCCAAAACTCGTATTTCAGCAGGCTTTGCAGGCTGCATGGAGCCATCCAGTGGAGTGGATCTGTAAGGAGCTGCAGAGTAAAAAGCACCTCTGGCATGGAAGGGAAAGGTAATCCCAGGCTAGTGGGAACAGCTTGTTCTGTGCAGGACAGGAGGCCATGGGGGTTTTATGGCCTTTCTGTTCAAGCAGAAGCTTTTAAAGGACCTCTGGCTGTGCTCTGCTTTGGTTCTGGGGAGTATTTCTTCCAGTGATTTCCCTGTCCTTTGTTTAGCTGGCTGTAAGCAGTGTCTGTTGCAATCACAAAAGCCACATCTGAGATGAAGAGGGCATACCCCTGAAAGCAGCACTGTCAGAGGCCAAGCAGCACCACCACTGACCTCCCGCTGCCCTGTGTGAACCACAAGGTGGTAATTTGTATTTTGAGAAAATAACTGAGAAACACAGTGGTGCCAGTGTTCCTGCATTCCCAGCCCAGGGCTGGCTGCAGCTCAGCACTTGGGGTCTGCTGAGCCAAGGCTCCCCAAAGCTCCAGGGACACTGTGGGTGCAGAGGAGAATCTTGTGCTGTGGCAGAGAGGTGAGCAGGTGGAGGGTTTCAAAATCCTCCAAATAGAAGCTGTGAGCAAGAGCAGGTTTTTCCTGTGACAGAAAATAAACCCTTGCTGTTGGTGAGGGGGCAGACATACACTGTGCCCAATAATTAATTTGCAAACTGGCTCCAATGTGGCCAAGTGTGACAGGACACATATATGTGAAACATGGCAACTGTGAAAGGTGAGATGTTAGAGCAGATGAATCCCTCTCTTTTCTGCAGATCAAACCCCCTTGCCTGGTCCTGCCTGCATCAAATCCCAGCTGATCCAGGCAGTGTGCTACAGACTTGGCAGCTCAGAGTTGACCCTTAGAGGGTCAACTCTGCCCATGAGCTGAGAAAGCAAAACCAACCAGGAGCAGCACAAACATACAAAACACTCCAGTTTACTTCCAGCAACCATTCCCAGCATGTAAGTTACACCTCTCCCAAGCAGAAGTCTTTTACTTTTCCCAGTCCCACAGCAGTGCAGTTCAGTAGTCAACGGGCTTAGAGCCATTTCCCATCTTAGCAATGGAAGTGATCTCTCGGCTTATTGGATCCCAAAGAGAGTTCCCAGCAGCAAAACAGAACAAGCTGCTTCCAGCAAGACAAGAGGCAGCAGTGCTCTGCTGTCTGTCTCCCCACAGAGCCCAGCAGGCAGTGCTGGCTGCCCTGGCTCCTCTCAGAGTGGGGGTACCCCCCTGAATTTTCGGATGACGTTGGCCAGCCGCTTGGCCAGCCCGCCCCGGCTGGGCTCCTCCACATGGAACGTTCTGGTCAGCAGGTTGTAGAAGGAGCCGTAGCACACGGCCACCACGGTGCAGGTGAGGCAGATGACATTGTAGGGCATGCTGAAGTCTGGTGTTGGCAGGTTCACCAGGAGTGGCTCCGTGTACAGGCGCACAAAATAGCTGGAACCATCGGAGGAAGGAAACCTGGAGAGTGGAAGAAGGAAAGGCAGGGTCAGCCTGCACAGGACCAGTGCTTTGTGCTCACCAGAGAGGATGAGAGCAGCCACAGCCCACAGGTTGTGGCACAGCCTCGCTTCCCAGCACCAGCACACTCACAGCGAGGTGAAGAGAGGGCTCTGCTCCACATCCACGTCCTTCATTGCAGTGACACTGGGCACCAGGGCACTGAGCACAGATGAACTAAGGGCACAAAGAACACGCCAGTGTCAGTCCTGACAGGAAAGACATCTCCAGAGACCTGGGCAGTAAGTCTTATGCAAAGCCCAGAAAGAGATGAAGAGCTGAGGAATGTCATTACCCGACATAAAAGCCGTGATTTGGGTCAGGTGGGTACTCTGTCCACTTCAGTAAGGCCCTCTCAAACTGGATTGTGATCTTGGTGACAGAGTTGGCTGGTAGCTGGATCAGCATTTCCAAGAGGTGAGGCCGTCTCCGGTCCTGGGCTGGCTGGTAGTGGATGTAACCTAACCCCAAAGAGATTTCAGCAATGGCACCAGGGGAACCTTGTCCAATCTCACATTGCCTGGACATCTCCCATGAGGTGGGTGCTCCTGCTTCCACTGTCCTGAGAGAGGTTTTCTGGGCAAGTGAAGATGTACACATAGCAAAAAGCATGTGTTAAAGCTAAATTTAGCTGTTCTTTAAAGCTACTAACCCATGACAGTCAGGTATTCATAAGGGAAGGTACAAATCCAAAATAAAACCCAATCATCCGTTTTAAATTGAGCTTCCTGTGCTACAAAAATAATTCATGTTGGTTTAAAGCCTTGTTGGATTATGAAACACCATCCATGTGCCTCTTATAAATAAAACAGACTTAATGGTCTCATCTGCTGTGAGCATTGAACTTGGGGCTAGGAAAACATCTTAAAATGTTTTGTTTCACAATCCAATTTCCCAGTGATCACTGGGGCCTGAGGGAGGGACTAAACCATCTTTGGAATGAGCTGCTCACGCCAAGGGAATTGGGTGGCATGTGCTGCTTGGAGAGTTCACTTACTCGGCTTGTTTTCCTTCCCTTTGGTGATGATAGCCAGGGTGTGCACGTAGAGCCGCAGGTACCAGGGCACAGTCTCCAGCAGGATCACGGGGAAGGCTCGGTAGGGGTGCGTGTTGTAGATCAGGGTGCAGATCTCCCCGGTCTGCAGCCCGTACCCCCCCACATAACGCTGAGCATGGAGTGTGGGAATGGGCATTTCCGCTGTGGAAGAGGAAGGACAGGAGTGGGGTGATTTTCAGCCCTGGAGCCCTGGCTAGTGGTGCAGATGAAGTGAAGTTCTGCTCACTCACAGCTGTCTTGGGGCCGCTTCCACTTCAGCTGCACATTGAGGCTGCGAGATGTGTTGAAGAGCGAGGGGCTCAGCAGGTCATAGACAGCATAGGTTTTCTTGTCTCCCTGGACAATAGCTTCGTGTACTGATGTTGGAGGGGGGGACACTTCCAGTAGCTCCTTTTCCTGAGGAAAGCAAATGGACCGTGACCTTGAAGAAACTGGCAGCACTGGGCAAAGTCCCTCCAGGTAGCCCTGAGCTTTGCCACCCAACAGCCAGCTCCGTGCTCTTGCTAACACCACCAGGCTCATCCCCTCAGCCCTGCTCAGAGCAAAGAAATCACCTCCCTTGTTAGCCCTGAGAGGCCAGGCCATGCAGAGGTTGGAGGTGAGGATGTTTCAGAGCCACATGAAGTGGCTGACTTGAGGGAGCAGGGCATGCTTTCTGGCCCATGAGCTTACCTTGTTCTTAGGGGAAATGTCAACGTAGACTTTGCTCTGTGATGCCAGAGGACACGTGTCAGTCAGTGTGCGAGAGAACATCTTAAAGAGGGACCAGTCTGTGGGAAGCAAGGTCAGGTGGCAGGTCAAGTGCTACAGGCTGGGAGCACTCAAGCACAGCCACCAAGCTTACCTTTCTTTCCTTGGCCACTGGAAAAGAAGTCAAAGACCACAGTGAGGGTCTGTCTGAGCTCCCAGGACAGAGCCAGGCAGGAGGCATCCTGGACAAGAAAGAGACAAGCGGCTCTGATACACCTTCTGGAGGGGGAAGACACCAGGATGGAGCTGGAACTCCACCACGACTGCAAGATTTCCCTTGGGGTTACCAGAGAAGCAGGATGACAGCTGTGTTAGACACAGTGAACCTGTCACTGGTAGCTGGGCAAACCAGTGTGATACCTTGCAATGTGACAGGGGGGGGGTTGGATTTTCTCTTGGGGGGTTCAGGGAGGGAGCTGAGCCCAGCACTTACCCTGCAGATGGGGCGGATGTGCACTGCCTGGGAGTGGTAGCTGCTGTGGAACAAGCGCTCGGCCTTCAGCAGCACAGCGAGCCCAGCCTGCAGGGAACAAAGGAGAAACTCAGCCCCTGCCCTCTCCTCTGCTCCCACTGAGAGAAAGGCCCTGAGGGAACTTCCCAGTGCATGCTCCCAGATTGCTGCTGGGAGCCCAGGTCCATCAGGAGTGGCCCAATTAGGCAGCAGGACTTGTCTTTACCTTTGAGCCACATGGCAGCAGCTTCTTCCAAGGGGTGAGGTTCTCTGTGCAGACGACTTCCCGGGGCAGGACAGCGTAACGCAGGAGATGGTGATCTGTCCCTGGGCAGGGAGAGGGAGGTCAGCAGGCTGGCATTGCTACAGGCATGAGCACAGCAGCAGATCTGTTCCACCCCCAGTGTACCCCACATCCCACCACCCTTTCAGTATGCTTGAAATGCCGTGAGCTCCACCAGAAGATCCCACTCTGTTCGGAGTGATTGGAAAGAATGGGTAAGGATATATCCTAGCAGACCTTTTTTTGTCAGTGCCTTAAATCGTGTAGCCCTCACTGTTTCATAAAACACTTTTCATGGAGACAGATAACGGCCTGGGAGCATCTGCCATGTACTACTTGTGGGTTTCTTCTGTTTAAATCCAAGCCTTGTTTGTAGGGAGAGGAAGTCCTTCCAGGAAGAGGTTAACAGATGCTGTTGTACACACCCAGACCCAGAGCTGTTGCAGCACCTGCACTTGGAATGCTGGTAGTAGCACAGGGCAGAACTGAAGTGAGAGGCAAGAGTGAGAGGGCAGAGCCAGGCTCACCATTGGCTAAACCCAGGGGTTTGAAGGATGCTGTTGGAATCACTGTGTTGGTCGAGTCAATGAAGTTGAGAGAAGCACAGAATATTCCCGAAAGGATGTTACTCAGTTCTTTCCAGGCTTTGTCAACACTGTGTGAGAACAGACACCAGAGATTACTCAGCAGCTCAAGTCCTTGAAACAACAAGTGTTAAGTCAGTAACATTCAGAAAATACAGCGGGGTGACCACACTGGGTTATCGAAGCTGCATGAAGTGTGCAGAGAGACTGCTGGGCTGGCACTCCCCAGCTCTCTTGGTATTTTATTCTGACACATCAGATTTGAAGGACACACAGCAGGGACTCACAGGCATCACACAGCCAAGGGACATGGTGGTGGGCACAGCTGGTATGAAAGGAGAGAGGCCAGGGGAACAGGGAGCATGCAGGAGGTGATGTATGTGAATGGGGAAGGGGCTGTGAGACCCAAAGCAATGCCTTGGTGCAGCTCCAAAGGCTGACCCGACCAGCAGACAAGGAATGGGACACTTGCAGGGAGGAGAGAGCTCTGTGAGTCCCCTCAGGGCTGCTGCAGCTTGAACAGGGGTGGTGTGCTAAGGGAGATGGTGACAGGTATTGGATGGGAGTCAAAGGAAGTGAGTCATGGATGAGAGGTCAAGATATAGCCCCATTGTATTAGTGCAGTAATCCACTCTGAACCCTCATCCCCCATGCTGTTTTCTCCCAATGACACACACACCCACTGCTTGGTTACATCAGTGTTATTTCTCTCTGTGCCACCGCTAAGTGCTTGTCATCACAGAGCCCACAGGGGAATTACTTGGGCCTCTAGTGAACAAGGATTTGCCCTCAGCACCACATCCTGTGCTGTGAACAGATGGGGTATGTTCTGTGGGTTTTTTAGAGCTACTTCTGGGCTCTTCTTTCCAGGAGACATTTTTCAACCCCACTCACACACCGTGGCTGCCTCAGGAGAGGCGAGCAACAGTTCCTGGGAGCAGTGGCCAGAGAGGGGACCCAGAGGGACAGATCCATGGCTGGGGTACCTACTCGGTGACCGTGGGCTGGAACCAGACCCAGAGCTCAGCGCCAGCGGGTGCCTGGAGGGGCGGCTGCCCCCAGTACCGGGTGCGCCAGAAGCCCTGGGTGAGCGCGAGGTGGAGCTCCCGCACGCCCAGCGCTGCCACCAGCCGCCCCAGCGCCTTCGGGAAGAGCCTGTAGTGAGAGACTGTGGGCAGCGTTAGTCCCTGCCCATCTCATCCCCCGATCGCCTCCCCTGACATCACACCAGGGCCTGCCCAAACATGACATCACCCCAGCACTGCCTCTGCTTGCGCCATCGCACACAGCCCGTTTGCTTCACGGCCCCGAGCCCCCTCGTGTGATGTCACCGCAATGCTCCGTCCCCACAGCCCCGCTCTGCCCTGTCCCTGCTCACCTCACCCCGCCTCTGACGTCACTCGCACCCGTGATGTCATCGCTCGAGGCAAACCATCACGTCGCGCGGTCCCTCCGCGATAGCCCCGCCCCTGCGCACCGCCCCAGCCAATAGCGGCGCGGTCCGCCCCCGGGCCAGCCAATAGCGGTGCGGTCCGCCCAAGCCGGGCCCGCCCTACCTGCGCCCCGCTGCAGGTCCGCGTCCCAGCGCGTGCGGAACTGGAAGGTGGCGGCCACATCGCCGGTGGGCAGCGGGCTCAGCAGCAGCTCCTCCCGCAGCGCGTCCCGCCGCTCCCGCCCCGCGTCC
Organism: Vidua chalybeata; assembly: GCF_026979565.1. Taxonomy (NCBI): domain Eukaryota; kingdom Metazoa; phylum Chordata; class Aves; order Passeriformes; family Viduidae; genus Vidua; species Vidua chalybeata. The sequence continues at coordinate 5,821,625 of NC_071546.1, forward strand.
GCCCGCCCGGGCCCGGGCCTTGCCGCCGCCAGCAGCAGCAGCAGCAACGCCGCCGCCGCCATCCCACCGCCCGCCCCGCCCCGCCCCGCGCCGCTTCCGCTTCCGCTTCCGCCCGCGCCGCCAATGGCGGCGCTTCCGGGGTTGCCATGGAGACGCCGTGTGCGCCCGGGCCGCGGGACTGTCCCGGCCTGGCCCTGGAGCTGCTGAACGGAGCGAGGCTGGGGCCTCCGCGGGGACAAGCGCCAGCCTGGCCGGGCCTGCGCCTGCCCCCAGCCCAGGAGCGAGCGCCAGCGCTTTCACAGAACCGCAGAATATTCTGCGTCGGAAAGGACCCACAGGGGTGATCGCGGCCCACCCTGGTGGTGTGAGAGGGGCTCTCCGAGGGCTCCCTTCCGCCACTTTGAAATTGGTGCTGCAGGGGAAGCCCTGGCGCCGTCTCAGCTTGGCTGGTTCCCTGCGGGGCCTGGCTGTGCCCCAGGACGCTGCGAGGGCCGTGCCTGTCCCCGGGTGACTTCCACTTGTCAGCTCTTCCCGCGGCTGGCGGCTCTCCCTCGCTGCTCGTCGCCTTGCCGGAGGGCAGCGCGTATCTCCGGGTGCAGAGCCAGCCGGGAGCTTCCACACCCGCCAGCCCGGGGCCGCCGCCGGGGGAAGGGAACGGCAGCCCCAGCAAGGCAGCGCCGGCGGTGACGGTGCGATGGAGCTCACAGCATCTCCTATTCTCCCGGTGATGATTTGAGTGTGGTGATGATTTGCTCCAGTAGGAAATAAGCATAGAAATTATAGCAGCGTGTGGTTGCCACTTACCAGCTGCTGTACCTTGTTGTTTACCCACTTACTTGCTGAGATCTAAGGTCCTCATGCAACGTTAACTTGGAACTGACAATGTGATTCAGTATTTGTGAAGAATAAGAAGTTACTTTATATCTCTTTTTTCTCCTCTTGCTAATTAGTGACATCACGTAAAACCAGAAAGTCAGCATTCCCAGAAAAAAAAGAAAAAGGTCATATTTACATAATATTGTTCATTTTGTTGGGTTTTTTTTTACACTGGGCAACTCCTTGCAACCGGATACTGGTAGGTAATAAAGGTTTAGATGCATTTTGGAATTGATCAGCCAAATTAAAGGTAAAAACATCCATCCAGAGCTGTTAAGTACCCTATACCTAGGTAGGGAAGTCCCTGTGCTACAACCTGAATAGTCATGAAGCCTGGCCCTTTTTTCTTGGTCAATTTCCCAGCTTAAGGCAGCACATGCAACACGTTCATGCTGCACTCAGATACAGGGCACTCCAGCTGGTCCCACACAGTGTTGGTTGGCACAGGAACAGTGCAGTAATGTCTCAACACCCCCTGGGAAGCAGCTGGGATGAGGAGCATTCCCTGGCTTCTGTTGCTTATCTCCCAGGCTCCTTTGCCCGTGGTGACCACGGCTGTGCTGATGCAGGGGCACTGATTGTGGCAAGGGGTCTGTGGCCAGCTTTGTGCCCAGCTCCTCTTGGCCTGGCCTGCAGGCACCAAGCACAGTGGGCTGTGAAGTGACCCCATGTTGGTGAGTGCAGCACTGGGGGAGCAGCTGCTGCTGTTCTCTGCTCAGCCCATTTGCCTGGGAAGTCCCCACTGTGGTCATGGCTGGTGCTTCCAGGTCAGGAGCACCCCAGCCCTGCTCAGGCCAGCTGTGTCTGTGCTGGCTCTCTCTGCAGAGCTCGAGTCGCTCCCCATCGTGCCCTGCTGTACCAACAGCCCTTCTCTGCCAAGGCCTGTGCTGTCTGTTCCTGCCCTGGGCACAGGAGCCATCCCTGGGCTGTGCAACAGGAGGCACAGTGAGCACACTGGCTGTGCACTGCTCTCCATCCTGCAATCCCCTCTGAGCCCTCATCCCCCGTGCTGTTTTCCCCCAATGACACACACAGCCACTGCTTGGTTAGATCAGTGTTATTTCTCTCTGTGCCATTGTTAAGTGCTTGTCTGGACAGAACCTTTGTCAGTAGGGCAGGGGGAACTGGGTTCTAAAGGATGGCTTTCTGGAGGTGGTGGGGCTGTGGGATGCTTAGCATGTTGAGGGGTGGGGGGGTTGAAGCAGGGAGTGTTAGCAGCAAAGCCTGAAGAGTTAATTTTGGGAGCTTACAACACCCCTTTCCTTCTCTTTTAGCTGCCAGGAGAACACGTGGAGGGAGAGGGGGGGAAACCATCTCTCCCCTCTGGCAGGGCAGCAGTCCAGGATGGGGTTTGCTGGGCACCAGCAGCTTTCCTTCTGGGCTGGTGAGTCCATACAGAGGAGGCTGGGAGCAGGGCAGAGCTGCCTGCTAGCTTCTCACCACCTGCTCTTTGGGACTGTCCTCCTGCAGGTCCTCCTCATCCGACTGCACCACGGGGGTCTCGGCCCCCTCCTCGCTGGTGTCCAGGCTGTTCAAATCCGTGGAGGCAGAGGACGTGGAGGAAATGCGAGACTTGCTCTCAGCTGCGTTGGGCACTTGCAGGGTGATCTCCTCTGGGCACTGGCTGGCATCTGCCCCTGGAGGAGAGAGCAGTATGAGAACGAAAAAGGCTCTTGGAGGTTTATTGCTGCCTGAGCTTCCTGGATAGCCCCTCTGACACTCACTCCTCAGTGGGCTGTGCTCTCCTGACTGCTCCCCATGTGGCTGCTGCAGTCATTCCTCACCTCACACCCCCGGCTTGGCTCAGGGCAGTTGCTGCACATTCCTTCCCCGTTTTTGGCAGTGGAGCCTCTTCCATCTTGCCTGAAACGCGGCTCAGAGCCATGCTGTGTGAGGCTGTTGGCTGCAGCAGGCGAGGAGACTTTGGTTTGACCTCACTACAGTGTGTGAGTGGGGAGGAATGTGCTGGCACCCCTTGCTTTCCCTGCAGACCCCAGCCCAGTTCCCTGGGGTCTAGCTGGGAGGTGGAGAGGTTCTGCAGCCTTCCTGCTCAGCACAATCAGCTCTGCAGCATGGAGGGGACCTTGGGAGTTGTGACAAGGCACTGGGCTGCTCCAGAGAAACCTCAGGACAAGGGAATTGGACTCACACACTTTGGAAAGTGCCTGGACTCTTCTGTCTTCTGCAGCACAAAGAATTTACAGGGGTCTGTATGTCTGGGCTGTGGAGGTGCATACTGATGTGGAACAGCCCAGTGTGAGGATCCTCCAACTTCACAGACCCAGCACCAATGTCTGCCTTTGGGTGGGCGTGGATCTGCCCACAGGGTGGCTGGGGCTGAGGAATGAGTCAGTGTGGGCACTGGGGGCAGGAAGGGCTTCCAGCCTGGCTCACAAAGGGCTTGGGACTGCACATACCTGGCAGAGACCCAGCAATGCTGCTCTCCTCTGTCCCACAGCCCAGAAACACATCCACAGTGTCCTGGTCTGACAGGTCCAGCACGTCCATCTGCTCCAGCATGTCCACGTTCACCTCCATGGAGGAAATGCTGCCTAAGGGGGCTGCAGAGACAGAGGCCAGTGAAAAGGTGAGTGATAATGCCAGGCAAAGGGCACCATCAGCTCCCTGAGGTGGGAGACCAGCCTTTCCACAAGGAACTGAATTCTACTTGCTGATAAGAGGTCCCAGAAAAATCATGGCTGTGTCACTGCAGTCCTTGTCCCTGCTCCAAAATGCAGCCAGACTCTACAGGGCACCAGCCTGGGTACCCATGTGCCTTCAGTTAAGGGGTGTGAGTAATCCACAGCACACCCACACACAGCCACTGTGGTCCATCTTGGCTCAGGACATGCACGTCCTGTTTAGACCGGGGATGTCCCACCAATCTCCAACCCCTGTGTCACTGTCCCCTGAAACACCCCTGGCCCCATGCTGGTGCCCACAGCACGTACGTCTCCGGTGCTCAATCTGCAGGTGAGACATTGGGAAGAAGAAATCCACATCATGCTGGAAAACCTCCTCAAAGAACTTCTGCCGGTCCCGCAGTTTCAGCTGCTGCTGCTGCATTTGCTCTGCATCCAGGTTCCGCTGGGCCTGCTCCATGTCAGCTGAGGAGGAAAGGTGAGGAGAGTTGGAGCAGGCAGGGCTATCCGAGCCCTTCTACCTGTCCCAGCTCATCCCTGTCACACTGCATAGCTGTGCTGTATGGTTGGTGGTTCCCTTCTGCTCTGCTTTACCAGCACGCGTTGATTTAGTCACCATGGATAGATGTTACACTCCAGAAAAGCAGCTTCACCAGCACTTGCTGTGCTGGAGCCTCAGATCCCTCCGCTGAGGTGCAGGGCAGCCAGGAATGGGGAACTGTGCTCACAACTGCTGAAGGGAATTATCAAGGGGGAAGGGGAGCTGGTGTGAGATCGGCCGCGGTTTGCACACTTTCAAGTTTCAGTTTCCCTGCCGCCAAACAGAGGGTGTTTGTGAATGCTAACGAGCAGGGGAACTCCCAGGGTCAAGAGCTGGCCTTAGTGCTCCAGGCTTTCTGGGCTGAAGCATGTATAAGGAATGAAAGGAACTGGCAACCCTGTCACCCCTACCCGTGCACAGCCCTGCCTGTGCACACCCCCGCCACCACCGTCACTATAAATGCAGCTGCACCCACGCTCCAGGCTCCTGCTCACATCCCCGCTCACAGCCAGCTTGGCTTCTGCCTGCACAAACATTTTCATTCCTGTAATTCCTCCAGCAGTTCACTGCCGGTGCTTGTGTCCCCAGCTCACGGGAGGGAGTGATGGGAGCCCTTGGGCTATTGTTGAAGGAGCTTGTTGCTGCATTCCCGGTCTTGGTAACTTCCTTTTGGGCTGGGTACCCAAAATAGCAAGGACCCAAGTGGCACAGAGAGGCTGTGGCTGGTGGCCCCAGCTGTTCCCAGGCTGGTGTTTGACCTCAACCATTCCACATTTCCTTTCTGCTGCACTTGGCCCAACCAGCACAAGGAAAATGTGATTATTGGAGCAGGCAGTGTAATAACCAAGGAAACCAAACAAACATCCTGTGCTCTGCCTGAGCACAACCCAAACCCTCTGCTCCTCCAGGCTGGGGAGGAGGGAACAGAGGGAGCAGCATCCCCACCCTGTCTGTCAGGAACAGGGGCAAGGACAGCAGGGCAGCTGGCTGCCAGCAGCATGGAGCAGCACAGGAGCCATGTAGGAGAAAGGTGCTGATCCTGGTGAGATGTCATGGAGATCAATGTCACATCTTCCTGAGAGCTCTTCCAGGGCTTCTCTGCATCCTGTGTCTGGGGCATCCTCAGTGAAACCCCATCATCTGCAGGTGCCTGCCCCGGCGGGCTGGGCTGTGCTGGCAGCACCACGTGGGGATGCACCGTGACTCAGGGCGACTCACCACACACTCTCTGGAAGAGGCTCTGGTCCTCTTCTGGCTGCTCAGCGTCTTCCTGCAATGCCTGGGGCAGCAATCCAGGCTGCCCGAAGGGCTCTTTGCTTTGGTATGTCAGACCAAAGCACTGCTGCCTGCTCTGGTGCCGAGGCTCAGTGCAGGGCCCAGGATGGTGGAGTCGGCCCTCCTGGGAAAGCCGACTCACCAGGTGGCTGTAGCCTGGTGCCGCTGGGGTACAGCAAAAACCTCTGGCCTCCCTGTGCTATCTGCAGAACAGAATGAAGCCAGGGACAAGGAGGGGGTGATCAAGGCTCTGATTATGGAGCTGTCTTCCTTCAGCAGCTGGCTGTCCCAGGCAGAGCTGTGCTCCCCAGCCCAGCTGTGCTGAATCCATGGCAAACTGCCGCAGTTCACCTCACCGAGGAGAGCCCATCGGGCTCCAGCTGTAGGGAGGCTGGGCTCAGGGCAGAGGCTGTGCTGGCTCTGGGATTCAGGGTGACAGACCAGCTCCCCACGGGATGTCCTGCCAAAAGGACCTCAGTGTGGAGGTAAGGACCAGTGTCCAAATCCTTCTGCAGCGCAAATACAAAGTAAACCAGAATGCTCTTGGTTTCTGTTCTGAGTGCCATGAATATGGCTGATCTGGGCTGTTAATTCTCTCCCCAGCACGTGACCGATACTCGGAGTAAGTGTGCTTGGGGAGAGTGATGACGGCTGCTGGTGGCAGCATTCCTGTGGGCGCCAGGGTTTCTCTTGAGGGAGAAATTAGCAGGACCTGTTTATGAACTTGTTTTCGAGCTCTGGTCGGGGAGTTGGGCACGAGCACTGAGATCCCATTATGTAAGGAACGCCGGCAGCGGGAGACAGCAGCTGGGGCTGTGCTTGGCCCTGCCTGACCCGTGACCGCGGTGAGAGTCGGGGATGGAGCCTTCCCCCCTCGCACGGCTCTTCCGGGCCCAGGGGGAGCGAACAGCCCTGCCAGTGTGGCTGCCCCTCGGCAACCCTCGCCGGGGAAATAAAGGAGCGCGGCGTTCCCTGCCGCGGCCCTTCCCATGTGACGGCCGGTCACACTCCGTGGCTGTCAGTCGCGGGGATTGTCTCATCCCGCTGGCATGTTCCCACCGCGGGACACGTTAGCACACACAATGCGGCCCCTGTGCACCGTGGGGGATCTGTCGGTACCTGCTGGTGGCCTGGCTTTTATTACTATTGTCATGGTTATTACTACAGCCCGCTCAGCCAAGGGGCTGGAGGCTGATCAGCATTCAGAGCCAGGCTCTGCCCCGCTGGCTGAACCGCCCAGCGCGGCTGCGGCGGCTCCGAGCGCCCCGCTGCCTTCAGATCCTTCCGGCTCTCATGGCTTAATCGCCAGTGCTGCTTGGAACTGGGGCCAAACACTGCTGCAGAGTTTGGGCGGGCAGGACAGGGCAGGAGTCCCCGCAGGAAGGGCAGGCAGGGATTTCCTCCTCACCTGCTGCTAGGCAGATGGCCGCAGGGTGGCTGTGGGCGAGTACGATGGCCCCCAGTGGTCTCTCTGCCCTGCCAACGCACACCAAGGAGCCACCACCCCTCGCGTTGTGTGGGCTTGTGGCCACGCTGTGGTGGGGAAAGGCATGGAAGACTTGGGAGGTAAAGCTCTGTCAGCACTCCCATCCACACCTTTGCCAAAGCAGGCTTGGGAGAGGAGCAACTCCTGGGATGCAGTTTGGATGGGGCAGGGGCCAGACGGGGCTGGATGGTGCTGGGAGTACCAGCTCAGGGTGGTACCCAGACCCAGCTACCTTTGCACTGGGAGGGAATGTGCTTTTCATCCCTCATGACCTTTGGGATCCTGGCACACCCCCTCTGTGCTGGTAAATAGGAGGGGTGTGTTTGGGTTGGGAGAAGGATTGTTAGTGAAGGCACAAGGCCAGGAGAGGATGGGAATGGCCTTTTCTTGAGGCCGCAGCTCTGCAATATCTTGCAGAGATTTCGAGGGATTTTAAAGAAGGTCCTGAAAAATAATGTGGGATGTGGAAAAGAGCAGCAGGTGCTGGCGAGTTGAGCAGAGTTTAAGTGGGAGGTTGCTCCAAGCAAGGGTGATGAATGAAAGGGCTGGAGTAAGCTGGTTTCTGCCCTTCTCCCTGAGCTTTCCTGGAGACCAAACCCCTGACTCTGCTCCTCCAGAGAAGTCCTGTATGCCCCACTGCCCCCAACTTGCCAGAATGCACATTCCCCCCTGCCCAGGTTTGCAAGGAGGTAGGTGGGGGTACAGTGCAGCTCCTCAACTGCCTCGGCATCTTCTGGGAGGCTGTGCAGAGATGGCAAGGCTTTCCCTGTCACCCTGCCCCAGCACGACCCCTGCAGAACAAGGATAACTCCCAAGGGCTTTCAGCTCCTTCAGCCTTGGGAGCAGCGGCTGGAGAGGAGAGCTGGGAATGCCCAGACAATCACGCAGGGTCAGGCCATGCAGAGATAGGCTGCTCAGACGCCGGCTGCCTGAGTGTTAATGCCCTGCACAGTTCTCCATCGGCACGTCTGACCTCGTGTTGCAGCAGCACAGCAAAAAATAACCGTAGTCCTGATGAGAGGAAATGCACCGGGCGAGTGCGAGGGAGGCAGTGGTTTTGGCAGGGCTGCTTGCTGGGAAAAGCAGGAGCGGGGGGAAATGGAGAGAGGACACGGCACCTCGTAACCCCTGTGTGTGCCGTGGTTTCATCGCCTGCACTCCTCCGAGCGATCTCCAAATCCCCTGCGTCTCAGCACTAAAAATATCCTTCCCTGCCGCCCGGAGCTCTTCCCCGGCAGAGGCTGTGTCATAAGACCCTGCTATTTGCGGGGCCCTGCTTCCTTTCATGCGAGGAGAAGCATGAGAACGGAGCAGCGCGGTGCCCGAGGCACGGCAGGCACGACCCGGGCACGGTGCCTGGCAGGCTGCCCCTCTACGAGCCCCGCTCCCCCGGCTGCCGCTCGCCCCGCCGCTCGCCACGGAGTTCGCTCTGCCCAGCATCCTCAGCCCTGCGGCTACGGGGGGATCCGCTCCTTCCGGGAGCCACGGGACTCTGAGGGCTGCCGATGCCACTCCAAAACAAGCCCGTGACCCAACAGGTTCCCGAGCTCTGCCACTTCCCAAGCAGGTGTCCCTCAAATCCCCCCGCTCTCCGAGCATCCCCGTCCCAGGCACGGAGCTCCCCGCGCAGCCCCTGCCCTAAGACAGCGGGGCCGGCAGCAGGTTGGTGCAGCGAGGGGCGAGGGGGCGACCGGCACTGGAGGCTCTTGGGGCGGCAAGTGGGGCACAGCCGCTTTGCCAGGGGCATCAGGTGGGCGCTGCGGAGAGGGTGGAGGGGATGTGGCACCCGAGCCCTGCCCGCCCGCCCGGCGCGGTGCCCCTCTCCCATCCCGCCGAGCCCACCCCGCGGCCGGCACTTACCGGGCAGCCGCCGGCTGCGGCTCTGCGCCCCGGGCCCCGACATGCGGCTGCTGCGACCGGACCGGGCCGGGCCGGGCGGGGGGACGGGGATCAGTGCGGGCCCCCCCGCCGCCGCCGCCGCTCTCCCCAGCCGCGCTGCGGGGCGGCGCTCGGCGCGGCACGGGGCGGTACCGGCGCGCCCATCACCGCGGCACCGCGGCCGCGCCTCCCGCCTGCCGCCCCGCCGGGGTCCCGCACCGCCGCTGCCGGGGCCGCCGGGAGTCCTGCGGCGGGAATAGGGTCTCCCGTGCACAGGGAGAATCAGAAGGTCCCCGTGAAGGGTCGCCGGTCTCCATGGAGCGCAGGGTCCCCTTGCGCGGTACCCGGTGCTCTGCGTTGCCGGGACTCACGGAGTGTCCCCATGCAGTGTCCCTGGACCCGAAGAAGGGTCCCTGCAGAGGGTCCCTCCCCACCACAGCCGCCCCAGCAGAGATCAGTGCGCGCAGTGGTGGGCTGCAGGTGCCCTGCTCCGGCAGGAGCTGTGCCCCGCGTGGCAGGAGGTGGGCAGGGGGAGGCGGGAGAGGCAGGGGCTCTCTGCCTGGGCAGGAAGAACAGTTACCATTCATGCTTGCTTTTTCTTTGCTTATCTTCTCAAAATGCGCAGCTCACGCATTCCCGCGGGAGAGAGGACAGCATGATGTATAGATAGGCCCTCCCCATCTCACTCCTGGCCTCGTGAGACCCTTATCCCCGGCAGACCCCACTTTGGGGTGCTTTCTCCCACGTTCAGCCCTGCACATCAGGGCTGCTCCTTGGCAGGGCCAAGGACTTGGCCGCCGCCTCCTTCCTGTGTCTCAGCAGGGTGAGTCAGTGCCTCGCCGTGCCCAGCGCCAGTTCTGCCCGGAGCCTGGTCAGTGCCAAGCCGGAATGGGGGACATCCACTGTGCCCTTTGCTGTGACTGGAAGGGAGTTTCCAGTGTCTGTGGCGTGTCCCGCCTGTCCCGTTCTCAGTGTGCTCCTCTCGCTGTCTGCATAACAAAAGATAACTGGGTATTGTTTGTGTCCCAGATCTATTTTGGCTACTGTTGCTCTGCTGTCCCCCCTACATCTCCTAGGACCTCTTGCTGCCGAAAACCGGCTTTGTGCTGGGTACCCGGAGCCTGGACCCTGGGGCTGGCTTCAGCTTTCATGGTGGTTTTGAATTTTGTCCACGTAAATGTTTATCCCTATCCATAAGCACTCCCAGTCCTTCCTGCCTGATGTTTGCACGTAGAGTGGGATGCACTGCAGTTTGGGGGGACCAGGCTGGTGTAGCACGACCCGGGGCTTATGGTTTCTGAGCAGCTGCATGACCAAATCTCTGCTGGGTACCTGCCGGCGCTGGCTTGTTCACAGCTCCGTGTGGCCTCCGGGCAGCATCGGCCTGTCGGCACCGTCCCTACTGCCCCCCTGCCCTGCCCTGGCCGGCCCTGCCAGCGGAGGGGCGAGGAGGCAGGGCCGGGGAATTAGCTCAGGTCTCTGCTATGTGACACGTCTGTGTCTCTTGGCACCAGGCACTGCTGCGAGGCGTGGAGGCTGTTTGTGCGCACACGAGTTTCCGGAGCACCCCGAGGTCCCCAGAGCTCACTGCATCCCGAATCCCGCTGCGGGGACGGCCCATGTGGGTGCTGCCCGTGCAGAGTGACACGTTCCCAGATCCCTCGCTGTCGCGGCCCCTTCATCCTGCCTTGCCGGGAGGGCGTTGGAAAAGCACTGATATCATCGGCACAGAGCCTGACTCATCCTGGCTCTTCAGCACAAGCCGTGCCGCTCAGCGGGACACACATTTTATTCCAATTAAACCATTGCAGGCAAGCCAGCTCTACATAATGATTTTTTTTTTTTTTTTTTTTTTTTTACTCGTAGCAAAGCGTGCCTGCCCCGGGCCAAAAGGTGAGAGGGGACAGAAGTGACGCTGGAGTCAGTGGGGAGTCTCCACCTCTGGTACGGAGCCCTAAGAATAAGTCTTACCAGAAACCTGCAGGGTCTGTGTTGGCTGCCGCAGCATCCCTGCCTCCCTTGTGCCTCCAGTGCAGGCTCACAGCACTGTCTTGTGTCGAGAGCCCTCGCCCTTACCGCAAATGCCCAGGTCACGAGCCCAGGTCGGAATGTCACCTCTTCTCCCCACGACACGGAGTCCAGCTCCTGCCAAAAGACCCCAGGGGGAGCAGCATCAAAGTGCCCCTGTCACTGTGAGAAAATGTAAGGTGACTTGTTCCTCCTGCCCTTCCTGCTCAGGTTTTTCCCTTTTATTAGAGGTTTGGGAGGTGAGTCAGGGAGCTGCGGGGTGAGGATGGAGCTGGGGAGGAATCGGCAGCTAAGGAAAAGGCAAACCAGTTCCAGGCACAGGTGAATCACTTGCTAGTGAAAATACATCTTATTCTCTGGGAGGCATGCGTGGATGGGCTGGGAGTGAGCTGCAGCTTGACTCCATCAGAAAACTGTGGAGTCAAGAAAAAAAAACAAGGCAAGGCAAGGCAAGGCTGCTTTTCCAGTAAATGAGGTGATACATTGCAAGGGAGCAGCCTGCAGCCGGCAAAGCTCCAGCAGCCCGTGGTCCTGTGGCTCCCTTAAAAGGGGAGATTTTAGCCTGGGACAGCAGGGAGACAGAAAAGCCATAAACACCCTCAGAGGAATGTGGCTGCCGAGAAACGGGAATCTCCGCATGCGAGGCGAGGTGGGGGGAGCCTGGATGGGGTTTGCACCACCTCTCCATGCCTGGAGCCCGCCGGTTCCTTGGCCATGCCCTGTCCCGAGGGAAGACCCCTGTCCTAGTGCTAACAGTCCCTGTGTGGTGCTGGGAGAGGCTCCTGCCAAGCCCCGGGGGTGTCATGTCCCCATGTCCTCGGGCCCCACGCCATACAGACATTCCTGATTGCCAGCTGCTGGCACGAGAGCAGGTAGAGCTGGGAGGTGCTGTGCAGGCAGCAGGACACCAGCCTCGGCCCAAAGAAGGAGCAGGCAGGGCTGGTAGAGGGTGCCTGTCCCAGAGGAATTTCCGCTTCGTCCTATCCCACTTCTTTACGTGCAGCTGAGCTATTCTGCACAGACTTTGCCCTTAGTGCCATGGAGCGACTCTGAGTGTCCTGGGGCCTCATGCAGGTTCTTGGGAAGAGCCCTTGGGGCTGGCTTGTCCCTGCAGGTAGCTGTGGGCATGTGGTGATACCTCTGGGCCAGGCTCTCCCTGAGTGTCCCAGGCTGGTGGCAAATGGAATGTGCATCAGTAGCCTGACTGAAATGACCATGCTGTTTGCTTTTCTTCCAGGACTGATGAAGCTGCAGCACGTGGCACTCATCTCTAAATAAATGCTGTAGTTCGTTGGGTTTTTTTGTAGTTCGTTTGTAGTTTGTTGATCTTTCGTAAAGAGATAGTCTTTGGTTTTCACAGCCCAGCTCTTTTTGCATTAGATTTGGGTACATGCAGTGTTTGCAGAGTTATGGTTTCCAATTGCTCCGGGTTCCTGGGGCTGGAGGTGTCTGGGTGTGGTGGCACAGCTGCCCCGGGGATGAGGGTACCCGTGCACAGAGGGGTCCCACTTATGAGGGTCCTGGCACTAGTCATGTTCACGAGCTGGTGCAAAGCAGTGTCCCCAAGAGCAAAGCTGTCACCAGCAAAGAGAGGGGTCTGACATGACCAGCCTCCACAGCAATGCCACCAAAGCAGGCAGGAAACTTTCTGTTCCCCTTCTTGCTGGAGCCAAAGGGATTCCTGGAGCAAGAGCTGGGATCAAGCCTCAGACATACAAGATCACAAATGATGCCACAAAGGCCATGCAGCCTTGGGAATTACTGAGCCAGGGTCTGGGTAGGAGGTTTTGCAGCCGTAGGCGCTGATGTTTAGTCCTTTGACCCTTCAAACGTTCTGGGTTTTGCTTCCCACCCTTCATCTCCTGTGCTGTTCAAGAGACTCAAGCCAAGCAAAGAGTTCCTCACCCTGCCCGGAATCCTGCTGCTGGCAGCGGGCACTGTCCCATGTCCCCAACTTGTGCTGCACCTTGAGTGGGCAGCGGGGGCTGTGGTGGGCAGGGGGTGGGGGCCTTTAGGGTGAGGGTGCTGCTACCGGGGTGCCGTGGGCGCTGGTTCCCGGAGGTGGATGCAGAGTGTGGGCAGCGGTGGATGCTGGCAGAGTCCCGGCGAGATGCGATGCGGGGAGGTGCAGGGCTGCGGGATCGCGGGGCTGCGGGGCGAGGGGCCGGGGGTGCCCCTGGACGCTCGATAGCCTCGGCCCAGCCCCCTCCTTAATTAGCTGCGGCCGAAGCCGCTCATTAGCGGCGACTGGGGACGGGTGCCCTCCCCGCGGAGGCGGGAGGGAGGGGAGCGCTGCCGGCCCCGGTGGTGCGGGCACCGGCACTGGCACCGGCACTGGCGGCGGAGCGGGGCCGGAGCCCGAGCCCGGCGGAGGGATGGGGCAGCGGCGGGGCCCGGCCGTGCTGCTCCTCGCCCTGGGTGAGGGGATGCCCGGGCGGGGTTCGGGGCGGGGGGACCGGGTGGTGTCTGGGGTGTCCGCGGGGAGGGGGCGATGCGGTGATGTGTCCCCTTCTTCCCTCCCTCTCTCCCTTCGTCCGGGCGGGGTCCGCGCGGCTCTCCCCGGCGGCTCCCGCTGCCAGAGCCGCTGGCCGTCCTCCCGCCAGCCACTGTCCCCCGCCCCGGGCTGGGGGTGCCGGTGTGGGGATGGCAGCCCGGGCTGACTGGGCTCGGGTCGCCCCCTGTCCGCCGGGCTCCGGCAGACCCCGACAACGCCGGGCACAGCCGGGGGGCAGCGGGGGCTCGAGGCTGTCCTGCGTGGAAGGGGCCACTCGCCCAGCCGAGGCACCGCGGGGAGGGGTCCCCAGAGGTGCCGGTGCTCACTTCGCCCCCCGTGCTGGCAGGGCACCTGGCCGGGCTGCTGGCAGCGGGACCCGCCTGCGCCGACGCTTACCGCGGCCTCTCGGACTGCGTCCTCAAGCTGGGGGACAGCATGGCCACGTACGAGGAGGAGGAGGGCATCGAGCTGCAGGGGCTGCGCCGAGTGTGCAGGTGAGTATGGTGCATGGGCAGCCTGGCTTTTGGCATTGTCCCTGTCTGAAGTCTCTGCTCTCCTGAGTCCCGTCGTGCCTGCACACACACATGTGCTCCACACCTCACTCCGGTTTCAGATTGACACAGCGAGCTTCTTTTCTCTGTCTGTCCACCCATCCATCTCCTACTTGTCTCCCACCGGAGTTTGTATCCCTGGTCCTCGGCAGCAGCTCCAGCCCCCAGCACTGATCCCATCAGCCTCGGCATGCCTGCAGCAAGGAGGAGCGGGGCTGGAGGGACCCGACCCTCTCTGCACCCCAGGAAAATCTCCCCTGGACCGCAGGTTCCCGGCAGTGCTCTGCCCCAGTGCCCAGCGCTGCCGGGAGCAGCCTGCACCGGGCACCACGTGCAGCCCAAAACAAGCTTTCTCCCTCCCTGTCTAGACCCTTCATCCTTCAGGCTTGGATCTGTCCCAGTCCTGGTTTGCCCGAGTTTGTAGCAGTGTCCTGACATGACGATATTGGGAGGATGTTAACTTTAACAAAACTGAAGAAGAGCTGGGCAATGAGGGGTTGTGTTGGACAGATTTGGGGAAAGGTCTGCTTAAAAAGCAGACGAGGAGAAGCAGCAAGGTGGATGTAAAATGTTTGCAGAGATAAATGGAGGCAGCTTTGCATCTCCAGAGTAAGTTGTGGGGAGTGAACAAGGAAGGAGTTACAAGGAAATGCAGATAGAAATGAAGGGGAAACTCACGTGCCTGGGGGAGGTGGAAACCTGGCAGAGCAAGGTGGAGGGCGGAGTGCCCGGGGGTGATGCTTTCTGAACTGCTGGAAACCACCCTGCAGGCTGTGACCTGCTCTGTGTTCCCCCTTCTCCAGGCTTTGGACAGAATTGATCCTTTTCGGTTTGTTTGGGCTTTTTTTAAAGGAGGCTTCTTGGTATTAGAAAACACCTAAGCAGTCAGCACAGCCCATGCTGCTGCTGGCTGTTGGAGGAGAGATTCCTCTGCTGAAGCTCATGTGAAACACGTGAGTTGAGTTTTTCCTGCAGCTCAGAGGCACAGACCACCACCGAACAGGTCCTGGGATCTTCCCTGGCAGGAAGCTGATGATGTCCCAGCTTCCTGCCAGGAAATATTTCTGAATTCTTTGCCTTTGATGCTCAGCCTTATCCACTGCTGCTGGCTTTTCTGGAGCTGGTCCCCTCTCCGGGAGGGTGGGTGAGGGATGGACAGGGAGCCAGGGGCTGCTGTGGGGGGCTGGTGGTGTCTCAGCTCAGTGTGCAGCGCTGCCCCAGAGCCGGCTGGCAAGGTGCTTGCCAGCAGCCCGCCTGCCTGAGCAGATGGGGGCTGTGAAGGGTGAAATGCTGGGAATTGCCATCCCAGCTGAAAGCAGATCCAGGCTGGAGCTGCCATTCTCCTTCACCTTCCTAAGCTTGTCTTGCCTGAAGACATGGGTCAGGTTTAACTCTTACCTGTCAGAGCTGCCCGCTGCAGATCGGGAGCAAGCGCCGGAGGTTGCCAGGGTTGGCACCAGCTTTTCTCATTATCTGGGGACGTTTATTCTGCCACAGTGACTCAGTTTAATGAACTCCCTCACAGCTGGCGCTCTGACGTAAGCCCCAGCACTAAGCAAGCAGAGTGCTCAGGTTTGCCTGTCTGCACAAAGTGTCATCTCCAGCACAGTGCACTCAGACAGCACCCTGCTGTCCTTTTCAGGTGCACAGTGTCCCCTCTCAGCCAGCTGGACTGCATCCCCTTCCTGACGGGTGACATGTGTGCCTGGTGTGTTGGCAGACACAGGGAAGGTGTCAGAGCAATTGCTCCTGTCCTCTAGGCTCCTGTCTTCCAGCTTGCAGGGAGCTGGGCATGGTGCCCAGCCCCAGCCCATGTGGGACAGGACAGCAGAGCAGCTCCTGCTTTATTCCTGCAGGACCACGGGTTATCTTTGCCTGTTTTGTCTTTTCCCTCTGGTACTCTCCAAAAGCCTCTTTCCACTGAACAGCTACTTGTGAAAGTAATACCCAGCAGATAAATAGAGATGATTCTAATGAAAACACAGTGAATAACTCCTCCTGCCCCTACCTGTACCTCAGGAAAAGCTGAGACAGCCTCTGGGAGCTCTTGTCCTTCTCCATGCTTTGTGCTCCCATTTGCCCTTGACTCTGCTTGGAGAAAGTGATGAATGAGATGTGCTGGGCCTTTGTTTGCAGCCTGTGTGAGATACTCAGGGAAACATTTGTTGATGGAAAATAATGGATTTTATTGACTTCCAGAGAAAAGGCGGGGGGGAAAAAGGAATAAATAATTTCAGTGTTTTGAGATTTGGAGTTTTAGCCAAGATGCTCTGGCAGATGATGGAGGGGATGAATAGTCTGGGAAACTTGCACAAAGCACGAGGGTTGTTGCTGAGGGCAGGCTCAGGGCAGCAAGGCTCTGCCTGGCATCCTGCACTGTGGGAGTGCAAAGGGACTGACAGTGTGGTATCTCCCTGGCTGCAGGTATTGGGATGAATTCCACACCTGTGCCCTGACAGTGCTCTGGGAATGTCAGAAGGAAGCAGCAGCTGTCTGGGAGATGCTGAGAAGGGAGTCCCGAAAAAACAAATTTCAAGGCAGCTTGTTCGACCTCTGCAGCCCCAGCATGGCCCAAAGCTCTGCCTGGACCCGTGTTCCCAACATTTCCATCCTCAGCATCCCCCTCATCGTCACTTGGCTGAACTTATAAACTGCAGCTCTGTGAGTATCCCAACAAAAGTGGTGGCAGTGTGTGGTGTGGCATCTTTCAGATCTGTTTTCCAAACCTTTGAGGAATACACTGCGTGGAGCTCAGAAACTCCTGGCTCCATCCTGTGCCTGTGAGACATGGAAGAGCTTGGCAGCATCTCCAGGGTGTTGAAATTTCTCTGTAATTTGGAATAACTCCTCTCCCACTTCTGCCTCAAGGCACAGGCACAGATCTGGCTGTCGGGAGATTTGGGAACTTGTAAATACAGGGCACAGGATTTGGGGAGAAATGATAAATTCTGGGAAAAGGACGAATGCTGGCTACTTCTGCACTCTTCTGTGGCAACTGAAAGGAACCCTGTTTATTTTGCTGACTCTTTCCACCAGATCAACTCTCCAGGGTTTTGATTTGGGCACTGAAAAGATGGGTATTTTTCCCACTGCTCCATGAGGTACAGGGGATGGTGTTTGTCCTGTCACAGGCTGAAAGGAGGGAGACCTTACTGCTCTGTACTGGCCTTTCTTCTTTGAGGACATGGTAAAACCCCCTGCTGAACAATAATCAGAGTTGCATGACTTTTCTTGCACATATCTGAATTCCTGAGTAACTTCTGTGTTATGTGTAAATCCCTTTTCTATGGACAGAGGTGAAAAATATTTGGGGGGAGAGAGAATATCAAGCTAGGAGGACAAAAGGGATTTATAGCAACTCTTCTGCTTTAAAGCTTTCCCCAAGGTACGTGTAAGCAGCTGTGGGTAGAAGTGTGTAATTCCAGAGTATTAAAGTTTGTTGTAGAGCCAACAGCGTGGCAGAAGTTATTTGTCCTGGCTCTTGCTCGACAGCACAGTCTCCTCTTGTCTCCTTTGTGGCTCAGAGTGTCGTCAGTTTTGCAGCTTCAGTACAAACATGGAAGCATTTGGAAGTGTTTGCAAGTGATTTCTGAGCATGTTGGAGAACCACAACAATAGGATTGGCTAGCCCAAGGCAGTCTGTGCTTTAAGGATGCTGATGGATCTCTGTGCCCTGCCTGGCTGCACAGGGCCATGGGGCGTGTGCTCACAGTGTGAGCAGGGAAACCAGGGCCCTGCTAACTCCACAGATCTCACCAGATGCATTCCAGGCAGTGGGCAAGCAAAGGGTCTTTTTCCTAACAGTGGTGTTGGGTCATGCTGCTTTCCTGTGGCATTCACATGTTCTTCCTCTTACCTTCTCTATCCCTCAACCCTCTGCTCCTGCAGCAGCAGCAGGAGATAATGAAGAAATTGGGGCAAATTCCAAGAAATAAGCCAGGGTAGAGCAGCTGGTGTTCAGACAGCACTTCAGTGCATGAGTTGTTACTTATGTATTCAGTACTCAGCATCTGGGGCACAAAGCCTTAGGGTGAGCAGTGGAGAAAGGGTAAATCAGAGCATGGTAAAACCTGGAGTGAACCACTCAGATGCTTCATTTCTTTCTTTCTACTCCATACCAACAGCACTGTTTGCTGTTTGATCCTGTTCCCCCTTCCCCTGTTAACTTTAGTGACTGGGGAAAGCTGAAGTAGGGGAGAGTCATGTACAACCAAGACTGGAATATTTTGGCTCCAAATTCTGTACCTGTTCTTTGTTTAGAACAACTGTTTAATGCCGTTGGGAAAAGAAGTAAGCACAGCCCCCTAAAATCCTACAAGTCTTGCCTTCTCTTTGAATTTGGCAATTCCTCTCTTAAAATTTTCTACATTGAAACAGCTTTGGAGAAAGGAAAGTAAAAGAATCAGATTGGCAAGAGATCTTTTTGCAAAACCATGGATGCAAATGGCTGACTTCCACTGCCACTGTCTCTGAGAAGAACAGGTCTTGGGACATATCTTCCCTGGAAGCAAATCCCTCAACTATTGCACACAAAAAAACCCCAAAGATTCATTAATAAACAAAGACCATCTGCCACTGTTCTGGTATGGAGCAGCAGATTTTTTTTGTAAGCCAAAGGTGCTTCTAAATCTGACTGAAAGCATGTGAGAGAAAACTAGGTCTCACAGTATGAGAGTGATGAGTTTCCTCAATCAGTATTTCATTTTTAGCAGAACTTCCTCTATGACTAGGACAATTAAAGTAGAAGTCCTTAAAAAAAAAAAAAAAAGTAATACACAGATTCATTTCTCCTAGGCAGTCAGCAGCCTTTCAGAAAGATTTCTGATCCTGCAGCACACTTCATGCTGATGCAGTGCAGCTCCTGGGATGTCCTGCAGCCTCAGAGTTAAAGCCCCATTTGTCAAGGATTCTTCTCATGGCCTTGCTGTGAGTTTCTCCAGATACAAAGCTGTCTCCAGATTTCCCCACCCAGGGAAGCTGCTGAAGTAGTTACAGCATATCTCGTGCATTCAAAAAGAAATAGGTTAAGTATTCTTTAGTCCAAAGGCTTCACCTCTATTCTTGCAGGGGAACAAAGGTGGCAGCTCTGTTAATACAGACCCACAGCAGCTCTGGGAGCAGCTGGAAGAACATGGCTTTGTCTCCTTGCTCTCAAATTCACTGTAATTATTCCTCAGTTCCCACTTCCCTCAAGAACAGCCCTGAACACGGGAGTGCACACAAGGCTTTGGTGTGGTATTAAGCCTTGAAGTAAACCTGCAAGCTTTCCCTGTCCCTGCAGGACTGGGATGTTCTTTCTCAAGAATAGCACCAAGAAGCAGCAGAGGACAAAATGACCCTGAAGGAGTCTTAAAACATGACTAACAGCACGCCAGTACTTGTCACCCCGAGGCAGCACTGCCCTCTGCTCCACACCCTGATCCCAAGCACAGCACTCTCCCTGCTCCTTTCTGAGGGAGATACTGGCACCTACTGGACACCAGTTTATATCCAGGCTGAGGTGACTGGGAGAAAGACAAATATCCTTGTACATGAAAAATGAGCAGATTTTGAGAAGGGATGGACTGTCTTGCTGCAGGGCAGCCCTAAGAAGTGACCTCGGGGTGGCCTTCCAAGCTGGCTCCTGTCCAGAGAAACACTTGTGTAAACTCTTCCCTCTGAAAGGCTGCTGCTGTTTGAAACTCTGCTTACGGGGGCTTTGGTCAGGATGGGCTCCTGGTGAAATCCCCCAATACAAAAAGTGCTGGTTACATTTGTTTAGACAGAAATCCTCCTTTGGAGACCTGCTGAGCTTGTAAAGCAGCAGGATGTCATCCTGCCCCCATTTACAGTGTCTGACTGTGAGAGCAGGGATTGAAATACAGCTCAGCTGCCCAGTTACAGAACTCAAAAGAGCAGCTTCAGAGAGTTTATCAGTCTCACATCATCCTACCACTTTTCAACAAACTGAATTAGCAAACGATTTATGCAAATAAAAAACTTACAAATATTAACATACAAAGGGAAGTTACTGCAGCAAGATGCTGCACAGGAGAAAAATCTGTCTCTAGACCTGGCTTTGCCCTCGTTTGGGGTTGCACAACATGGCCATCCCTCAGTGGAAACCAGGCAGGATGTGGGGCTGCTTGCTTGGGCCGATGGATCTGGAGGAATCACCCAGCTCTGGACCCCCAGCAGTAAGGGGATGTCCCTGCCTGGTTAAGTTTATTTGAAGGACCTCTAAATATTCAAGAAATAACAACAGTCTCTTACTTCACATCACTCTACCAGGCAAGACCTGTTGCTGGACTGCTGAAGCCTGATGGGAAAGCCCATCCAAGGGGGAAGAGCATCATGGCTCCAGGACACTTTTGCAGGTTTCCCCAGGGCAGCTCCAGGCTCAGGCTGGACATGTGGAGATCCTGGACTGCTGACACTCCCTCTGAAGTGGGGTTACGCCAGCTGACTTCCCAAGACAGCACTCAATGATGCCTTCCTTTCAGAGCAGAGGTATGAAATGTTTATTGTAGGAAATTTTATGTGCCCCAGACAGTGGGCACCTCACAGCCAAGTGTTCTCTGGCTGCATCCTTCTGTTGCCATGATACAGACACTCGTGGTATTTCTTGAAGTGCTCAGCTTCCCAGGAGAGCCGTAACACTCACAGCAACATTATATTTTTATTATTACAAAAGATTTCTTCAGCAAACTGCTGTCTGTCACCTCTATGTATCAAACATGGAAACAGCAAACAAACCCATCTAACATTACAGGTTATTATTTAGTGTCTCAGCTGGTGATTCAGGTAAGTACAACTATTGTCTTTCTCCCCATCCATTCACTTCCTTGACTCTTTCCCAAGCAAAGCCCAAAGAAGTCACAGATTGGAAGCAGCAGCTCCCAGCCCCACTGCTCACCGTGCCAGCTCCAGCAAGAAGAGCTGACCATTGTGTTACCCATTCAGGCACTCCCACATCGTTAAATTCCAAATGCTCCTCACGCACCGAGTTTTGCTACCTGGCCTTTAACAGTCTCATGAGTGAAGAGTTTAAGGGCACACTCTCCATACAGTCATATTAATACTTTGTGTTAACAAAATAAACATCTGCTATCTGCTCCTCCCCCGCTGTCAGCCGATGCCAGAGGAGACGCTCACTCTCATGCAGTCACCGAGGTCCAAAAAAAAAAAAAAAAAAAAATTCATAAAGTCTAAACAGACCTGCTGTGCTTCTTCAGGGATGATTATTGGATGCATTGTGCTGGGAACAACGAGCAAACGCAGCATGTTGTTGCCAGAGGCAGTCTATACGTTGGATTTGGGGGCGGAGTTGAGGGGGATCTCCCGGAGCTCGATCCTCATGCACAGGTACTCCCCGATGGCCGCCATCAGCGCCGTGCACACGATGTGCACCAGCCACCACGTCAGCGTCGAGGGGAAGCGCGAGTTGTAGGCCCAGCAGCCCAGGAGGTGGAAGAAGTGAACGGTGACGGTGAAATCCAGGCACTGCTTCCCTCGGCGGATGAAGTACAGCAAGCCCAGAGCGCTGCAGAGAAAAGGCAAGAGGTTAATGAACGCCACCAGACCTATGGGAAAGGTGCTGCAGCAAGAGCTATCAGCAGTTGTCAGGGCTGATTATGGAGTGGGTTTAAAACTTCTTCAAATATTTTAAGAATAGGTTGTTTCTGACCTCTCTCCTGGCTGCTGCAGCAAGACTTACAGACTTGCAGCTTTTAAATTACATGATGGCAGGAAAATGATATTTTAGTGCAGGGATTTATAAACTATCTCCTCTAGTAATCTCTGTTCAGTGGCAAAATACATTAGTGTTTATAGATCAGTGTTTGCTGAGATCCGTTAATTCTAACTTTTAGTAAAATCTCCCACAAAAGCAAATCTCATTCTCAGCAAGGAAACTGAGGCAGTGAAGTGAAATGACTTTTCCATGTTTTAGAAAGCCAAGTCATCAGTTCCCAACTGCCCTCGGCAAACATGCTTAAGAAGGCACAGGGATTTTGGGAGATGTTTGGAGAGAGGCAGTACACCACACTGAATTCTTTCACAGCTTAATGGTACGAAAGGACAAGATGCAGGTGCTCCAGCTAGCTGCAGACTTACCAAGTGAGTGCATTGAGGATGAAAGCCATCATGGAGAGCCTCCCCGGCGGGGTTGAGAAGCCTAAAATCTACATGGGACTATTAGTAGGAACGCGCGGCACAAATCGCAGCCCGAGTGGCACAGCCCTGCATGGATCAGGATCTACAGGAGGAGCTGGACATGTCTGTCTGTCTGTCTGTCTGTCCGTCTTGGGGCACCTACGGGAAAGGTCTGGTTCTGTGCTGAGGGGAACCACCTAAACTGGGGGTGGAGGGCGTGCGTCCATACTGGGGTTATTTCTAGGGGCTAGGGGAGCTGTCTTTATACCGGGAATTCTATCTCTATAAGGGGGTATCACCTACAGAGCGAGGTGCTCTCTCCCCACAGGGGCACCACCTGTACAGGGCGTCTGTCTCTTTATGAGGGCTACCACCCACCACACACCGAAGTGCTGTCTCTACCCCGGGTACCAGCTATTCAGAGGGACGGCTTTACCTCCACACTGGGGCACCTACACCAGACAGCAGGTCTGCGTACTGGGGGGCTTCTACACGGGGCAGGGGAGCTCAGCGCCCACACCGGCGTGCTCCCTGGGCGGGGGGCTGTCCCTAACACCGGCAATGCCCACACGGGAGCGGGCTCTGTCTCCCCCAGGAGAGCCCCAGCAAGTCCCCCCCGCTCCAGGGGCCTGTGCCCACGGCGGCTTCCCGGGGCGCGCCCTCACCTCGTCGCTGAACACCTGTTGGAGGGAGGGCCCGGTGCTGCCCAGGGTGCCGAGGAGGGCGAGCCAGAGCCCGAGGGAGCTGTAGTATCCCGCCTGCAGCAGCACCATCTGCGCCACGATCAGCGCGGGGTCCCACACGTAGCTGCGGAACTGCGCCGCCATCGCCCGCCCGCCGCCCGCGACGGAAGTGCCGCCGCCGCCGCGCCAGAGCGCCCCCTGGCGCGGGGGAGGACCCGCTGCCGCCCCGAGCCGCGCCCGCTGCCCCGACCCCGATTCCGATCCCGATCCCGATCCCGATCCCGATCCCGATCCCGATCCCGGTCCCGATCCCGATCCCGATCCCGATCCCGATCCCGGTCCCGATCCCGGTCCCGATCCCGATCCCGATCCCGATCCCGATCCCCGCCCGCTGCCCCCGACTCTCAGCTACGACCTCCGGCCCGGCTGCCCTCTGTGCCCAGTGTCCAGCCCCCGCTCCCTCACAGCTGCCTGCCAAGGGCGTCCCCAGCCCCGTCCTGCCCTGGCTCGGTGTAACCTGGATAAAAGTTGCTGAGCAGACGCAGAGTCCCTCGTGCTCCCCCGTACCCCTCCTGTGATCAGCTCTTGGCTGCGGGGGCTCGGTTTGGTGGCCTCAGTGAGCCGCGGTGTTTGCTTGGCTGCAGGTATGAGAATTGTCACTGTGTGCATAGTGAAATTCCCAAGGCTGTGTGGGACAGCAGAGGATTTTGGAGATAAGGCTTCCCCAGCTGCTGTCCCTGCCCGTCTGCACTGGTGTCAGTGTGTTCAGTAACTTGGCTGAGCAGCCCTTGCTTAAGACACAAATACCAACCATACAAGAAATTATTGTCCCCGGGTATTTCCTTTCATTTCCAGGCCAGTTCCTGTAGGGGCCGAGGCTCTTGGCAGCTGCTGCCCAGCTGTGCTCTTTTTAGCTTTAGGCCATCGGGTACCAGGATGTTGTTCTGAGTCCTGGTGTGCCCTGGCAGCACCTTTCTGTTACAGGGCTGGGTTGGCTTCTTTTGGGAGCTTTCTTCTGATACGTGCTGATTTCTTCTATTCAGCCTCATGAAATGGCCAAGTGCCAGACACCCCGTGCTCCACTGTACCCTTTCTGTGATCAGCTCCTGGCTGCTGGGGCTTGTTGTGAGCTGTCCTGCTTGCTTGGCTTCAGGTATAAGAATTGTCACTGACTTAATAGCAAAATCCCCAAGGCTGTGTCGACAACGGAACATTTTGGAGATAAAATCTTTGCTGGAAAAAGGAGAGGAGGCACCCCCGGGCTGTTTCGGTCGATGGGGGAGTTGCCACAAGAGTCTATTTCACCTGGAAAAGAAGAGAAGACATAAAAAGGGGAATCCAGGTTCCGAGGGAGGTGGTAGGCTCACATCAGTCGTGGGTGTGGATTTTACTGGCTATAGGAACACAGATTATGATCTCTGACAGGCTCTCATGACGTTTTTTCCATGCCTCTTATGGGAAGTTCCCTATGCAGCTCTGCTGTATGTTTTCCTTTCCTCATTCTGTGAATTTCTGTGCTGAGCCAGGTTTGACACATTTTGTTCCCTGTTCCCGGACTGTCTCCTAGGAAAGATTGTGCAAGGCAGAGGCACATGTCTGGTGGACGTGGGCCACTATTGCTGGGTTCTCACTTAAGCCTTTGGAGAATTTATTTTTGCAGAAGCTCCAGCCTTAGCCAGTGCAGAAATGAACAGGGGAAAATCCTAGGGCTGTCTGTTGCCACCACATCGCTGAGCATAAATTGTGACGCTCAACACTTCCTCTGCTAATTCTTAGTAGAAATTGGTTTCCTTTCCTGAAATCTGCCGTGTTTGGGTCTCAGAGACAGGCAAGCCATTGCTCAGATATAAATTCTCACTTACTTCTTTCTTTTATAGTCCTTCATAGGACTAACTTGGCCAAAAAATGTTGTCAGTTTAGACAAAGCTGACTAAAACTCCAAGCTGGTGTAAGGTAGGACTCTTGGTATCATTGCTGGGTATCTTTCCCCAGCCAAATATCTGACTTATCCAAAAGCCCATGCTATCACACGATACAAGCCGGTGTTTTGGGAGGTGTTGACTTGAATTGCTTTGGAATTTGAGGCTCCTCCCTGCTTGGTTGCTGCCCTCGTGACTGAAGGTATCGAATAGCCACAGCAGCAGCTGAGCCTGAGGTGTGATTTGAGGCTCCCTCCTGCCCTGGACAGGCAGAGTGCCCATATGGACATGGGCAAGTGCTGTGCTACAAAGACATTTGTGCTGTGACTCAACTGCAGCCCAGTTTGTGAACTTGTTTCCTGTCTGACTTTGTGACAGCATCTTTCATGGTCGTGTTTGTTTGTTCCTGCTCCTGATTTGGCTCTCTCTCCTCTCCAGGCTGCTCCAGCATAGGGGAGGGAAGCATGTGTCCTTCTCCTAGAAAAGAGGGTGTTCTCCCTAGGGGGTGCCTTGCCCCCCAATCCCACTCTGTGGAATAAAGTTTAAAGTGGACCTGGAAAGCAAACAGTATTGGGGAATGAAACAGCTTTCTTAATTTCTCATTTCTTCCCCTTTAGTTAAAAAAAAAAAAAAAAAGTTGGCGACAGCTGTGAAGGAAATGTGTTAAAAAGGATGTTGAAACACAGAGACCATGATTTCTAGGGTGCCACAGTGGGTGCTGCTCGCCTGACTTCTGGTTAGAACGTCCTTTTTAACCAGTGACTGTTCTGTGTGTGCCACCTGCGTGTTGTGAAGAGCAGCTGGTGGGAGGAAAAGTGGCGATACGCCCAGGACACAGCTGATGACTTGAGGGTGTACCCAGATCACATGAAACTATTGTGGTCACTTCTTTATCAGGAGTGTGGAAAAAGAATACCCTATTTAGCCACAGATTCTTTACATAAAAAATAGCTGTTTTCCTCCCCAGGAATCACTGCCTAAAACAGGAAGCTGTTTATTTAGGTGGTCTGTATTTTACCAGCTGGTGTACAAAGGGTGGTGCTGTCTGAATGACCTTTGCTGGAGTTCATTTCCCTCTTGACTGGAAGGTAGGAGTTGTGCTAAGGTCACCTTTGCTGAAGGGATGGCAAGGCTAAGAGCACACATTTCCAGGATAATTCAACATTAAGTGGCTCAAACCATGGGATGAGAGTTTTCAGTCACTCCTCTTCCTCCACCCACGTGGTGTGCAGGTGTGTTTTTCCAAAGAGTTCTGTGAATGGACTTCGGAAGTTGGGATTTTTAAAATTCTGCTTAAGGTTTCTTGTTGCTTGATAATCCTACTCTAACCTCTTTTTAAAAATTTGCTGTAGGAACTGTGCTGAGCTTGGCTGGAGAATCTTTTTTCCTGATTAGTGCCACAGAATTTATGATCAAGTTGTTTAAAGGGCCCTGTGTATGGTCTTCTCAAGACTATCTAGACATTTCTTAATGTGCCATGTAAAAGTGAGATTCTCTTCACAGTGTTGTATTTGGACACTCCATTCCACTTCCAGCATGTTTGTGTTGTTGGTAATGACAGCTGTTTATTTTGATTTTCAACATGAGGGTTAGGTCATCCTTCACTGTTGAGCACTAGGTTAGGAACAATGGTGGCCAGCCTGTGTTATTTCTCTGCCAACTGTAATTTTTATATGGAGAATGCAACTGACACACCTTGAATGCGAGAATTCATTGCCCAGAAGAAATGTGTTTTTCAACATGCATTTTATTTTGCTTCTGCTTCTCTCCTTTGTGGTGAAGTTTCAGGAAAGGACATTTCAGTGGTGCATTTTTGCTCTCTGGGCCCATTTGTCCTGCTGCTCTCTCTGAATGTCATATACCCATGGATTTTCTGCATTATTCCAGAGAGGAGAATGTCAGAGGAGAATGTCATGAAAGGAAACACTTGAATGGCAAAACGAAGGCAGCTGTAAGGCCATGAGTTTAGAATTATATTATGATTTTTATGACTGCATTTCCTCTTATTCTCTTGAGATACAGTCACAGAATGTTTCCATGTGTGTGAGGAAGTAAGGTAGATGTACACAATGCACTTTAAAAATGTCACCAGTAAAGTTACAGGAATTTGTTCTCAAGGTTGAAAAGTACATTAGGGTTTAGTTTAATTTTCTCTTCTGTTTCCAGAAGCCCAAGATCAGCTTGCCTGAAGGATTGTGCATGCAGGTGTGAGATGGATGGACAGTGTGTGTGGTCCCTGGGCCAGACTGACTCCTCTCCATCCTATCACAGCAGAATTTCCCTGGGAGGGAAAACACTGTGCAATGCAAGGTGATTTTTTGGTGGAAGGGGTATGTGTTGAGGGGTATGATTACCAGGAGCTCAGCATATTGTTCTTGTTTGGAGAGGAAGTTAACAGGTGAGCGAGCAATATTTGTAGCCACAATACAGAAAGCTGGTTTTGAAAGCATCTTTGTGGTGGTTGATTTACCTGGAAGGACGTGTAGGGAGGTCACGGCCACATGCACACAAACACAGGTGGCATTTAGAGGGTTTGGGGGCATGGAGACTTCTGGCCACCTTGTGCTGCTGAGGCTGTCTCCTGTCTGGCAGATGCCATGGTACAGACCACTCTGCACATTTGACCCAATCTGTGTGCTCTTGTTCCTCACCATCTACTGCTCCCCACCTCTGCTGAGCATCCAGAGCTGGAGATTTATGGGAGCTGGACTCCCTGGCTGCCCCAGCAGTGATTTTTATCAGTTCCTCTGTGTGACGAAGTAAGGGTAATAAGGAAGGGTAGTAACCCAGCCCGCAGCACAAATCCATCCCTCATGGCCTTGGATGCTGAGGTGAACTAAAGGGTTAGTGACACATGGCTGTCCTGAGCAGAGCAGGTCAGCAAACTCCCCCACAGCCTGTTTCAGGTTGGTTCCTACCATTACCCACATGTGTGCTGTCTTCAGATTTTAACTGTTTTTTTAAGCCCTGAGCAGTGCTCCATGTCACTTCGAATTATGCCAACAGGCTCCACAGCCAACTCAGCACGGATCCCTCCTGCCCGTGGTCATGTGCATAGGCACAGTCCTAGCAAACACTGAGGACACGTCTGGATCTCAGCTCACACCCTCTGCAGCTGTTTATTCCCAGAGGAACAGTTGGAAAAACTGCTTCACCTTAAGGATCTTTTTGGTTGGAGGTGGGACAAGGGGAAGGCTACAAGATCTCTCGGGTAACTTTGTAGTGCTGGAGGAGGCTGAGAGCCAGACCGAGAGGAGCTGTCATTTGTACCTGGCAGGTGGGATCACGGCACATATGCTTTGCTATGCATTGCTTTCCTGTTAAGAAAATCTTTTATTCTCTATAAACTAGAACCCAAGTGCAAATTGATGTGGCTGCAGCGTGAGCACAGGGCTGGAGCGTTATGGTATTTCATAATGGTGCCCCTCGGGTTAAGGGGCTGAAACAGATATTGTCAAGCAAATTCTTATGGCCGGGCAAAGTTATTAATGTGAGAAGAGAAACGGAAGTAGTTAAACTGTGCTGTTGGGTTTCCCCCCCGCTTCTTTATCAGTGTGGGTTTTTGCTCTTGCCGCTTACACAGAAGACTGAGGGAGCGGTTTCGTGTTCCATCCCCGACGAGAGCCGAGTGATGCAACACCCGCCGGATAACCGCGGCGGCGACACGCTGCCAGGGACAGGGTTTTCTGTAAATGTGAGATTGTCACTTGTGGAATGTTGCAAAAGCGGATGCTGTGTGCCCGCTCCCCCCACTTTCTCTTTTCCTCTTTCTTACCCCCGCTTTCCCTTCCCTTTTTTCCTTTCTCCCCCTTTCACTTCTTGCCCCCCTTTCACTTCTTCCACCCCCTTTCGCTTTCCTCCTCCTTTTCACTCCTCCCTCCCCTTTCCCATCCTTTTCCTCCTTTCGTTTTCTCCTGACCCCTTTCTCACTTCCTTTTTCCCCCTTCCCTCGCTTTTCTTCCCCCTCCCCCTTTCTCCCCGCCGCTCTCTTTTCCTTTCTCCCCTTTCCCTTTCTCCTTTCCGCCCGCTCCCCATAACGCAGTGACCGTGGCCGCCGGCAGCGCGGGGGTCCCGGCGGTGCCCAGCGGGTTGCGGGGCCGGGTCCCTCGTTGTCCCCGCGCGGTGTCCCGGCCTCCAGCCCCACGGTGTGCCCCGGTGTCGGTGCGGGGCAGCTCGCACCCCGGTGCCGGCGGGTGCGCGGCCGGGCATTCCCGGCGGGGCGGGAGCAGCGCCGCTCCGCCCCCGTGCGCTCAGCCAGCCCTATAAGGGCGGCGGCGGCGGCAGGGCACGGCCAGAGCTCGCTCCGGTGGGACCCGCCGCTCCTCTCTCCGTGTGTCCCGGCACAGCCCAGCCATGCCGCTGCCCCGCGTCCCGCTGCGCGCCGCGCTGCTGCTCGGCCTCCTCCTGCGAGCCGCCGCCGCCGAGTCGGTGAGTCCCGCCGGGCCCCCGCGGGACGGGGGGGGAAAGGCGAGGGTCTGCCCCGGCAGCGAAGGGCTCCCGGTGCCCGGGGGGGTGGGTGACCCGCGGGCCTCGGGCCCCGCTCGCCAGCCGCCTGAGAGCCGGTGCCACCGCTGCCCCCCGGGCGGTCTGCCCCCGCTGCTTGCCCTTCTCCGGGGAAAGGGAAGGGTGGGCGAAGTAGGGAGACGGCCGTAGGGCCGTTCCCGTTCTTCCTCCGGTTCCCTTGGCTCGGACGCTGCTTCCTGTGGCAGATGCCAAAGCAGCGTCGCGCCGGCCCGGCCGTGCCCGGTGCCCCGCTGTCCCCGCTGTCCCCGCGGCTGTGCCGCTCCTCACGTCTCCCGTTCTGCTCAGGCTGCTGGGCTTACAGCAGTGCAGGGGACCCGGCTACCTGGTGGGTATGAGCTGCTCTCCATTACAATTTTAATCTTCAACTTCTGGTCGTGCAAGTCCTTTAATTATTTTTTTTCTTGTGCGTGTGGGGTGGGTTGGATGCGTTACAGTACCTGGATAGGCTTCCCAGCCTTATCTGAGTTTGGTTGTGCTGGTACCTGGTGTCTGTGGCTATCAAACCTTCCTCGCGCCCACATGGGAGTGAAAAGTGATGCATTACCCTGGAGAGTTTAAAAATCTCTTAAACATATAATAATGAGGTGAAACATTTTGGATGCTTCAAGCCGGCACGTGTGGGGTCTTCGTGGTGGAGCAGAGATCTGGGGATTCTGGCTTCCCTGCTGTTTGTTTGTTTTTGTGTGTGACCGTCTTGCTGATAGTGCAATCAGGGCAGATTCCTCTGTTAGTGTGAAAGAGCTGCTGAGATTAAGGTAACTGCAGGAGATGAGGGATTCCCAAAGTAGGTTTAATCATCCACATTGGTTTGTTTTGGACTGAAAGCTGGGTGGGCAGATCAGAGCTGATAAGGCTCTGCTGCTTTCTAGTAGGGGCACAGGATTGGGGGGTTGCTGATTGTAGAGCAGGAGTCTCCCACGGGGAGCATCTGTAGTAATTGTCAGCTACTCTCTAAAACCAAGCAGCCCAAATCCACTTTACTCTAATCTGGCGTGTTTATCCCTGCCATTAAGCACGTGAATCGGTCGTTTGGGAACTGGCCCAAACTGGTAGGGCAAACCTTTGGGGCAGACAGCATCTGGAAGTTGCACTGACCATGTTTGGTATGAAATGCAACTTGGTGTCCCTGGGGACTGGACTGGTCTGCAAGCATCGGGTTTCTGCAAAGACAACAAATTTTGCACAGATGTGGTCTGTAAATACTTTTATAGAATTTACGTGGAATATTTATCCGTGTCTTCTAAGCTACCTAAGATTGAGTGTATACTTGAGCAGTAACACTGGCCTACTATAAAGCCTAATCCAAACAAATTGTTTGGGTTAGAGGCTGCCAGGGAGGAGACAAGGATGACACACGGTTTGGGAGAGTTCTGCTGGCCCTCCTCCCATATTTTTTTTTTTTAATAGCACTGCCAAAACGTGCAGGGCTGCACAGCATGTGGCTCTTGGTTTTTCTATGCGGGCAGGGTGAAGACAGGTAGCTGTTTCTTAACAAGATGGGGATTGTATTTCTTGTGCTTATGTAAGAGCATGGATGTTGAGAGTGATTCGGTGCTTGAATATTTCCCCAAGCCTGTACAAACAAAAGTGCCTTGGCTCTTTTCCCCTTGAGCAGCTTTCTGGTGTAAATGGGATTTCTCCGTGTGAAGCAATCCTGGATGTGTAAGAGGGTGGGGAATATTACTGAAGTGCCTCAGTGTGACGTTGGAGCTCGGGCTGTGGGTGGGTGGGTCGTGTTACAACAGCCCCGCAGCTTTGTGTGAGAACATTCCCTTCTTCCCGTGGGGCCGGGGGGCTGGAGCTGATGCCTGATGTCACCAGGTGGTCCCCAGCCCTCTCCGCTTGAGTGCCTTGGAAAGCAAAGGATGTGTGGGCAGGATGCTCCCCTCTGTGCTGTGCAAGGATGGGCTTCCTGCAGAAGATGCTTGAGGGGGGATGGACAGAAAGTCACCAATGCATCCAAGATGTGGGATCAGTGGAGTTAACAACGGCCGTGAGGTCTGCCTCGCTTGGGCAGAGTGGTGTCACTGAGCTTTCCCTGTGCATTTAGCATCCAGCAGTGCCCCTGGCAGCACGGGAGGGAAGCAGGGGGTATTGCCCCATGGTGAAGGTATTCCCTCTGCTGCAGGCTTGGGCTCTGCTCAGTTTGTCTGGGCTGCAAAAGGGCCGAGTGCCGGGAGCCCAGCAGGGCTGTAACAGTGCTAGTGGGCTGCAGGCTTGTTGCAGTTGTCCTACTTTTGTGCCTTGAACTATGCAGAAAAAGTCTTCATGCAGCACCACATCGTGTTTGTGTGTCCTCAGCAGTACAGAGGAACACAAATCCAACCCAGAAGCTGCCGGCAGAGGATTGCTTAGGGAGAGGTGGGGGAGGCTTCGTGCTGCTTGTGGGCTCTGTTTGCTGGTTTAAAGCAATCGTGCTCAGAGGCCTCCTGATTGGCAAAGCTGGTGTCTTGTTGATGATAGCTGTGTTTGGAAAGTAGTGCAGCATTATTAATGTTAAAACCGGTTTGGCTTGTCCTGCTGCCATTGATCCCCGAGGCCTGTTCTTTCTGCTCTTTGCCCAGTTTCTCATCTGTCCCTCCCAATCAAATCAAGACATTGCAATCTGCATGCTTTACTTTATTTTACCTTTACTTGCCATGTTCACATTTCGAGCAAATCTCTGCTTTGCTTCAGTCTCTCTAAAACACAGAGCAGCGAAATGACAGTGTCTGAAGCAATGTCCCTTAGGCCTTAAGGAGAAGGAGCTCATGACTTCTGAAGTCAAACCTATAGTTGTTGGGATGAAATTACTGTAATGTGTAGGAAAAAAACAACTTCTTTAGCACCTTGTACTGTCTTGAGCTGCATGTGCAGCTCCTGGGGTGGGAGTTCAGGGCTGCTCGGTCCCTCCACAGCTGAGCACCTTGGATGTGGAGGTTCCCATGGGTAGGAACAGTCACCCTGCAGCACTTGGGGCACAGTCAGGGAAACAGCACTGCTGCCCAGCTCTCATCTGTACCAAGTGCTGCCAGCTCCCATGCTGGAGAGTGCTTTCCTGTGCTTCAGAGCTTTCCTGAGCATCTTATGCAAGAGGCATATGGGGGCTGAACTTGGTACTTTTCAGAGTTGTGATACCGGAGGCTCATTCACCCTGGGAAGTAAAGGCTGTTAGCCAACCTGATTGCCCCCTTTCCTGCCCCTCTGATTGCTCTCTTCCAAGGTCTCTGGCACTTTGAGATCCTGCAAAGGCCTGCATCCAGCCCAGCAACAGGGAAAATGTTTTTCCTATGTGTCTTCCCCTCTTCCTTCCCTTCCAAGCCTCTGATAATGGCTGTACTATTGCCTTGAGCTGTTTGAATGGCTTGGGGAGGCCATTTGCTCTCAAATGCCTGAACTAGAGCCTAATGTGACCTTGCCATGATTTTCCTGTCAAGTCATACTGCCTTTTCAAAATGCTTGTGTCCACTTCCACCACAAGCTAGAAGCTGCTAACCTGACTTTCCAATTGATGATGGGGGGTGAGGCACACTGGCTTGCTGCTCAGCTTGCAGGGCTTCAGCACAGCTCCTACAGCAAATTTTCCTTCCCTTTGGACTCCTGGTGCTGGTAAATGCTCTGTTAGAAATATCCTGGTTGCTTGAATCCCCTTGACTATAAGGTACCACTAGGTTGTGTTGTATTTTGTATGTAAATTGTTTTTCCTCAAATGAATGGATTGGTGGACTTAGGTTTAAAGACTTTTTGATTAGTGATAGTATCTGTACCTGTAAGGGTGGCATGGTAGCTGTGGTTCTACAGTCTGCCATGTAAATTACTTGGGTTGACTTGTAAGATTTCTTGATGAAGGTATGGTGGCCGTGTGATCCCACAGAGCTCCCCAGCTGTCATTTTGGCCAGACTAAACGCAACATCCATCCTTCAAAACACTTCCTAGCTCTTGAGTTCACATTTATCCTCTTGAGCCTGCTCTTAGGTCTTGCAGCTGCATTCTCCCCCTCTGCTCAGTACATCCTGTTCCTTTATGCCCTGTAACAACAGCCGGGCTGTGCTGCTTTTGCAGCCTCAAAGGAGAAGCTGATGCAGTTGAAGCACTACAAAACCGAGGGGACAAACCCTGCACACGCCTGACCTCCGGGCTGCTGTTGAGGAGCATGTGTGGCTGTTTGTTTGAGACTCGCTGGAATGCAAATGCTTGAGATTAAGAATTCAAATGATTTGCACTAGAATGAGACTCTTGTGATGAGACTGGGCTTGGTGGCTCTGAATAGACAGGGCAGCCTAGTTAGAGTTTCACTTGTAATAAGCCTCTGCTCTGAGGGGCTGTAAAAGATCCTACACTAACGAGCAGTTAGGGCTGTGCTCCTAGGTTAGTTCAGACTTACTTTTTTTGTATTTAAGCGTGTGCCTGAATGTTTGTCCAGTAAATGCTGCTGGTCAGAGGACCAGCTCTGCTGTGTGTCGCCCTGACTTGCAGCAGTCATGCTCTGACTCAGGTTTCTGGCACTTGGCTTGGCATCTCAGCTCTCGGGGACACTGCTGTCACCCTCTGAGTAACGGCCCTGGCCCCTTACCCAAAGCAGTGACTCAGACTTCTGAGGTGGAGGTGAGTCTCTTCTGGGGCTAGAAAAGGGGTGACAGGCAAAACTGGTGCTGCTGCTTTGCACCCAGTCTGTGCTGCCCTTGGCACCGAAGGCCTTTGCTGCTGCCTCCTGTTTAATCTGGTTGTGGCTTTGGTGGGCAGAAAAGCTGTGGGGCTCTGACGTGTGACTGCTGCCAGCAGCCGAGTTGGTGTTGGCAAAGACAGATCAGAAAATGGCCCTGTCTTGAGCAGCTGTAACTTGCTCTGGCAGCTCTGTGGTTCCTTCATTTTCAGGCAGATACTGTTGGAAACAAGAGTTGCATGGGAGACAGGAAAGCAGCATATTATCTGAAATGACTGAAAGCATTCAAAGCAAGCTAAAGGAGTGTAAAGTCTCAAAAGAGGGCGTTAAACACTTAATCCTAAATCTGGAGAAAATGTCAGCATAGGAGGGGAAAGCATGCAATACATAGCTGTGTGTCTCTCAGTTTTTGAAGGCTGGCCGACTAGAAAAGTATGCTTCTTGTAAAAGTCTTTATTTTTGCTGGAAGTATGCACTCTTGTCAGTTTTAGCCTTAAATCCTTTGAGGCTGAGACTCTGCTTATGAAATGCCAAGAGGCTGTTGTTAGACAAATTATTGGGATAACTTAAAAATCAAAGCAGTTAATTAAAATCTCAGGGAGACACTCCTTGGGGCAGGAAGGAGACTGGGAGACCCATAGCACTGTTACCCAATCAGCTGGTCTTATGTCAGCCAAAACCACGGCTGCTTCTTGCTTAAACAAATCCTGTTCTGTCAGGAAAAGCAAAGCTTTCCATGGGAAGGATTTCTCTCAATGTTGCTCTGCCTCAGCTGCTGAAGGGAAAAAGGTATCTTCACCATGGTTCCTCTCAAGCTGTGCTGCTGTCAAACTTGAATACAAAGAGATGTGGCCTTGCCCACTTACCTTGCTGTGAGGCTACCCTGCCTCCTGCCCTTTAGCTGCTGTTACAGTCGAACTAGAGCAATAAAGAGCAATGGTAACACGCATTAATGCCTGTGAAAGTGCTTGGACTTGCACTGAAGTGGCCTGCACAGCACAGTAGCCAGAAATCTCTGTGCAGAAGGCAGAGTGACTGAGAGGAGTATGGCTGGAAGGAAGGCACCAGGTGTGCTCCTGTGCTGGCCTGGAGAGGAGTGAGACCCAGAGGTGGAGGGGCAGATCCTGACTGGTGTGGTGCTAGGAGGGTGGCAGAAGCTGCTTTAGTGGGCTGATGTCCCACTTCAAAAACAAAGAAGCTCCTACTCTCCTCCAAATGGAAATACAGCCCTTACTGATGTCAGGAGCTTTTGCTTGGAAGATTTTGTTCCCCGGCGAGGTAAATATTTATTGCAAATCCACAGTGTGCAGTGGAGCAGAGTCTGGAGCCAGGATCTTGCAGGAGACTGTTTATGTGCGGGCTGTTCTTGGCGCTAATTCCAAATTTCCTGAGGCTGAGTACGAGGAGCTGGTCCTGCGTGTTGGTTACTCACAGACTTGCTCGTCCAGCCGAGCGTGGGCTCTGCAGCGCCGGGGAAGGAGTGACCAGAACAACAGCTGGGTCCCCCTGCTCTGGCTGTGGCACTGCAGGTGCACAGATGTGGTCAGGAAGGGCTGGAAATCTGCTGCTGGTTGCTCACCTTCTGCTCATAGAGGGGAGGGAACCTGACTGGGAGTTCAGAGCCCTGAGAGGGAGGAAAATGCTTCTGGAAGTGACAGGTTTCCTGAAGTACAGCTGTATTATCCCGAATAGCATGTGCTGTGTCTGCTGCTTTCTGGGCCCAAGCCAAGCCATAAGTAGGCAATATCTTCGTGAAGAAACAAACAAAAAAATCCCCCCCAAGCCCCGTGCACTGAAAACCCAGCCTCTGGTGCTGCAGCTAGCCAGGAAAATCCCTGCTGTTGAAATGTTTGTTTGTATAAATGCTCACACGGGTATGGCTGATAGCGTAGCAGCAGCACTCCACTGTCTTGAGTGCTTTTGTGCCGATAACTTCCTCTGCTGCTGTTCTTTGCTGGCACCTTTGCCAGCAGAGCAAGGCTTGAAATAGCATAACTGTGCTGGCAGAGCTCAACGGCCTGGGCTAAGCCTAAATCTTTGAGCTACTACTTCTGATTAGATTAAAATGGATCGTGGGAGGGGAAGCATTTGTAGAGCGCAGCGTTGGGAATCTTGACTGTACAAACAAGCTGAGATTAGCTGCATGGTGAGCCCAATAGGAAGGGCACTCTTTGAAGTTGGGTGTCTGCCTGGCTTAATTTTGCCAATGCTCTGGCATGAGGGAGCAGAAAGATCCCAAAAAGGCACATCACAGATTTCTTGCCAAGTGGAAATTCTGCTTATGTGCATGTTCGGGGAAGCATTGGGGTATAGCTGTATTCTAGGAAAGGGCAGTGAGGGCAGGCTTCTTCCTGGCATGCGGGGGAAGTGTGACATGTGAAATATCCCAAGTTTGAAGAGTCAGCATGAAAAATCATCCTTGATGGAAAAGCTGTTTGCTGGGGCACTTATATCCTTTTTTTCTTCCACAGACAAGGGTGCAATAGAAACATTTATTATAGACTAGGGCAACTCAGAGTGAGTTGTGAGCTGGAAAAACTGTGAATTCCTTTTTTAAGCTTGAACAGAATTTTTCCAGCTTCTGAGCTGAGCTCTGGACAGTGAAGCATATGAACTACTTATGATTAGGTTTGTAAATGCCATAAAAAATAATCTCTTTATGAACTAGGTGTGTATCATGGCCTGTGACCGGGAGAACCCTTCAGGGGTGTGAAATGTCTGTCACAGTTGTTTTCCTCTTGAGTCACCTGAGAGCTCCTGCTTTTTCCTCCTGTAGTTTTCCTCCAGACTTTTTTCATTTGCTTCAGGGCAAGTGATGGACACACAGCCATCTGTAACTGTCTGCTGAGCTTTATCTCCCTGAGCTGGAGTGGGGAGTGGTCATCTCCTTCCCAGTCATGCTCTGGAGCTGGGAATGGAGTGTTTAGAGCAGCTCTTTTGCCACCATTGCAGTAAACATACCCCAGCATGTGCCTGTCTGGCAAAGGACCCGATCTTTATGGCTTTGCTCTTGGCTGATAATCAGGCAAAAGCAGTTAAACAAGAGTTCATTCCTTTGTAATCTCTCTGTCCTGCTGCTGCGTGGCCCTGCATGGTGTGGGCTGGAGGGAACAGGCTGTGTGTAAGCAGGAGCACAGCAGCTCAAAGGTAGCTGGGGTTTGACTTTAAGTGCAAGGAAGCCTATTTTGAGCAGGCAGGGCCTGGGAGGATTCATGCCTGCTGCAGGGGAGGCACCTGTGACAGCGAGTGGCTCTGCAGGGCCGGGATTACAGTCCTTGCTCGGGGATTATGGCTCTGCTGCTGCACGAGCCCCCAGAGAGCACACGGCTTAAAGAATCACCCAGGGACTGGGCCGGGGGGGGAGTGGGCCAGGCTGGGGCTGGGATAGGGCTGGATGTGCCT
Source organism: Vidua chalybeata (assembly GCF_026979565.1). Lineage (NCBI taxonomy): Eukaryota > Metazoa > Chordata > Aves > Passeriformes > Viduidae > Vidua > Vidua chalybeata. The sequence goes on from NC_071546.1 coordinate 5,858,700, forward strand.
TCTGCACGTGGGCTGTGGAGGGTGAGCACACTGGGACATGGAGACCTGCTTGGACGGGCACTGGGCAGGCTTCCCTGAGCTCACCTGGAGCAGGTGATGCTCTAACCAGCTGAGCAGTTCCCCAGCCTGCATGCTGCTTCTGCTGTCTTATTAAGCAAAACCCTTTATTTTTTTTTTTTTTTGCTATTGAGAACAATTAAAAAAAAAAATTCCCCTCTTAGGTAAGAGGCACAGGCTGTGCAGTAGCTGCTGTGGGTACTGGAGCTGCCTGCAAGCCCTGGGCTGTACTCCAGTCTGATTTCACCCTTTGCTCAGAGCCATGGATTTACCATCATGGGTCACTGTGGTGGGAGTGCTGGACAGTGGCTGTCAGAGGAGATGGGCAAGGCTGCCTGTGGCCCTGCTCTGGGACTGCTTGGGAAGTGTTGAGCAAAGGTAGTATTTAACTATGTCTGGAAGCCTCAGGTGATCCTGTCATGCAACTAAATGCAAACATATGCCTGGATAGGAGCTGTTTAACTTTTGTCCCTTGGCACAAAGGCCAGTGCAGGCCGTGTGTGCTGCAGGTTATGTGGGACAGACTGACCAGGAACGGGTGGTAAAATGATACCTCCAGGCATGGTCACAAGGAGCTGGCACAAGTGGATTTTTTTTTTATTTTACTGTGGCTGGTGTGTTAAGGGAGTTAGGTGTGACTTGAGTTGAAATGTTGATATTTGCTTTGCTCTCAAAACTAAAATGACTTTTGTGTATTTATTTTCTTCTCCCTTACATGGAGCTGAAGCATGGAGTGAGAGAAGGGAGTGAAGAATATTTTGGGAGGGAACACAGACCCTTCCCTTACTTGTCTGGAAGGAGCTGCCTCTGCTGGAAGCTCATGTCACTTCTAATAAGGTGTTTTAATGCTTATTCAGATGGGAAGATAGAGCAGTCTTTGCTTGTTGTCACTGCTCACCTCTCCTGTGGAGATCAGCTCTGGCTGTTTCACACTGATTTGAGCTGCCCTGTTTCCAGTGCTGTGTGGCTCCTCTGCTTTTGGGGGCTGTTGGGGCATCAAGGGGGTGAGCTCTCTCCTAGCCCCTGCTCTTTCACATGCTTGGCCTGAGCTTTAAAACCTTCCTAGTCTGTGGGCTCCTGTAAGTGAAGTGACCTGTATGGAAATCCCCTCTCTTGGGCTCTGTGGTTTACAGAGCTCTGCATCCTTGCAGCTGCTCATGTTGTTCAGGAGCCCCTCCTGGTTATGCTGATAGCTGTGCATTGTGGTGGTGTGGGGTGACACCTGTCTGTGACAGCACGGGGTCTGGGGAGGATATTTTGTGTATTGCTGCTTGCTGCAGTGGCATGAGGTGATCTGTACCACTGACCCCGAGTGCAGAGCACCTGAGAAGCCCTGGGAACAGCTTACACCTACCTGTCCCTGCAGGCTGCACAGGGTTAACAGGTCTGTGCCTCTGCCCTCTTTTGCCACCTCCCAGGCTGGCCCAGCTCCATGTGCCTTTGTCTAGGAAAGGTTGACTTTCACCTTGTTCCTGTTTACTCCCAGGTTTATGTACACGGTGCTGGGGAGGGAGGCCAGGAGCGAGCGCTAGGTCTCCATGCCAAAATTATAAACTTGATAAAGGGCTCTGTACACTGTGAATGCCCCAGTCCCTGCAGGTCTGACTCCCTTTACAGCTTGCTGGCTGTGACCCTTCAAAGGAGCTTTTAATGAACGCTGTGTTTGATCAGAGACAAGGGACAGCTGTAAAAGCCAGTTCCATGTTTGGAAAACTTTGTTGCTGTCCCAAAACACCATTTAGTTTTTTTTGAAAGGGTTTGCAAAGGTGGTGGTGAGGACATGTAGGCTGGGGCAGGTGAGCTGCCTGGGTTTGTTATTTCCCAGAACTTGCCAGTGGCTGGGGAAATTCACACATTGCACAAAAACCTTGTTTGCTGCCTCAATAAATAGCTGATCTTGCTTTGAGAAGAGGTGAGTGGTATTCTGAGGCTGTATGGGAAAACCCCAGGAGCATGAAATGGAGTGGGATGGGTTAGGGATGGAGCACAGCAGGGCTGCCTGGGGTCTCAGGAGTGTTATTCCTGTGTCTTCAATGAGCAAAGAGTGTCTGGCTTCATCCAGTAGCGCAGCCTGTCTCAAAATATGAGGCTTCTGTGCCCAGCTTTTCCAGGAATGACACTCACAGTTCACGTGCCTGATGTGCTGGTTGTCTGGGCAGGGAATAAACTCTCTTTTTTTTTTTTTTTTTTTTTTTGCCACTGGCAGGCAGGAAAAGCTTCTGCTCCCCAGCATGCTGTTTAATCTCCCTTCGTGCTTACTGGGGATAAAGCTGCTTAACATGAGGAAGAAATCCTTGAACTAGACTCCTGCAGGAAAGGTTGATTCTTGTACAGAGCCCTCCTAGAGAGGAGCATATTAATTGTAGGACTCCAGTTCAGCTGCCAGGGTGAGGTGGGGCTGTGCAGCCGCCCTGACTCTCCCAGCAAGTCCCTGGCCTGGCTCCAGTGCAGGGACAGCAGGTGGTGGAAAGCAGGCTCAGAACAGCACAGTTGCAGAAGGTGTTAAGCTGGATGTGGCCAGGGATGACTTGGCAAGGGCTGACCATCCTCTTGTGGTCATCTCAGAGCTTTTCCTTCTTGGCCACAGCCTGCAAACCCAGAGGAAGTACAGGCACCTTCCGAGGTGCCTCTTCACCAGGCGGCAGAGCTGCAGGGAGGGTTGCGTGCTCTTGGAAAGGGATGTACTTTTTTTAAACAATACTCCAGGGAGCTCTTTATGTGGCACTTGAGAAGCCCCAGCGCTGTTGCTCTGAAGTCCTGTGAAGGTGCCTGTGTGCCCTCTCACAGGTGTGTGTGTGTGAGGAATGTGCCTGCTCCAGACCTGCCCTGTGAGCACTGCACTCCAGTGTTAACTCTTCCCAGCCTGCCCGTGCCCCAGCTCCCAGGCAGGACCTGCTTCCTAGAAGTACATGCCTTTAAACCTGGAGAGTAATTGTGGAGGTGCCCAGCAGCCCTCTGACTTCCCTGTGGGATGAACCTGTAATGCAAGGCCACTGCCCACAAGAAAAGTTTCCTGTATGGTTTGCGAAGTTCTTGTGGCCTCCAGGAACTTCCCCATCCTTGCTCAAGAGGATGATGAAGAATGATTTCAGGGAACGCTCCCATATAATCTTATTTATGCTTGTGAGTCAGTAATTTCCTTCTTATGTGCCCTGCTGGTAAACACTGTCTGTCCTGATTTAAATAGGGATTTTTGATAGCCAGGCCTGGTGAGTTGCACAGCGTGCACTAATCACTGTGGCTGTGTGCCACCACTCAGCTCGTGGTTGGGCTGATCTGATATGGCCAGTGGGCTGTCCAGTCACTCCAGGGCTTAAACCTGGGTTTTCTTGAGCTGCCCTTGCTTGGACATTACTGGCTGTGACTCATGGTGAAGTACAGGGTGAGCTGGCACTGGGGTGTGGCTCAGCACAGCACTTGCCAACATCAATCTCTGCCTGGTACGGAGCTTTTTGGATCTGCAGCAGACGTAGTCCCCAGCCCCAGGAATTGGGTTCTTCCTGCACCTCATGAAATGGCCAGAAGGTGCCCTGGGAACAGCTACTGCATGCTGGCAAGCAATTTCCATTGCAGGGCTGGCTGTGGCTGGATTTCACATATCTTGAAATGAATTTGCCTTGGAGCAAGTGATCCATAAAGTTAGGAATGCCTGATTCCAGGCTGGGAGAGGATTCCTTCCAAGCTGCCTTTCCTCCCGGCCCCCTTCCCAGCATCTAGTGCCAGGCTTGGCACAGCAGAGAGAAAGGGTCTGGGAGGAGAGCTGGCCTCAGCACTTCATGCCCTCTGGGCTGTTCATCTGCTTATCCTGTAGCGGGGTTGCTGGGGAAAACAAAAATGCCTCAATAAGCAAGGAAAAGCACATCCAGTGCCACTGCTCCTGGTGCAAAAAATGAGAAACATCTTGTGCTTGTTTGTGGCCAACCCCGTGTGCCAGTGGGCAGGGGAATGGGGCTGGAAGCAGGGCTGGGGGAGGGCAGAGGAAGCTGACACATGGCTCGTGGCTGATTGTTTGCCTTGGTTAGAATCAATAGCGGATGTAATTCACCACCTCCGGGCTGTGGGATGGGCCACACCTGGCCAGGTGAGCAGGGGGGCTGACCCCAGCTGCTCAGGGCTCGGTGGTGCTGCCATCCAGCTCTGAGTGTCCCCACGAGTCTCTGATCCTCCTCACCCCAGGGAGGCTGTAGCCCGGTAAGCTTGTACATTGGGAAAAACCCTCAGATGTGCAGGACTGTGCAATGCTCTTCTGGGTAGACAAAACCTTTGTCAAGACTTCCCAGTTGTCCTGTGAGGACAGCATGAAAGAATGTTGTCAGCTTAGCCCCCAGCTAAGGGACCTGTCCATCTGCATTGTGCCCCTTGCCTCGGGGGAAGCGGTTGAGACCCCCTCCATGGTGATGATTTCATGTCTCTGGAAGCATCTGGAGTCTGTGGGGTGGTGTTGAGCAACCCCAAAGCTCATACCTGTGGTACCCTCACCGGCCTGGCCCCAGGGTGAGGAGAAATACTTCTGGGAAGTTGCATAACTTTGGTGAGGGCAGGAGATTTGGGCTTGTGGCTCCTTCAAGGTCCAAGTGCAAATGAGCTCTGGTGTGCTCATTTTGTGTGTGTGCACAAATTGCCGTTGTGGCCAAACAGCTGATAGCTGGGAGGCTCTCCAGCTTTCCTGCTGTAACTGCACTCCTTGGGCCTTTGGATCCTGCAGATATTTTATGGGTTTGTTTGTTTACATGCTTTTAAAGAAGGTGATGCAGGGGAAGCTCTTCCTTCGGGCAAGTCATTACTGATAGCAGTGCTCTTGAACTCAGCCTGTATTGCACTGCAATTCAGCTGAACTGACAGACCAGCTCTTAACCCTTGGGTGATAAAATAGGCTTGTTCTCAGTATAAAGAGTGGGGAATTGCTTTGGCATGAAGCTTTGGTGCTATGCAAAAAACTGGCCTACACCCATCAGGCTTTTTTCCTGGGAATTACAAGTCCTTCCAAACTCTCCCTTATCATAAGCTGAAGGCACTGCTTTTCCAAATGCTTTGCCACAAACTCCTGACTGAGATCCTGTTGTGATATTTTCACCCTGTGTGTTTGGGTGAACCTCTTCAATCTACAGCCCTCAGGAAATTCCCCTCCCAGCCTGGCTCTCACTTCTGTTCTGAGAAATTCTAGGGAAATTCAGCTGATAAAGATAAGGCTTTTGGTAGAGAGGAAGTTCAGCATTTAATATTTTTCTGGTGGAAATGATGTGCTCAGGCTCTGAACCTTCTGTGAAATGCTTCTGGAGAGTTGTTCATATTTAACATGTCTCCACCCCCATTTACAGGTGAGAGAAACTGAAACCATGGATGCTGGATGGCTTGACTACCCTGCCTCTGGGGACTTGCCAGATGATGAAGACATTGGTGATTTCAGGCCTCACTTAACGTCTGATGGCTTAGATATAGATGAGACATCTGGGTCAGGAGGTGAGTGGGGAAATGGATCTCCCTCAGCAGCTGCTGTGAAATTTCTTTCAGCACCAGCCCTTGAGTGATGGGCTAAATCACAGCCAGAGCTCCAGAGAAACCACAGTGTCAGGTGGAGATGAAAACTGTGACTCGTAGTCACTCAGATGAGAACAGTGAAAGTAGTGGTGCTGTGATGTTGAATCACTTGGAGAGGACAGATGGAGTCCAGCCAAGCTTGTCTTGCTGCAAATGAAAAGGCCTTGTGCTGGCTGGATCTTTTTCCTGTTGAACTCCAAAGAACTGCTGAGAAACTTAAAAAAAAATAATCTATTGTTGAGGCAGTGTTAAAAGGCCTAAAGTTAATGTCTCGGTTGAGGCCAAACAAGGTAAAGGACTAGCTGGTGTTCAAGTGAACTCTCTGTGACATGCAAAGCTGCCTGCCCAAACCAGTTTCTGTAGCTCTGTGTCCCTTTATGTGAACATTTGTTCTCTAAAAGTAAAAGAACAGATGCTGAAATCAGTGCCTGACATGTCTGGGCAGATCTGGAGGGTTGGTGAAGGATCCTTTAGGGATGGGTGGTGGGAGCAGTGCCCTCCATTGGCATTACCTTATGTAAGCTGTGGCAGACCTGCTCTGCAGGGCCAATGGGTCCAGCTGAAGATCCCTCCCAGTGGAGAGGTGTTGGTTTCAAGATTACATCTCGTGGTCTTGTGCAATCCAAGTCATTAAACGATAAATAGAACCAGTAGATAAGAGGGGCTTGTAGAGGACAAGAGTCCTAGTATGTGCAGTTGCTGGTATTGCAGGAGGGGTCTGAATCCTGTAAAAACAATGTAATGAGACAAAAATTAAGAGTCCTTTTTTTTTTTTTGCCCCTTCTGCAGACTACCCAGACTCTGAAGATGGCTTGTATCTGACCACCATGGATACCCCTGTGGTAGGTATTGCCCCAGTGTGTCTTTAAGCAGCATGTAGCTCCTCTGCTCTGTCTGTGAAACTTTCTGAACACCCTCCCTGCTGCAGGACGTGGCATCAAGACGAATCCACCTGCATGAGCAGGCACAGTGTACTCGCAGTGCACTGAGCAAACTTTCTATTCCCTGCACACCCTCCTGGTTTCAGCTGTGGGTAGGCTGGGTGCTGCTTGCTGATGGGTGTGGTTTGTCTGTGTTCTGTAGATATCTGACAACTATATCCCTGGAGATACTGGGAGAAAGATAGAAGGCGAGAAGAAAAACACAGTGGTGGACAATGAAATCATTCCAGACAAAGCTGGACCTGTCGAAGAGAACCTGTCCAACAAGATCTCCATGGCAAGCACAGCCAACAGCAGCATCTTTGAAAGAACAGAAGTCCTTACAGGTAATACTTCACCTTGTCCTGGTAAATCATTAATGCTGAAAATCAAAATGCTTTCTGTTGTCCCCTGTTTCTCTGGGGAGCAGCTCCCTGCTGACAGGGGAATGAGTTGCTTTACCTCTGTGGCTACCTGTAGCAGGGTGGCTTCTGCCTCCCAGTCCTTAACAGCAGAGCCTGCTGTTGTCTTTGCTGGGGTAAACAGCTTGTTTTTGAGCCTGCCAGCTGACTGTTGGCTTGACTCATGTGGCAGCTGCTCTGCACCCAGAGACTGCCTCAACAAGAAGTGTCTCTGGTCATAAAGTAGTGACATCATAGATTTTCATATCAAATACAGGCATTTTTCTTCCAAGGTCTGCCTTTTCTGAGCTTTGTCAGGAGCCAAGCAACCCTTCTAAGGGATTCCAACTTGTGGTCAGCTGTAGGAATCTGAGTACCAATGTCTAGAGCAAAGCCAAGCGACTGCCTTCCCCTCAACATGTGGGACAGGTCTCAGGTCTGTCCCCAGCAGCATATTGCTGCTTCAGGCACTTGGCCTGATGGTCCAAGTATAAACCCAAGCCCTTTGTGCTGGTCTGCAGTCAGAGAAGAGATTGGAAGAGTGAATTGCAAACCCATTTAACAAAGAAGATGATTTAGTGCAAGCAATAGGTGTCACAACAAGGAATAAACTTCAGTGAAGTCTTGTGGCCATGCTTGGTGTGAGGAGAGAGGAAATCTTAGTGGTTTTTTGCAGATTTGTGGGTTTTGGTTGTTGGGGTTTTCTGATTTTTTTTTTTTTTTTTTTTTTTTTTTTTTTGAGGGAAGTGTTGTTGGTAATTGGATGTTGATCAATTGAAATACAGAGTCCTCAGGGTGTGCTCACACAGGTTGTTAACAAAGCATTCAGATTGGAGCTGCACCACTTTCCTTCTGTGGGTTGTGGTGGGGCTTTTTTGGGTGGGTTTTTTTTTGGTTTTTTTTTTGTTTTGTCTCTATACAGGGAGAACATCATCTTGTCAACATTTCTTTTTTGGACTAAACTGGAAGATTAACTCAAACTGGTTAATGTGGAACATGTGATTATTCTGTGGTTGGACTGGAAGCAATCCTGGCCTTTGCCAGTAACATCTGCTGTTGCTGAAAGTGCCAGCACATGCAGTGACAGGCACATGGACACTGACTCTGGAGGCAGCTCTGGGGGCTGTTACTCTTGAAGCAGTGGTGGTTTGGAGTTGTCCAAGACTTATTCCAGTCTCTCTTTCCTCCCCAGCTCTCATTGCAGGAGGAGCAGTGGGTCTCCTGTTTGCCATCTTCCTGATCCTGCTCTTGGTCTATCGCATGAAGAAAAAGGACGAGGGCAGTTACGACCTGGGGAAGAAACCCATCTACAAGAAAGCCCCCACAAACGAGTTCTATGCCTAAAGCTCAGCAGCACCTTGTGCCCATCAAGGGACAAGCAGACTGTATGGAAACACTGTGCCCTCAGATGAGATGTGCTGAACAAATGCTTTTTTATTTTTTGGATTGAATTTCAAAGTGGCTTTGAGAAAAAACAAACTTCCTTCGTGACCCTTCCCATCCCACTCAGCTAACAAGGGCCCAATGAAATACAAAGAGTCTGAAAAAAAAACCTCAGTGTATTTTTTTTCTAAGTTAGTGTAAAAGGAATAAAGATGCCAAATTTTCTGCTTGGTTTTATAGAGGGTATATAAACACAAACCAGACTGTATGGAAGCAAACACCATGTGTTTGCATCCAGTGTGCCGTGCTGGGATTGGCTGCTTCTATAGAAGATGGCTTTTTGTATAAATCTTGCTACTAGATGTCTTGCAGCAGGCTGTTGATGCAAAGCATTTTTGTGGAGAACTATTTATGAATCTCTTACACTACAGATAATGTTGCCTTATCAGGGAGTAAAAGGCCCACAAGGGCTCAATATCCCTGAATGCCATAAAGGGCCTATGGGAATGTCTTCCCCAGGAGACTTCTGTCTCTTCCTGTTGGCCCCAGGCAAGGGTCATTAGTCCTTGAAATCAGGACAGCCAGTTGTGTTTGGCTATGGCAACACCCTTTCCTTGCCTGCAGTCTCTTACCTTTTTTTAAGGATTGCTTGTAGGATTTTTTTATAACAAAATTTAAGAGAAAATAGCCTAATGTTTATATAAAGTTTGTAGAAATTGTTTTGAAATAATAAAAAAAATCTACTTTTTTAATTTCCTCAGATTTATTTTTTCAATCCCTTTGTGTTTCCTTTGGCCGGGCATTTCTCTGGAGATGCTGTTTTATATGATTTATATTCTGAACTGAAGCAGAGTTAGCTACAGAGTGTTACAGGTTTCTTCTAGTTCTACAGCAGCTACTATAGAGGGTAAAGATATTTATGGTTTTCTCATAACTTTTCTAGGAGTTTTTAAAATAGAATTATTTATAGTTTCTGAAATGGCTGCTTTCTCATTTGGTAACTTTTATCCTTTTTATGTAAAACACTGATATAATGAGTCTCTGTGAAAACTATTTAAGCTTTATTCTGTGAATTTCAATTACAAATTCAAGGCAATAACTTCTGTATGCAAAGTTGGATGCATAAATATGATTGAAGTAGGGAAAAGACAGGAGTAATTCTAGGCTGTAATATATTACAATCAGTCCTATAGAGCTATATATTATATATTTTACTGAGATATATACAGATGAGAATGAAAAGGCTGGAGTTAATTCTTCAGCAGCCTTATGGTGTGGTGTGCAAGAGGCTTTTGATCTTGTTTGTGCTGCTGTTTGTCCAATGTCTTGTGTAGAGCACCAAGGGCTTGTGCTTGGGAAGGAGCCCGGGGGCTCCGTGGCCGTGTCCAGCTCCTGCAAGCAGCTGCAGCCAGGATGTGCTGGGCTGGATGCACAGAGTCAGAGCAGAGATCCCCACCTCGAGCTGCCCTTGGGAGCAAGCTCTGGAAGCTTGCAGAGTGGAGGTGACAACTTTCTGTCCCCTGCGGTGCTGTGCCAAGCCCTGCCTCAGGGAAGGTGGATCTGAGCTCTGCCTGGGTGGCATCTCCCACCGGGAAGCACGGAGCTTTCATAGGGGCAGGCTCTGAACTCCCCCACTGTGGCTCTTTTAACATCCCCTGGACATGGCTCCTACCTCCACTGAGGGTGGGACCAACCCCCCAGTCTCCCAGAGCAAAGGGTGCTGTGTGTCTGGTGCCACTGTGTCAGGAAGGTGTTACAGAACCACCAGCAAGTTGGGTCCTCCTGCATCTGTGAGTCTGTGATGTGGTGTGAGATGAAAATCTGTGTGTGGGTCCCCAGAATGAGCACTTGAGCAGGCAGCACCAAGCCAGGCAGTTGCAAAGGCTGGTTGGAAATTTTCATGCCTCCTTCCTGAGGATTTGCTGTAGGCTTGAGGCCAAATCCAGAGAGATGATAGAAAAAAATGTGTGAGGCAGGAACATGTGTTGAGACATCGGGGCAGAGGAGAGGTCCTCCTGCGGGTGACTCACTCGCTCCCAGTACAAGTGTGTTCAGGGAAACTGTGGGCTCTGGGAGGCTCTCAAAGCTGCACAGAGTTCACAGGAGGCTCTGCAAAGGAGAGGGAGGACTGTACTGCCTGTGGACAGCACTGCCAGGCAGGCAGGAGCTGTGGCTGCTTCTCGGGATATTCAGATTCTCTTGTGTAATTGCTCTTGGGGATTTTCCACTGTTACTGGTTTTGTTGTTTTTTGGGTTTTTTTTTTTTTTTTTTTTTTTTTGTTTGTTTTTGTTTGTTTGGGTTTTTTTTTTCCTCAAATAAATGGTACTTTCTAAAACTGGCTTTTTGGACTGTTTCTGATCTGAAATTACTTTTTGGAGCTGGCTAACCAGGAGCTAATGTTTGTGTAACCACTTGGTTTACTGAAGGGAGAGGCGCACTGGGACCTGGCGCGGTGGCCTGCGGCTCAAAGGGGCTTTGTCAGCAGCTCCTGAGTGCCTGCAATGCCCAACCCATGCATGATTCCCATAGCACCAGCTGCCCTGGGTCTCTGGAGCTGCTCAGCTCCTCCAGACAAGTAAAGCAGAGACAGCACAGTGCCATGGGGTGAGTGTCCTGCCTTGTGCTGTTTTGTGATGACACTTGGAGAGCGCTGTCCCCTTGTAATCGGGAGGAGCAGAGGGAGGTAGAAAGAGGCCTGTGCCTGTCCCCTCAAATGAAAGCAGTGCACTGGGTGTTTTGCTTAATCAAGTTTCAAGCCAACCCTGTTTAAACCAATGTGGGCTTTCCACTAGGTGCAGAGCTGATCAGCTGCTCTGGGAGCAAGTCCACAGGTGCCTTCGTGCTGTTTGGGATTAAACAGCTGTACTTTTGGGCAAGCTCTGGAGGAAGCTGCTGTTTGTCCAAGCTCCTCTGCTCTGTCGGTTTGGTGCTCTCAATGGACAGGACCCACCTCTCTCCCCTGGCAGGTGGGAGAGCAGAGGCTGTATGGGGAGCAGGCTGCTCACTGGGAGCAGTGCTGAAGCTCCTCAGAAGTGCTGTATTTAAATGGATTATCATCCTCGAGAAAATCCGATTCCCTTCTCCCTGGTGGGAATTCCTGCTCCAGGTGGTTTGGATTAGCGTGGACAGAGGAAACAAATTGGGGCTAGTACACAGGCTCCCTCAGGGTGAGTGAGTAGCACGTGCTCTTCTGCTCCTTGTTGTCTGCTCTGTGCCAGGTGTGCTCTCAAAGGTCCTCTCAGAGTCTCATCCAGTGCTAAGAAAAGCAGAGCCATGTGCTCCCAGGGCTCTCCTGTGCTCCTGGGAGCTGCTGTTTGTCAGCACATCGCTGACGTACTCCTGCGATCTCCGTGTTCTCGTGGCTGTGACAGGTTCTTGGAAGTGCTGCTTGGAACAACCTATGTTTGTCACTTTTTTTTTTTTTTTTCTTTTCCCTTTCTTTCTCTCCTGGGCTTCGTCTCTTGGTTGCAAGAATGCTGTGTACTTTCCAAAACTGCCCTCAGTGTAAAAGTGCCTTGTTTTTGCAAAGCAATCTGGACGGGTAGTCTGCAGATCCCCAGAGCACAAGCCTGGCTGCCTGCCTGTCCTTGCAGAGCCCCAGTTCCTGAGATGGATTTGTCACCATTCCCTCCATCTGCCTGTACCTGGTTGTGTGCTGAGAGGTACCAATACCATGAGAATTCCTGGTCTTCTTCTCTGACCTCACAGTTGGCACTTTTTGGTTTTCTTCTTAGTGCTGCTCTGGTTTTAAAACCAAAAGGTTCAGGATTTGCTTTATCTGGTTTGAAAATAGCTGGAACCCTCCCAGGTACTGATGTGATCGAGCAGCCAGGGAAGTTCTGCCATTCCCAAATGCTCCCTGAATGAGGGACATGGAGGAGCTGGAAAATTAGATGTAACCTTGCTGACCCCCTTTGCTTTATGGCTTCCAGGGGGTTTTGAGGTGATGTTTGTGGGTGTTTGGGTCCCTTGTTTTGCAGTGTGAGCTGAGGCACTGGGCTGTGTGCCAAAGGTGCCAAAATGGCTCACAGCAGTGATGTGCTGGTGATTGTGGTGCCTGTCCCCAGCACCTCGAACCTGCAGAGTTTGGGAGGGCACAATTCCTGCACCCTGGAGATGTGGTGTTTGCCATGAGCCTCCCCCAGCCCCTGGGTACCGAGTCAGGTGCACAGTTGGGCTCCCTGTGGCTGCAGGCAGGGTCAGGGTGAGCACAGGGATGGGAGTCCTGGGTACAGCCCTCCCCTGCCCTCTGGGGCTGGAGTGGGGCATCACTGGCTCCCAGTTAGCTGAATAAGCTGGGACTGTGTGGGAGGTACCAGAGCAGGTTGTCTTTGGGGCTGGGGTCTGCCAGGTGAAAACTTTCCTTCCTCTGGTATCACTGGGTGCAGGTGACCCTTTGCTGTAGGGATGTTCTGATACCTGGGGCTAAAACCTGTCAGTTCCTCCTTCCCTGTCCTCTGTCCCATCTTGCTTGGTGCCAGTCATGGTGCAGGTGGTGATGCCCAAAGTTCGGGTCCCTTTGGGGGCTCCAAGCCTGTCCCCTGTGCCAAAGGGGCTCTTGGAGGGTTGTGTTTCATAGAATCAGAATATGACTTGCTTTGAAAGGGACCTCAAAGTCTGATCCTCCACCGCCCCTGCCAGGGGCAGGGACAACTTCTACTAAACCAGGTTGCTCAGGGCCCCATCCAACACGATTTTGAATGCTTCCAGGATTGGGACAACTGTAATTTCCTGGCAGAACACTGCAACATCCCCCCAGCCCCCCCCACCATTATCCTGCTCCCCCACCCATTATCTCAGCTCCCGGTTATCCTACCCCCCCCGTTTTCCCGGCTTCCCGTTATCCCAACTCCCCCTGTTATCCCGGCCCCACACATTACCCGCCCTCCCTCCCGTTATCCCGGCCCCCCCATTATCCCAGCTTCCCCCCAGTTATCCCGCCCCCCCGCCCCGTTATCCCGGCTTCCCGTTATCCCGCCCCCCGCGTTATTCCAGCTCCCCCAGTTATCCCGACTGCTCCCCGTTATCCCGCCCCCCCCCCGTTATCCCAACTCCCCCCGTTATCCCGGCCCCTCCCATTATTCCGGCTCCCCCCGTTTTCCCGGCTCCCCGTTATCCCGGCTCCACCCGTTATTCTGCCCCCCACCCGTTATCCCGGCTCCCCCCGTTATCCGGCTCCCCCCGTTATCCCGGTTCCCCCCCCGTTATCCCGGTTCCCCCCGTTATCCCGGTTCCCCCCGTTATCCCGGTTCCCCCCGTTATCCCGGTTCCCCCCGTTATCCCGGTTCCTCCCCCGTTATCCCGGTTCCCCCCGTTATCCCGGTTCCTCCCCCGTTATCCCGGTTCCCCCCGTTATCCCGGCTCCCCCCGTTATCCCGGCTCCCGCCCCTCCCGTCCCGCTCCCGCGTGTCTGCTGCCCCCTCCTGGGCACGCCCGGCACGGCAGCCCCGCTCTCCCCGGCTCTGCCCCGCTTCCCGCTGCCTCCCACCGCCAAGGGGATCATTCAGGGGGCTTCCCGCTGCCTCCCACCGCCAAGGGGATCATTCAGGGGGCTTCCCGCTGCCTCCCACCGCCAAGGGGATCATTCAGGGGGCTTCCCGCTGCCTCCCACCGCCAAGGGGATCATTCAGGGGGCTTCCCGCTGCCTCCCACCGCCAAGGGGATCATTCAGGGGGCTTCCCGCTGCCTCCCACCGCCAAGGGGATCATTCAGGGGGCTTCCCGCTGCCTCCCACCGCCAAGGGGATCATTCAGGGGCTGTCCCTACTGGTTATAGGCTGCCCGACCGGCCCCGCTGCGGGTGGGAATTCCTCGGCGGCGGCGGCTTCTGCAATAGGACCGCGCTCTGCGGTGTCAGTAATGGTGGTGAATCCTGCTGGATGCGGAGTTTGTCTTTTTTCTTTTTTCCCCTTTCCCCCCTTCTTCTCCCCCCCCCCACCTTTTTTTTTTTCTCCCCCGTCCTTCTCCCCCTGTCCCTTTCTGCCCGTGGGGTTTGCCATGGGCAGGGATGGATACGAGTCTCCACGGATGTCCCCATGGATGTCCCCACGGCCCTGTGAAGGTCCGGGGTGCTGAGGGTGTCCCCAGTGCCAAAGGCACTGGCTGACCTGCGGGCCCTGCCCTTGCTGCTGCAGCGTCGCCCTGCTAGCCCTGGGAAGGGTGGAGGCTTGGGGCATTTTGCCCAGGATTGGAGGGAAAAGACCTGGTTTTTAATCACAGGCTGGTTATTTTGGGGAAGCGGGGGGTGCAGGAGATGGTCTGGCTGCTCGAGGCCCATGGAAGGGAACAATGGAGCCACTGTGCAGCCAAACGTGCCAGCTCCCGTCAGAAAGGTCCAGCGAGGGGTTTTCAGCACGTTTCTATTCCGCTGCTCAGGTATAATTACACGGGGGAACAAAGAGCCCTTCAAAGCCACCCGCTCCCCCAGCACAGCCCGGGGCTGTGGGCACGCACACGTGTCGGCTCTCGGCAGGGCGCGAGGGTCGGTGACCGTGCACACCCACAAAAGCAGCCCACTGGGGCTGGTGACATTGGGCAGGGGCTTGGGAACAAACTCTGGCTGCATCCCCAGCTTCCTTGGGAGCCACAGCTGCAGTGGGGAGGCTCCTCTCCCAGAGCCACACTCCTGGTGAGCACCCCAAGGCAGAAAGCAAAGAGCAAATCTCACCCTGCCTCTTGGCACCCACCCTGCTCTTGCTGTTCATTTAGATATTAGGTTTATGAAGTGCCTTTCCTTCTCCCTCTGGCCAAATCTGCTGCAGAGGTGAGGGGCACCAGTGGGACAGCTGGGGCTTCACCCCTAAGCTGTCCCAGCCTGATCCAGCCAGGGCAGGAGGCTTGATTTAGGATATGGGGCACGGGGATTCTTGCAGGCAGCACCACCACGCAGCCGGGTGCCAGTGTGCTCCATGCATGGTACTGCACAGCCCTGCCTGCTCCTCACAGTGCTCTGGGCAAAGCCATGCCAGGGTCCTGCCAAGCCCCACAGCCTTGGGGCTGTGCATGAGCACCCAGGGGTGCTGCTCAGCCCATCCATTGGCAGCTCCACCGATGCCAAATCCCCCCTGTCCTCACAGGGAGGGAGCTCCATCCAGTTATTTCCTTCTCAGTGCTGATCTGTTACTGCCTGCCTGGTCTGCACCCTAATTACTGCAGCACTGCATGGAAATCAGGGCCGTGTTTTCAAGCCCAGTTGTTTATTTAAGTTGTTTAAAAAGCTACTTTCCTTCCCTAGTGAATCCTGAGAAAACGATCCATGTGTTTCTTTTGAGAGCAGGATGAAAGGAGCTTGCCCTCCATCCGGCCCCGCTCACTGGATCCCCAAACCCCCCAGCAGTGCTGCAGCGTGGGGCTGACCACAGGGAGCCGTGCCCAGCACTGACCCTGCACCCCTGATCAGGCCACCAAACCCCAGCTTCAGCCTTGGGGCAGTGGTCCAGCACTGCAGCCCTGTGGGACACTGCTGGCCCCTGGGCTTGGTCCTTCCCTGAACTGCAGGGAGTCCAAAGCTTGACAGGAATTAGCTTATTTTCAGCTTGCTTTTAGGAAAAAAAAAAACCCAAAACCACTGACAAAAAGGAAGCCTCATTTTCCACAGGCTTTTTGGCTGCATGGGCAGGGCTGAGTGCCCAGGGCTGTGGGCACAGAAGCGTGGCAGTCTCTGCCCCTGAACAGGCCATCTCGGGCCCAGGGCTAATAACAGCCACTCCTGGCATTGCTGGTGACACGGGCACCCACGGGTGCCTCGGGCTCGCTCTGTCCTTGATGCTGTTTGGGTTTATTTCAGAGCCTGGCCAGCAGGGCCACACGCCTGAGCAGTTCCCGATGTGCTTGAAGCCTCTTGAGCAGGTAATTGTAATTCCTCAGCAACCCAGCTTGGCTTATTTTGGCCCCAGCATAGTTTTGCATCCTGAGGCCCAGCTGGGTAATTTATAGCTCTGTCAGAAAAAGGATAAAATCAGCACAGGGTTTCTGGGCACTGTGCAAATCTGTGTGCTGGGGCCAGGAGTACCCTTGGTGGGATGCTCAGGGACCCAACTGGGGTGTGTGGGTAGTGTTGGGAGCAGGTTGGTAGGAGAGGGATTTTATGGCTTGTGATGCAGTAACTGGCCCCTTGGTTCTGGCTGGCTGGCTGGGTCCCTTTTGTGCACTGCATCAGCCCTGGGCATCAACACCTTGGGGGCAGTTTTCAAGAAAAGGTTTCTCCCTGCTCCTTTCCCCTGGCTGATGGGCAGAGCAGCATCCCCACATCCCCTGCTCCTGAGGGCCATTTACACTGAGCAGTGTGGGCCGTGGGCCCCCTGGCCCTCCTGGAGGCTGTGCCTGGGGGTGTGGGGCAGGGACAGCCCCAGGCAAAGGGCTCAGAGCAGGGGAGACAGGACAGGCTGCTCTCAGTGGGTGTCTCCAGCACTGGCTGCAGCTGCTCATCCTGGTGCAGATTCCCTGGTGATGCTGGCCTACACTCTGTGCTTCTCCACAGGGGATGGACAGGGACCGGGGACAATTGCCACACTCCTGTCAGGGAGGTGACCAAGTCACAGCACAGCAGAGGGAGCTGCCCCGGGGCTGTCCTTGCTGCAGCAAACACCTCACTGGTACAGAACAGCCCCACGTCTTACAGCCCCCTGGCCAGCTCCCCCTTCGCCCACCCCTTGCACTCAGGGGTTGCAAAACCCCTGCTTTAACAGAGTTTTTCTGGTCTTCCTGCAGGTGTTGTTACAAATTACCCTACAAGCAAGCCAGCCCACCTGCCACCTCAGTGCCAAGAGTGGTGTCACCAGCTGGATGTGGGCTGAGCGAGCAGGGAAGGGACATTGCCCTCCCCTTTCTGAAAAACACTCAACCAACCCATCGGGAAACCTGCTGTGTGATGTGGGGCAAAGTGCAGTGCAGTGGCTGGTTAGAAAGCAGCCAAACGATTTGACTGGGACAGAAGATGTCCCCCGGAGGTGCCCAGCGTGTCTCCCGGGCTGGCCTGGGCCCCGACGGGCAGTCGGTGATGATCCCTGGGCTGGGTTCACTAGATGGCAGCAGCTTCTTCCAAAGAGCACAGTGACACAGCCCGGGCAGGGCGGGAGACACCCAAAACGGGCTGAGTGTGCCTCTGGGATATTGTGTCATGGCGGGAAAGCCAGGATTTCCTTTTCCTTTTTGATGTTTTTAAAGGTAATGCTCTCCTCTAGGACCTGAAGTGGCTGCTTGATGTGCTGGGGCTGCTGGCAGCCCCAGCTGCACCCTGGATGGTGGGAGCAGGGGATCCCCATCACCTTCGTGCCTCACCATCACCTGGAGATGCTCGTGCCACACCGCATTTTACACATGAATTACCCCCTGCATCCCTAAAGCATTCGATGCTTTTCCTAAATCCCCAGCTCTTGGAGCCATGTAAAGGTTTTTTCATGCTCCATTTTTTACCCTCCCATGTTTCTGGCTGCCTGGGGGACAGGGAGAAGCTCCAGGCAGAGCTCAGGAGCGCAGAGCGGAGCTGTCAGACGGGCTCCGCGGGCAGCCCAGCTCGCCAGAGCCGGCGGGCCGTGTTTCCTCCCCGGACACACGCTGGCTTATTGTAGGATCCGGCAGAGACAGGCGCTGCTGACTCCCGAGCGAGAACATGCAACTGGCTGGCTGGCGCCTGTCCGAGACATTTGTGTTAATCAGCGATTATGCAAATAAACAGCTCTGCCACGCTCCCAGCTCCGCCGCGACGTGGAGCATATGTTCCTCGTGGCAGGCAAGTGTCCCCTCCAGGAGCTCAAAGCGCCTCGTTCCCAGTGTGGGACCTGCTGTGAAAAGCAGACGAAAGGCAGCCTGTGGCCGGTGGGGGAAGGCAGGAGCCCCGGGAGGCCCCCCAGCCCGCCGCTGCCACCTCTCCCCTTCCCCCATGTGGCTTGAATTACTGCGGCTGTTTGCTTAATCCATCAGGCTTCAAGAATGAGCCACTCAGTGCTTTCTTGGCCTCTCCATCCAGCAAAGTGCTGTAAACATAACAAGGCAGGCTTGTTCCAAGCCCCTGAAGTCAAGAAGCAGTGCTCCTCTTGCCCTTTGCGTCTGGGTTGGTGCTAAATATAACCCAGGGTGCTTTCCATTCATAAAATGTGAATTATGCCCTGGCCTCTGAGGGAGGGGAGCGGGTTGAGGAGCTGAGGGCTCTGGACACTCCTGATGCAGGCAGCAACCAAAAGGCTTCACCCCATCCTTTCACAGCCCTCCAGCTCTGCACTGAGTAGATGGGGGAGGAAATGCTTTTGGGGGAAATAAAGGGGATCCTCTGTTTGCGTTGATTAAAGTATTTTCTTGCATCTCACCCTCAGGTGCATTAGGGCTGGGGTGGATTTGCTGGGGAGGTGAGTGCAGGGCATGGTAAGTGTGGGCTGATGGGGTGGCCCAAGCAGCAGCAGCAGCAGCACAGGGGAAGGCCCCACTGCCCCCACAGCTGTGTGAGATATTAGAGCATTTTCCAGAAATGGAAGCACTAGAGACTTGTACCACTGCTCCCAACACCTAATGAGCACATTAGGACTTTGCCACCTGCTGGAGGAACTTGCTTTTGGATCCCTAGTGGATCTCCACGTGATCACCCTTCTTCTGTCCTCCAGCCTTTTCCTCCACCAGCCCTTGGCTGTTGGCACATGCTGTAATATTCTCCCAGTTTTCCCACAGCAGCTCCAGATGCAGAGATGTGTCTGCCTACAGCTTTTTACCCTCAGTGAGGTTCCTGTTTTGGGAAGAAGGAACCCCATCTCCTGGTGGAGTTTAGGGAGGTGCTGTTCCCTGGGAAGCCCTGGGTTAGGATGCTGGGGACCCAAGCTCTTGTGTTCCCATGGGAGCCAGGGACAGCTACAAGCTGCAGAGGGAGCAGGCCAAGACTCCAGGCATGCCTGAGCATCTCCCTGCTGGGTGGTGTGAGGATGCAAGTCCTCTGCAGCCCCAAATTCAGCACCTGGAGCCACAGTGAGGCATGGGGTGCACACAACAAGGCTGAGGATGGACTGCATGCAGGGCAGTGCTGCATCTGAAACACTCCAGATCACAGAAAACACGGAGGCAATCCGGTGCTGCTCCAGGGATGCCCATGTGTACATCCTGGGGTGCTGCAGGTCACAGGGGGCTGTGCTTCCCCTGCTCTCCTGCCCACTGCCCCGAGGTCAGGGTGGGTTGACTGCCACTGTAGTCTGGCTGCTGGGTTGTTTCAAGCCCCAGCTCAGGAGTGCCAATCCAGAAGGTTTCCAGGTACACCATGGGCCTTTGGATGCCATGGAGATCTAAATAAAGCCTTTAACACCCACTCTGCAAAATGCTCGTGTCCAGCTCCAGGAAAGCTGGCTGCTTTTTATGGCATCTAAATCAGCAGTTTGCTGCTGATGCCAGCACTGCATTTCTGCGTGTGTCTAATTGTGTGAAACAACAGAGCTTGGCAGAGCCACGCCAGCTAGGGAGGAGCTGGGTTTCACACTGAAGTTTTCTCTCTCTTTTTTCCCTTTTTCTTCTTAAATAACCCCATTTGGGCCTCCAATAAAAAACCAAAACATCTGGTGCCGGGTTTTTGGCTGCTGGGAAGCAGCTCCTGCTGAGCTGAAAAGCACAGCAGCGATGCAGGGACTCCTGGTATGGATCAGTAACACTTAAGGTCGCATTTGGGCATTATCCCTGTCCCTCCTGGCTGTTGAATATATGGACTGAGGACACTGGGGGAGCTGTGGTGCTCTACGCCAGCATGCAGGTAAATCATGCAAGTCAGTAAAAAGGCAATTGAATCAGTGAAGAGTCCTTCAAGCCTGATTTATTGATGCTCTCATGTGAGATCTCAGCAGTGTAAAATGCTGCTGTGAGAGAGAGAAAAATCAGTAAATCACAGGAGCATGGTGTGTGCTCAGTGAGCAGGGAGGACTCTTTGACAGGGCCCCCCAAGCCCTGGATGAGCCCCCCAGCATGGCTCAGGGCTGTTCCCCTTCCCTAGGCCAGCGGTGAGGCCAAGCCTGTGCCCGCCCAGCCTGCTAGGTCTGCATGAAGAGGTGGAAGTTGGTCCTGGTAAACTCCTGGTGGATGCTGTCGAGTAATTTGTCTGAGTCCTGGGGAACATCTGAGAGGACCTGCTGGCCTGGGATGCAGCTCTGCTCTGGGGTGTAGGTAAATGTGAACGAGCTGGAGTAGATGAGGCCATCATCCCTGATCAGCAGGAGCGGGACCGTGATGGGATATCGCAGCCACCTCCAGTCACTGCCGAAGGCAGAGACGTCAGGGACGACACACACAAGGGACTTGGGGCTCCTGGCAACAGTGCAGGAGAGGAAAACCTGCATTAACAGGGGAAGGTCCTACGCAGGAGCAGCCAGCAGTGAGCGACTGCACTTCTCCTCCATCCTGGAGCTCAGTGTGAAGCCTCCAGCCAGTCTTTCATTCCTCTCTGCTAGGGTTGCTTGGTTGTTTGCAGTTCCCTGAAATCCCTGTTGTCCCCACCCATGGTTATCCCCAGACTGCAGCTAGGGCAGAGAGCTGGCACCAGACTCATTCCAGCCTCTGCTGCAGTGCTCATGCTTGCTCCTGCAGGATGGGCAGTGCAAGTGTCCTTGTCCCCAAGGTCTGCAGGCACATCCTTCCCAGATCGGCCCAGCACAGCCCACACCTGGCTGCTGTTCCCTGCCTTCTGCCCAGCTCCCCTGTCCATGTTACCTGTACATTGTCTCTGCTTCCACATCTCCGAACCAGACCTTGAGGTGTGCATGGAAATACTCCCCCTGCACCTCCAGCATGGCCACGTCCCCACCACCTGTGAGCTGTGACGGGCAGAGAGTGTGGCAGGGCTGTGTGGGTTATGAAGCCAGACTCCTTCTCCCACAGGATGCTCCGTCTGTGCATCTCATTCCCACAGCATCCCAAAACTGGGAGGTGCCACGGGGGCGCAAGGGCTCAGGAGCAGGTGGCACGAGGCAGGCAGGTGACAGAGAGGGGCAGCCCGTGGCTGTGCCTACCTGCAGGGCAGCGATGAGCGGCACGGGGCTGACGGGCTCGCGGACACACGCCAGGCTCTCGCTGAAGGTGTACTCCACCGTCTCCGTGCTGATGATGGTCCAGCACGAGCCGTCGTTCAGCAGCTCCCGGTTGGCTTCCTTCGGGCACGGAGATGCCTGTGGAGAGTGTCAGAGCTCCAAACGCTGCAGGGGAGATGGTGGGGAATGGGGCTGGGATGCCTGCCTTCTGCCCTCAGTGTCTTGGTTCCAGCAAGTGACTGCTTTGCTCATGGGGAAATGGGGATCGTGATTCCTTTCCAAAGACCTCAGTTCCAGTGTCCCCATTAAAGTTTTGCCATGATTCTGGCCTTAGTTTGGATGCAAGACCCCTCCCAGTGACACACTCGCCAGGCCGACACAACACAGGAGTTTGCAGAGATGACAGCAAGCACCCTGGGGTCCTCACCTGCTCCTGCACTGCCATACCTGGAACTGGATCACTTTGTCTGTGGAGAGACACAGGTACATGTGGTCACTGCCTTGGAGCTGGAAGGCACACTTGTGGAGCTGGGAGATGGGCTCATCCACGTCCAGCATGGCATACTGCTTCATCACCTTCCGGATGATCTGCGGGTGGCAGCATCCCGGGCATGGATCCCCAGCATGGATTCCCGGGACGGATCCCTGGCACTGATCCCCGGCATGGATCCCCAGCATGGATCCTCAGCACAGATCCCCAGCATGGATCCCCAGCATGGATCCCCAGCATGGATCCCAGGCAGGAATCCCCGGCACTGATCCCTGGTACAGATCCCCAGCATGGATCCTCAGAACGAATCCCCAGCATGGATCCCAGCATGGATCCTCAGCACGGATCCCCAGCATGGATCCTCAGCATGGATCCCTGGCACGGATCCTCAGCATGGATCCCTGGCACAGATCCCCGGCATGGATCCCTGGCACTGATCCCTGGCACTGATCCCCGGCAGGGCCCCGCCGCTCGGAGCCATGGAGTGGCCAGCTCTGTGTGCCTGACACCTATCGCTGGCCGGGGGACTGTGTACAAATCACGAGCAGGACGGGACTGTGAGGAGCTGTTTATTTTCCAGCATCAGCCTCATTACATGGTTATGACAATGGGAAGATGCCAGCAGCTCACGTCCCAGGCAGCAGACTAAGAACTTGATGTTACAACTTTAAAAACTTTTTGACCAATCACATAAAGCAAAAGCATATTGGCAGTAGTTCTGTCCAACCACTATAAGCACACGTACCTTTGGTTAAAACAATAATCACTTATTTCAGGTATTACAATACCTGCTTGTAAGCCTTAAGATACAATGCACAGAGCTCCATTATTAAGCTTAGAACTTCCTAATATCTTGCTAGATATACTTTTCTGTAACTTAGGGAGTTATTCTAGGCAAGTGTTAATACACTGACGATTGTTCTGTTTGTCCTTACTTTCTACTTCTTGTATAATTTTTCTGCTGACAAATCTTATGGCTACTGCTTAGCTCTAATCGTAGTTCTGCTGTCTCTGAGGCTTGCCTTTTGCAACCTGCCCCAAACCCTCTGATTTTAAGGATTCCCACAACACCCGCAGGGACGGAGCTTACCAGGGGCGGCAGGGTGACGCCGGTGGCCGTGCAGACCAGCTGGACCACGGAGCCGTAGCGGATGTACCCTTCCCGCAGGGGGAACTCGCTCCGGGCGCAGCGCTCGTCGGCTGGCCGGGAAGGAGAGAGGCAGAGTCACCGCCCGAGGGGCTGGTTAACCTTGCTAGGCACGGCTCTGGCTCTGCTCCCGCTGCTTTCTCACTGCTTTCTCTGCTCGTGCTCACTGCTTGGAGAGACCACCATTCCTTGGGAGCCCAGCCCGGGAGAGCAGGATGGGGATGCAGTACCTTGCAGGGACACCGCTGGAAGCAGCGTGGGCAGGAACACTGTTGGGCTGTGGTCTCTTCCAGGCAATCCCTTGCTTGGATTTGTAAACCTCCAGACCAGTACAGCCCTGGTCACAGACCCTGTGCCCTCAAAGCCAGTGGGAAACGTCCAGAGACACACCAGGAACGCCAGGCAGAGGGGAGACTGAGCCAGATTCCTGCATCCCCAGGCTAATTCCCATGCCTTTTGCCCCCAAGAACTGGCTTTGCAGGACGGGAGAGCCAGGGCTGGAGGCAGGCAGCCCTAGGCATGGTGGCATCAGTGTCACCCGAGGGTCCTTACCCAGGTGGAGGGTGAAGGCTGCCCACTGCCTGGCGCTGGCGATGAAGGCTCCCCCCTCCACAGACAGGTACCGGGTGCTGACGGTCTGGGAGCGCAGGCGGTTGAAGAGGGACACTTTGGAGCCTGAGGAGATGCAGACTGCGGGGAGAGGTGGCTGGGTTAGTGCTTGCCAGGACTGAATATGGCTCTGTCAAGCCCAGCGAGGACAAGCCCTGGTTCCTGGGGTACCCAGCAGCCAACACCCTCCCCACAGCCCACAGCCTTCCCCTCTGCGTGAGTGCAGGTGAGGCCCCTGGCGTGGGGACCACACTGGCATCAGGGCATTACAGCCCGTGCTGGGTGAACCATTTGGAAATGAGACATCACGGTGTGAGATACATCCTCTTTTGGGAGCTCCCATGGGCTTTGGGTCCAGCCTGGACCACTCCAGAGCCAAGCTGTGAGCAGAGAGCATCCCATGCTGGGCTGGCACCCACCTCCCTCCCCACAGAGCCACTCACGGTCTGTGTTCTTCAGCGACTGCTTCTTCTGCGAGGGCTTGGAGATGACCTTGATGAGTTTGCTGTGGAAGGTGCCGATCTCCTGCCCGTTGCTGAAGAAGAGCTTCAGGACCAGGCGGAAATGCTTGCGCTTGTCCGTGTCCGAGATGTACAGGGCCTTGGCACAGCTGAACCCCTGCCAGGGGCACAGAGGGGCTGCCAGCAGCTCCAGCCCAACCCCACCAGCCGTCCTCACCCTCCTCACCACCCCACGAGGACATAATAGCGCCCTTTCAACGAGCCCCGGGTTCATTTAAAGGGAGAAACGACCAGAGATGTTATTACAGGTGGAATGAAGAGCTGGGGATAGGCAGAGGCTTTATTTACACTGGGGGCAGAGTATTCCTTATGGAAATGAATGTTCATGTGTGATTTATCCCACATAACATGAGAAATCACCCTGGGTTTATGGTTTCCCTCATCCTGGCCGATATGCTGTGCTTTAGCAGCAAGGCAAGCACTGTGGACAAAGGCTCTTTCTGTGAGGCTCCTGGCCTGCCTCAGACCCCGTGCTCTTCAGGGACCCCAGATAATGCTTTTTCTCCCTTTTTTCCCCTCCAATCAAAAGATGCCAGAGCTCTGCTGAAGGTTTTGAACTTTGGGATCAACTGGGGCAGTTTTTTTAAGCTGTTTATCTGCAAATGAAGGACCAGGCTTTCATTTTGTAACAAACAGCAGTACTGCTCATCAGGAGAAGGAACTGGGGCTGAGGGAGCTGTGCAGATTTTGACAGGCTGTCGACCTGAAAAGATGGTTCCAGAGAAAGACAGGGATCTTTGGGCTGTCTGGATTGCTGCACATACCACAACAGGCTGGCAGAGTGGGAGTGGGGAGTTATGGCTAGGAAGAAAGAGCTGTAACATCCTGAGGATGGGGAGGGTGTGACATCCCAGGGTGTGGAGTGATGCTGGTGACAGCTCAGCCCCTGCATGATGGGGATTCCCACAGCCCCAGGGAGCCACGGGCTTTACCTTTGCATCTGGCTGCTCCTCAAAGCTCAGCTTCTGGGTCTCCATCAGGCTGCTGCCCATGTTGTCCAGCCCCATGTACCCACACACCCGAAATCCAGCCTCTCCCAGGTCCCTGGCTGGAAGAGACAAAGGAGAAGCACCTTCCAGCCCCCTGCACAGGCTCAGCTTCTCCAGGAGCAGAGCATGACCAAGCCCCAGCCCTCCCTGGGTCTGGATTTCAGGGGGCTCAGGTTTGAGCAGGAAAGGAGTTTGGGGAGCCAAAATCAACATAAACAGATTCCCTGTCCCCTTTGCAGAGGCAGAGGGCAGCTCTCCTTGGTGCAGGAAGGGAGGGAGGAGAGGTCCAGGGCTCTGCTCACCTTTTATCTGCTCCTGCTTTAACTTCCATCCTGGCCCGCTCAGGTAAACACAAGGTGGGGGGCAGAAAAACCTGCAGAGACAAGAGGGCATTTTCTCACTGCCCTTCAGCACCCTGAAAAGGTGCTTGGGAGTGGCTGGATGGCTGTGCTGAGAGCAGAGACCTTCACTGGGGATCACCAGCACTGGGGGCAACCCTGCACCCCAGGAGGCACGTGATGCTCAGCGAGGGGCTGGGGACACTCTGCCCTGCACCTCCTCCAGTGCCTGGTTCCAGCCTCAACAGCTGCCACATCTGGTGGTGCCACTGGTGGCCATGATCCCACCAGTGACAGGATGGCCCTGGGATGGGAGGACAGGGATCCTGGCACCCCCAACTCCAGCTCCCCCAAAGACAGGGAGCCATCAGACCCTGCTTCTGCCTGACTGCCATGTGGGAGTTTCAGCAGGCTGGGAACAGAGTTTGCATTCACAATCAGTTCTGGAGCCCAGTGCAAATAAATCTATAGCCAGGAGTTTGGAAGCCCATTTTCCTGTGTTTTATTTGGGTTTCCACTGTCTTTGCACTTGTGTGACTGGTGTAAATTCATCCTCTATTCATACTGGGTAAAGCACTAGCAGAGAAAACACCAGTGCAGGGGGTTGGGTATTTTGGAGCCCTGGAGGTACAAGTTTATTTAAACAACTCATCCACAGTGCAGGCCCCTGACTCCCATTATTAAGGAAAACGGCAGCAACACCTTCAAACTTTAACCTGGGAGCTCTGTGCAGGTTTTTCTCTCCCTTTTCAGACCTACCATCTGATTTTCATGCTCTTCCCTTGCACGGGGTCAGCAGCAGAGGAAAGAGGCTGTGATGAGAGGGCTCTCTCCTGGCTGGAAGATTCAGCCCTGAAATAACTTTTTTACCTGTGGACCAGCAGCTCCTGGCAGGAGACTGGATGTGGTGAGAACTTTGTAGGCACAGCCAGCCCATCCCAGGGCTGTCCCCTGGGGTCGCTGGGGGCTGGGTGGTTACACCTTGGAGGCTGAGCTCGTTGCCTCATAGCTATTCCATACTCGGTAATAACGGAGCAGTATTTATATCCCAAGGATTAATGGAGGATTAATTACATTGCAGTGCCGCAGTCTGATGTCACTGCCAGCGAGTGGCAATTTTGGAGATTCAAGCCAGAACCTCAAGGTGTTTTTGCAGTGTGGGAAGGATTTTCAAAAATAGCAGCTTTTTGGAGACCACTGGCATTGATGGAAACGCCCCAGTCCCTGCTGTGGCCATGCAGATTTTAAGACAAGAGTTACAGGGCAGTTAAAACTCTAGCCTTTCCTTCTTGGGGGATGAGATTTGAATAGAATCTTGACTTCTTTTACTTTGTCTTTCTTTACCACTTCATGGGAAGAACCTACCCACTGGGAATATCTTGCTGGGATGGATGCAGGTTGGAACTAATACCTTTCTTGTGTTATTCAATTCATGGAGACTAAATGATGGCTTTGGATGTAAAGATGTCATGAGTGAATGCAGAGGGGATAATTTGCTTCACCAGCTTAGATCTGTGAAATCCAGCAAGGCTGAAATCAAGCTTTAGGTAGCTGGGTTTAGAATTGGCTATCAGGGAAGATGGGACTATCTCCTGTGGCAGCAGCTCTCTGGCCACAGAGAGAAACACACAACTTTCCCAGGCATCGTTCTGGGAAGGCTGTGAGAAGATCAGAGAAAAGAATGAGAAACAATTCTTATCTTTACTTGCTGCATCTGATATTGTGAATATGTGGAATGTGTTATGGAGATTTTTTTACCAAAGGGTGGTTTCTTAATTGGCCACTGGTGATGGTGTTTTGATTGGAGGACCAATTAGGTCAACCTGTAGTGAACTAGGGTATAAAAGAATGGGTTTCTTAATAAATAATAATCAGCCTTCTGTGATATGTGGAGACAATGTAACTAATTGCCCAGTCCTGGCCCGTTGTGCTGATAATCTCCCACCTTTTTTCGTTGCCGTAGGACTTCTGTGCGACTTTGGCGTGCAGGATCAGCACTGTCTGGTCTGCTGGCAGCTGCAGGTACCTCCTCACGCTGTCCTGGAGCAGGCTGGCTTGGTACGGGTTGGGTCTACAAGACACAATTTCCCTGGCACCGTGGCACCAGAGCCAGCTCCTGCCCAGCCCTGCAGGGAGCAAGGAGCCCCCTCCATGTCCAGCCTGATGGGGTGGGGAAGGTGGAAAGGCTTTCCCATCAGAAAGAACTGCAGCTCAGCTGCTCTAAGAATGGGGCTGGCATTGAAAAACAGAAAGTTTGGATAACGGAATAACTTCATCAGTTTGCCACCAAACACACACAGGGCATTTCTAAGATTTCCAGCCCCATGCAATGGTGGCTGTGCTCTAACTGATTATGAATTTCTTTTTCAGCCTGATGTGCTTGCTGCTCTCTGGCTTTTGTGTGAGTGGGACGTGATGCTGCTGAGCTGTGAGTGCAGCTGGGGAGCTGTCATGCGAGGTGGAGCAACTCGTTGGCTTCTGCAAGGGATGTTGGGTAAAAATAGCTGCATTTTTCTCTGAGACCTAGGGAGTAGGTGGTTCTGCTGATTGTTTCTGCTCTATTAACTAGAATGAGTTCCCAGGCACCTGGCATTTAACTCTGCTAACTCAGTAGGTTGGGTGTTAACCAGCTGGAGAGAGATGAGGTGGGTCTGAGATGCCCTGCTCTGCCACCTGGGACACGTGTGCAAGGACTGGGGAGTGCAAGGGGGGAGAGCTCTGGGATGTCAGCTGTGGAGGCCTTCTGTGGTGCTGGTTTGCCTTCAGAGGAGCTGAGACCACTCTCTGACAGCACCAGCTCCTGCCCTGCTGAAAGGCCCTAAACCCCCTGAGTCTGGGACAGGAACATTCCCTGAGTTTGGGATATCTGATTGGATAACATGAAACCAGAGGAGAGGGAAGAGGAGATGCCTGTGTAGGAGTCCCTCCTTGGCACATCTGTCAGTGTGGCCACTTGGAACATTGATCCTACTGAGAAGACTCAGCCTGGTTAATGACTCTCCTATCAGAGACAGAGGTAAAGCAGAGGCCAGAGAAGGCTGTGAAGCCCCAGCCACAGTGGAAAACACATCACAGAGTAACTGTGAGAGAGCATCTGGGGGCTGAGGGCAGCACTAGGGGATGACTTGGAGGAAAAGGGGTGACAGTAGGGGGATCAGCCATGGCCACCCAAGGAGGAACTTGTAAGAGATCTGCAGGGGAGCATTCCCTTTAAACACAGTCTCTCTTCCTCTTAAGTGGGCTAGAAATGGAGAAAAGTTGAGAGCATAAATGGTCAGATGTGTGAAGAGAGGTAAGTCTGGTCCTGCCATCACCCCAAGGCAGGCTCCTCGTGGTGAGCTCCTCTGGGCTCAGAGGCCAGAGCAAGCTCCCAGGGAAAGAAGCTACAAGCAGTCACCCCAAGCAACCTGCTAGAAGAGTTTGCCTGCCACCTCTGCTCTTCCCAGTGCAATACTTTAAAAAGGCTGTGCCCCTTACAGCTTTTAGCACCCATGTTGCAATTCACTTTAAACACATCTCACTTCAGGTCCAGCTTTCCCACCCTTGGATGGAGCTGATGCTCTGCTGTTGTATGAGGAACAAAAACACATGTCCCACACAAGCAAATACATACCCAGTGTCTTCTCTGAGCAGTGCCATGGGGAGCTGACACTTTGCACTGCACAGACATGCTCTGTTGCTTACAGAGGGGCAATATAATCTCCTGCCCTCCTTGTTCCCAGTTCCTTATCCTAGATGTGTTAGCTGGATCACTAGTAAACATAAATCAACAGAGCCCTGCAGAATCAGATTTACAGCCAGGGCCAGTGTCAGTGTCACCCACAGCATTAACTGCTACTCTGTGCCTGGAAAATGAATGTTTTATGGCCATTCCTGACTGCAGAGCACAGGCTGCCACCAGGCTCTGCTCCTGTGGCAGTCCCAGAGCTGCTGCCAGCACAGGGCTCTGGGCTTAGCCCTGGCTCACCCCACAGCACTCTTGGCAAAGCAGGAGGAGCTCCTTGGCCAAGGCTGTACCTGTTCTCTCCATCGAGGTGCTGGGACACTCCTGCTCCAGCACACTGAAGCAGAGTTTTATCAACCAGCATCCCACCAGTAGCTGCTTCAGGGTGGGTCACTTAGTCTTGCTGAAGTTTCACTCCACTTTCTAGCCAGTGATTTGTTTATATCTTTGCACAGCCAAAGAGATCCCATAAGAAAGTTATTGAATCTTTTTCCATAATGGCAATCTGCAGCTGTTTCACTCCTCTGCTGCCAAGCAATGGTGTGATTTCAGCTTTGATCCGCCTTTGCTATTTTTTCCCTTCATATAAAAGCACTATTTGGGAATCTCTCAGCAAAAATCTGGGTTGGTTTTGGGTTTTTCTTTTTTTTTGGTTAGTTGGTCGATTTTGTTGGTTTTTTTGTTTTTCTTTTTTCAGAACAACTGATTATGATTGGGATAAATGTGGAAATGTATCAAGGAAATTGGCCTGACCCTGGATACCCTTTTACACGAATGCAACACAGTGTTAAATGAGTACTGAACCTTGCTGGCTCTGTTCAGGAGCATTTCACCCTCAGTTTGTCAGAGACAACAGGCACACAGCAGGGAAGAACCAGGCTGGGTGTGTGAATTTTTTCCTGGTGAGTCTCATCGTTCAGTGTGCTGTGTAAAATTAGGAGTATAGCTTTGGGTCCTTGTGTCTCAGCTGCAGAGTCACATGCTCCATCCCTGCTAGTGTCACCAACGCAGTCACCAGTGCCCAACCATGTAGCTTGGGGTCTCCCTGTGGGGCTCCTCTGCCATTAACCCCTTGGCAAAGTGTGGAACAGCCTGGCATGGAGGCCAGGCAGTGGCAGGGAGTGTTCAGGAGCAAATTGCCAAAACCCGTGGATTAAGACGTGTGCTGACAGCGTGGGCAGCAGCAATGCCTGCTCTGCAGAGCCTCCCACAGCACTGGCTCAGGGCAGGGCCAGGCTTGTGCAGGTATCACTGCTCCCTGCCATCCATCCATAATTCCAGAGGCACGTGGGTCACTGCCTGGAGCTTATTAAAGAGCCTTCTGGAACAGCTACCCACGTGCTACCTACTGCTTCAAGGGGGAATGTGCATGCCAAAGGCAGGTAAACAGATGGGAGCTCTTCAGATTTGATGTCCAGCTGGAGGAACAACTACCTAGAAACTCGCCTTTCTTTTCTTTGTCCATTCTCTGCAGCCCTTGCCTTCCAAATTTTGGGGCTAAATTGTGTCAGTGACGCACTTCTGAACAGTGCTTGCCATTCTGCCCACAGAGGCGACCACCCAGCATCCATCACGTGGTATAAGTTTACCTTCAGAGAGTCAAAGGGCTATTGCTAAAGCAGCTCAGTATGCCCACTTGGCTCCTTCTGGCACCTACAGCCTCCTCAGGGTTACAGAGAATTATTCACGCCTTCTGACATTTATTATATTAAATTATTAAAATGCTTAGGTTGTAGTGCAGTGTTAGTTCAGTGTCATGTTAGCAGCACCACACGGGCTGGGCTCTTACAGCTCTCACTAAAAGCTGCCTTTTCAGAGCCTGAGGTCTTGGCTGGGGCTCAGCTGCTCTCCACACAGTTGGGCATTATGTAGTAAAAGGGGGGGGGAGCAAGGGGGGGTCCACCACCTTTCTCCCACACTGATTTCTGTAAGCCTTTCCCCTTCCCTGCTCAGCCTGGCACCACTTACCAAGGCTTTTCCTTTGCTTTAGGTCAGGATGTGCCTCAGGAGAGGGTGTGAGCGCATTTGTGGTACATCTCTAGGGTGGCTCTGCCCTGCTGCTTGAGGTGGGAGAGACCCAGGGTACCCCAGGGGGATTTGCAAGCCCTGGCTGGGTTGCTGTGCCCTCTCCCATGGGAAATGAAGCAGAAAAGGAGGAGACTCTGTGTGTTTTCCACAGGAGACACACAGCTGGACCACCTTGCAAAGGGCTGTTTCATGTGGGCACACAGGGAGCCCAGGCAGGCGCCGAGAGGCTTTGGTAAGGTTGGACCCCACAGTCCCATTGCTGATTTTAGGAGAACTGATGTTTAACACCACAGCTGAAAATTATCCCTCTCCCTGCCAGCAGCAAGTGTTTAGGGGCATCACTCAGTGCTTTGTCCTGCCTCCAGCTGGGGAACTCTGCTCCACACATCACCTTCTGTGTGCACACCCTTGGGCAACCGCAGCAGAAGAAAAAGTGCTTTACAGGCACTGGGAGAAGCAAACTGGCCTCTGCCCTGCTCCTTTTCAGTTCAATGAGCTCCACCAGCTCAGGCTGCTGAGGAAAGGATCTGATATATTTGGTCCCCTGGGAATGAAAGTACCCAACTCTGGAGACCAAAATACAATCCCGGCAGCTATTGTTTAAAAACTGGGTCTTCAAATCACCTCTTTATAAAAGAACTGTAACTCACAGTAACAGTGTCCCCAAGTGCAGGTAGCGCTGAATTGAAGTGCAGAGACTTAATTTGCTGCTTTTCCCCCCAAAAATGGAGCTGTGGTTTG
This sequence comes from Vidua chalybeata, assembly GCF_026979565.1. NCBI lineage: Eukaryota > Metazoa > Chordata > Aves > Passeriformes > Viduidae > Vidua > Vidua chalybeata. Next base: position 5,890,572 of record NC_071546.1, read on the forward strand.
CCTCGCTCAGGACACAGCTGCCCTGAAGCTTGCTGGGGACTTGCTGCCACAGAGGGCAACTGTTCTTCCCTCAGTTTGGGGAAACCAAACATCCTAATAAAAAATATCCATTTTAGAGGTCTAGGTTATATTTTGTGCAGATTAGGGGAGAAAATGCCTGCAGTGCTCTTGGGTATGGAGTCAACGCAATGTTTATGCAAAAGGAAAAGCCATTAGAAATCACAGAAATGAGAAGCCTGCAGTTTCTGGCTTCCCTCATTTTTCAATACCTCCTTTAATCCAGACCAACCCAACCCACAGCCCTTGTATATGCATGGGTATTTATAAATCCTGTATTTTCCTCACTGCACACACAAGTGAAATTCAGCCTTTTCTAGGCCTGGGGGATTTATCGACCACACCAAGGGCAAACAGCGGCCGAGAGCAGGAAGCACGAAAAGCCTGTGGCAGTGAGCTCTGCAGGGAGCAAGGGCACCCCAGCAGCACCAGCACCCCCAAAATGCCCAAGTTTGATAATGCAGTATTGGCAGGTCTGCTAGAAAATTCAGACGGTGGGGGTGATTTCCTGGAGTCTCCTTTCTCTGTTCCTCGTGTGCAAAGAGGAAGGGAAGTGCTGTTAAAGCGCCACAACACAGTCCTATAAAGCACTAAAGGTGGTTCCTGCCACCACCACATTGATCTAAGTGCTGGGAGAGGTGGAGGACTGGGAAGGTCTATTCCAGGGTTTCTAAGAAGCCTCTGCTGATCTCCAATGCACATCAGTTGACCTTCTTGATGGAAGCTTAACCTGAGGCTCTGCAGCCCTCCAAGCTCTGGTCTGCAGTTTCCCGGTTCTAACTCACCTCCCCACATTGCAGCCACTACCTGCTGATGTTCCTAAACTTCCAGGACCCTGTAGGTCAAGTAGATATTAAGTTTAGACTGTCCTTTTTCCATGAACTTTTGAGTTTATGGGGCTCCCAGGTGCATTCCCCCAGCAGGGGAAGAGACAACAAAAGGGTAGAAAAAAGATTTAAAAAAAATAAAATAAAAATATAACAAAGAAAAAAAAGCAAAAGGAGAAAAAATAGATAAGAGAAATAAAAATATCAAAAACATAAAAAAGAACAATAAAATAGAGAAAATAAAGAAAAAATAAAAAGAGAAATAAAGAGTTAAAAAAGGAAAAATAGAGAAAAATAAAGAAAAATAAAAGGCTAAAAGCAGCAGGGCCCTCCACGCCGGTGAGCCCACGGCCGGCCCGGGCCGCGCACCCTTCGGTGCCGGTTCCACCTGCGCGCAGCTCCCGCGGGGACGCGCTCGGCGGGGCGGGGGCCGGCGGGAGCCCCCGAGCCCCCCTGCCGGCACAGGCGGCTGGACCCCCCCTCCCAGCGCTGCCCCGGGGCCGGGCCGTGCCCGCCCCGCCGCCCCCCCGCTCCCCCGCCCCGTTAAAGCCGGCGGGGCCCCGCCGCTGCTGCCGCCCCGCACCGCCCGCACCGCGTACCTGAGCCAGCAGCGCGGCGGGGAGCGGCTCCGCGGCCGGCACGGGTGAGTGAGGGGCTCCGCGGGCACCGCCGCCCCTGCGGGAAGGAGAGGAGAGGAGGAGGAGGGTGAGGAGGGTGCGGGTGAGTCCGGTCCCGGTCCCGGTCCCGGTCCCGGTCCCGGTCCCGGTCCCGGTCCCGGTCCCGGTCCCGGTCCCAGCCCGCCCGGCGGGGCTGTGCGCAGCGCCGCGGAGATCGGCAGCCTCCGGGGGAGCTTTTCCCTGGAGCGGGGCTGGCAGGAAGGGGAGCGGCGATGCTGGGCGTCAGGAGCAGAAAGCAAAGCCGGGAGGAGGGAAGGAGCATAAGCTTCGCCCAAAAGGATTTTTCCTCCCATCTGTGGGCCGGAGCCGTCCCGACCCCCGGCCGCACGGGCTTGGCCCCCGCAGCGGTGCCGGGGTACGTTCGGTGGGGCAGCCGGGCCATGGTACCCGCTCGGTGCCTCGGTGCTGTGGGAGCGATGTGAACTTTCCGCGCGGTCGGCATGGCTCAGGCTGCCTGCCCCGCTAAGCTTTTGCCTACCTGTCGGGCAGGTCCCTGCTTATACAACCGAGGATCTCTTAGCAGACAATAATAAGCTCTGGTACACCTGGGCAAGGCGTACTGAGCAGCTGGAGATCGAGATCCTGCAGAATGATAAGCTCAGAAGTGTACCCTAAGTTTGTTATGCACCGTTTCTGCACGACTGGAAAATTGGGTCTGTGCATACTCGTTTGCACAAGCAATCACCCACCTTCAGCTTATCATTCCAAGTGTTTCACAGGATAAAATTAGCTTTGGGCACTTCTGTTCCAAGCAATTGCATGGGAAAACTTGTTTGGAAAATCAGATTATTCTGCACTCATCGTGTTTGTGTGGACACGCACTCGAGTGAGCTAAGTGGAGCTGAGCAGATGCACGGTGTGGTGGTATGTGCTCTGCTGGGGCTTTGCCCCTCGTTCTGCAGGGACAGCCTTTGCTGTGGAGCAGAGAGCTGCTGAATCCATTCAGGAGGCAGGCTGCAGAGTGGGAACTGGTGTGGTTGAGGAGGCTGGCAGGGAAATGGGACTGTCCCGTGTCAGTGGAAGCCACCATGTGTGCAGTGGGACTGAGGGGAGCAGGAGTCCATGAGAGGGACCTGTTCTCAGCCCAAACTCTGAGACAAGGCACGAGGCTTTGCCTCTTTTGCTTAATCACACTGGATTTTTGCTTCACTTAAACCCAGATTATTTATAAAGTTATTATGAAGTTCTCCCTTTGGGACCCCTCCCTGTGGGACCCTCTGTAGCATCTCTTGATAGTAAAGATTTTTATTTTTTCAAGGATAGGAGCAATTATCCCAGGCAGTGAGTGTGCAGGTTCTCAATAACAAGTAGAAATTGCATTTCACAGGCAGAATTTCACAAGCAGATTCTTGTGATCTCTGCAGCAGTTCATTAGATTGCTGTTGATAGCAGCAAAAAACTGTGGGGAAATCTCTCAGATCTCAGCCCTGATATTTGCCACCAGGATATGGATAAATTCAGCCTCATCCAAAATGCAAACTTCCCTCTGGAAACCACACGACGGATCTTGGTGTTTGCAGTAAAACGACACTTTTCATCAAAGCAGGCTGGGTATTGCTGCATCCAATGGGAAAAGTTGCTGTTGATTTTTGTGGAAGTTGTAACTTTCTTTTGTTGTTGCAGAATTAAAGAAACCGTATGTGCTCAGTACAAGATGGGCTGGGAGCTGCCCTGGTTGGCAGCCGTAGCAAACAGAGGAGCTGTGGCCAACAAGGCAGCCCGTTGTAGCAATCTGTGGTCACAGAAGATGTTTGTGCTCCCATTGCTCATAACATAGCGTTTCCCTTGAGGTTGGCATTAGGGGTTAAAGGTTTTCAAGAGAAGTCTTTGTTTAAACATCTTTAAAGTTTCCAATAGGGGCCCCTTTGTTCGCTCTGGAGCAGCGTGCCTGCCTTGTTAAAAACTCAGCACTCATAAAATGCCATTTACAAATGCCTGATGAATAGGGCTGAAATATGGAAGGGAGATAAGTAACGTTTCTATCTACACCACACGGGACTTACAGACAAGCCCTACCGTGAGTGAATAAATGGGACCTAGAAAAAACACAGAGAAAAAAAAAAAAAAAAAAAAAAAGATGGAGTGATGCTTATAAAGAAACTTATAAAAGTCAGCTACTCCCCCTGCACCACTTGGGCCCTTTCATGCCAGATGTCTCCTCCAGCTGAGCCAGGAGGCTGAGTGGCTCCTGACACTTGTCATTACCTGTCAGTAATCGTGTTTTCTCCACTCTGGGCCCAAACAGTAGCAAATTGAGCACTTGGGCTCCATCAGGAGCTCATGCAGCTGCCATAAGGGCTCCACTGATCTGCTGGCCACAGGGACCCTGACTTTGCTCTCCATTCCCTGCTGTGGGCTGGTGAGCATCACCCCCTGTAGGTACTCCCAGCACAGATGTACCTTTAGGTGCCAGGTAATGTTTTCAGCTCTTAGAAGGCTTTGGTTCTCTCCTGCCTTGGCTAACTAGAAAGGGTTTTAAACCAGCTCTGTTAAAACAGGAAAAGGGAAGAGGGGTGTGCTCAGGAGAGTCCAGAGACTGGTTCACAGAGATGGCAGCATTTCCACGTGGGATGCTCCAGACTGAGTCTTACCCTGTGTCTGAATCTTTCTTGGTTCTCAAAGCTTGTCCTTCCTGGCATTTTTTACTGGAGTCAGAATTCATCTTCCCCATCAATATTCTCTCTTTGCCTGTCTGTCTGCAAACTTCTGATCCTCTTGCCTTGCAAGCTTCTGCTTGCACACAAGTGCATCCCTAGCCCTGGTGCTCCTTAGGGAAATCCATAGGGCTCAGCTGCTGTCCCTTGCAGGGAGGTGGCAGTACCTTAGTTTCTCTCCAGACTTCAGCTTTTCTGTCTCTGAGCTGTGTTGTGCTTTGCCAATGTGTAAGTTCAGGAGTCTTTGAGGGTAGTCTGTGGACCCATAGGAGTGCATGCTCTATGGCAGGAACCAGTGGGAGCAGATCTGTTGACAGCAGAGATAACCCCCTGTACAAGAGTCTCTGTCTGGGCTGGAAAATTAGGCAAGCTCCAGTCATGGAAAAACACTGCCTTTGGGAATTCAGCTCATACACCTGCAGCTGGACTTGGATGGCTTCCCCAAAGTGTTAGCTGCTCTTCAGCGTGGGCAGAAGGGAGGCCACAGCCCACTGTGCTGCTGGTGAAGCTTTTCTCTGCTGCATCTCCTAAGGGGTGATGGCATCTCGGTCCTAGATCTCCTGCTGCCAGAGAGATGTGGAAGCTGCTGTGAAGTTAGGTGTGAGACATTTCCTGTGCTACCTTTCAGGTTCTCCCTGTGAAAAGTATCTACACAAAGCTTGCTTTTCTGTTCTGAGGAGGGACAAAAAGTCCCCGCGTGCCTTTCTGCAGCTGCCAAACGTTCCTCACTTTCTGCTATTTCAATTAAACACATAGCAGGATAGGTAGGATAAAGGGGAGAGGCACAAGAATATTCTCCTGGAGTGTTTTCTTATGCCAACACATTGAGTCACATCTGTAGAGTGAGAAATATGATATAAAGACTTAGAGAAGGAGGTCAGGCAATGGATCTATGATTGCTGGGCTGGAATAGCAGGCAGTCTCTGTGGTTGTCTGTGCCATGTAAACTTCCTGGAGGTCAGCTGGGGATAGTGGTCCTAGCAGATCTGGGAGACAGATGTCCTGCTAGTAACTATCACTCTCATACCAGCCCTGCTGCGGCAGGAGCTTAGCTGACAAACTCTGCACCAGCCCAGTGGCTGATCTGGGCCATGACTTTTCCTTTGTGGTTGAACATGCATATTTCTGGCGGAAAAAAATGCTAACACCTTCCTCCCAAAACAAGAACTTAGGCAATGGATTGCTGCGTCAGCTTCTGGATGCCCAGGACATCCTTCTCTCCAAAGTTTGAAGTCTCTTGGCCCAGCTCAGCTGTCCTCCAAGGACCTGTTTTCAGAAGAGCATTTGCTTTTTAAAGAGAATCAGTAAGGTAGATCTGTTCCCTGTTGATCACTCTTCATCAAAATCAGAGTATTCCAGTTTTGTTGACAATAGCAGTTAGGCGATGGGCTGACTTTGCCTGTTGTGCAGCTCAGGGGACAAGTGTAGCCTAAAGGTCTTGAGTGGGACAGAGAGGAACAGAGAAATGGCACCAGCAGTCCTGAAACAGGAGCCATCTCCGACATGATTAGCTGAACAAGGAGATTTGGCAGATGTGTTTTCCTCTAGCTGTGTTTTCCTCTTGGCTAGATCTTTAACATTTTAATTTGCAAGTGAATGTGGCTTTTATCTGTGGCAGCTGTTGCTGAAGCAGCCCAGGTACAGCTTGTTTCAGTGCAGGGTTGTCTGGGCAAGAGGCTTTCCTGCCCAGTGTGTGGCAGAGCACTGGGAGATCTTTTAGAGATAGATTGATGGCAGAGAAATACCCCCCCGCCATGTGCTGTTGTGGAGAATAGAGGGGGATGCTTTGTTCATTGCTACACCCAGCATTTCCTTCCCAAGGGGACTGCAAATGTCATGTCACAGTATAAACCTGCCAGAACTTGAGTCCACGAGCTGTGAGTCAAAGACATCTGTTACTGCAAAAGGACCTGGTCAAGAAATGTCTTCGTCCTGCCCTCCCTGTGAATATACACGAGTGAGTCCCATAAAATGGGGAATAGGCTTTTGTGGGGAGTAAGCAGAGCAAAAGAGAGGTTCCTTCTGCATCCAGCAAGGTTTTCCTGTTACAGCACTCCTGCTGATTTGCTCCTGTTGGGTTTGGAGCCTTGATGTGCTGTTGGATAAATACAGCCTTGTTTTTCAAGCAATGTGTCCTTCCAGGTGGCACTTGGCCCAGTAAAGCTGCCATAGAGTTGTAACCAGAGAGCTCGGCGATGTCCTGGAAAGAGTCTGCTCGGCTTCTCCCACACGTGTTTGGGAAAAACCAAGGACACATCAGTCCTTAAACGGGGGAAAAAAACCCTTTGGGCTGGAAATTCTTGCCATTTCCATGGTCTTGATGTGCTTTGGTCCCTGAGTCTTCCTTGCTCTAAAAACTGCATTGCTGTCCTCTCTGATTTGCCTTTCGTCACCCAGCTGCTGTGGGGGGATGAGCACTGAGATTTTGGAGCTGTGATTGAGTGTAAGGTCAATGCTGCCTATAAAATAGTCCTGAGGGTGGATTCAGTGCTTGTGAGCAGCACTGAGAGCTGGGCATCTGCAAGCAGAGAGCACCTTGAGACTGGGGATTATGCTGGGAGAAACCAACCTTTGGGCAGCTCTCCAGGAGAGGGTGGATCCAGCTCCAGGCTGTCCCAGGCCTCATTCTTTCACACTGCTTGCAGGTCTCGCAAATACTATGTGCCAGCAATTCATCCATGTTTCTAAACAAATTTTGGTATTGAGAGGTGCCTCCAGGATGATGTAAGTTGTCTGCATCTCTCCAGGTAGTTCTGGTTGCTTTGTTGTCCCCTGGGGCAAGGCACACTTCCGTCTTCCTCCCTTGGTCCTACATGCATTTTTGGGCAGCCTTTCCCTCAAGCATGGACCAGAAGGATGATGACTTGCTGTCCTGCTGAGGACATCACAATTTTTCTCCCCATCCTCCAGCTTGAGGGTGCTCTTGCTGTCTTTCTGCTGTTGTCGTGGCAGAACTCAGGTGTCCTAAGTGAAAGGACTCAGGGCTGGGACTCCTGGCCGTATTTTGATTGGGTTTTTTGACACTTTCATCAAATAACACTGATGGAATTGAATTTCTCAAAACTGCCTGGATGGGTCTCTGCAAAGAAAAGCTCTGCAGAGCAAAGTAGGATGCATGGAGAGGCAGATGAGGAGGGTGAATCTCAGCAACATCGTGTCTAGGGCTGCTCTACCATTGGCCATGACTTCCAGCACAAAAATAGGTGCTGTTAGCACTTGTGGCATAAGTGCCCTGCACCCTGCCATGTGTGCCTGGACCTGTTGTATGTGCCTCCTCCTTGCACAGCCCTGCTGCATGGGACAGCCTTCTGCCTTGGCTGGTGCTTGCTCACAGGCTCCCAGCTCTTCCCCACTCCTTGCAACTCATGGTGATCCCTTGTCCTGACTTGCAGGGTCTGGAGGCAGCGTGGCTCCATAGCCTTGGTCCACAACCTGCTTTCCTCCTTGTGACACTATGGTCAGGGCATTTCCTGGGCTGTGAACACATCGCCACCTCTCCTTTCCCCTTCTGCTTCATCCCCTCTGCAGCTCAGTACAGAAAGCCCCCATCCCTGTAACAGCAAGGAGGGCAGGGAGCTGGCAGCACTCCTCACCCTGCTCCCTGCCATGCCCTGTCCTTTGGCCTTGTCCAAGGCAGGGTGTGCCCAGGTCCACCCTGCCACCATCTGGATGAACCAGAGGGGAATATTCTGAGTATTTCTGTTAACCTGCAGCCAGGAGAGAGCTGCCAAGGAGGCCACGCTGAAACCTGAAGCGGCTGTTTTTCCTGAGACTCAGCATTTGGCAGGGAGAGCAGACGGACAAGCGGTGGAGCAGGGATGCAATTGCCCTGGGGAGCAGCATTGCCAGTGGAGGTGCCCAGGGAAGGTGTGCTGGCTTACCTGTTTGTCTCTGGGGATCCATCTCCATGTCCTCCTTGGCTGAGATCACGTGTAGAGTCAAGAGGAGGTGGCCCTTCTGTCCTTACGTGTGGCTCTCCCCTTGGTCACCCTCCTTGCATCATGTACTGACCATCTCCTTCAGCAGTGAAAAGCAATAACTGTTTCTCTCACTGCGTTGCTCAGAAATGTCAGGAATGGTCCAAGTGCCCTCTCAGCTCATCTGCAGGGTTCAGCTGAACCAGCCCAGGCAGCAGCACTCACCTTGCCTGGACCTTTTTTCCTTTATAGCTCAGTGTTATCTCAAGGTCTCTGGCGTTGCAGCCAGCGCCGTGTTTGCCTTACCCCGCAGCAGCTGCCTGCCAGCCGCTCGCTTCCCACCCATGGCCCTCCCACTGCTGCACGGGCTTGGAGGGGGTGCTGTGCACCCCTCAGGGTGTGAGCAATCCCTCTGCAGGGATGCAAGTCAGCCCCAGGGAAATGAGGGTAGAGGGAAGTTGCCAAGTGTGGGATGGTGGGAGAGATACTGGGGGACATCTGTCCCATCGTCTTTGCTGCCCCATCCCTTTGCTCCTGCGGCAGGACTGGGCATTAAATTGAGTCAGGAACCAGGACTCTGTCCCAGCCTGGTCTCTGCTGCCAGGACAGAATATGACTGAGCTGCCATGCCCTGCCCTGTCCAGGCAGCATCAGCCCTTCCAGCCGCGGGGAGAGCCAAGACTTCATCCAAAAGCTGAGATGATGTTAAAAATAGATCAGTCGTGAACTGGTTTTCTCCTTCTTGGTTCCTGGCCCAACAGCTCATTCCTCCCTCTGGGCTGTCTTTGAAACTCTCTGATGCTGTGAGACACAGGCTCCATAGCAGCCCGCCACTGCAGGGAGGTGTGGAGAGAAGAGAGCTGCAGAAATGTTCTAGGTGGCATGGCTGTCGCAAAAATATTTAGTGGTTTGTGAGTGCTTTCTCCCAGGAAAGAAGCAGCACTGGAAAAAGAATCTGCTAAATAAATGGGGAAACAAAGCTGGGGGTGGAGCACTGTTTGTCTCTCTGCTTGCATGTGGTGAGGGGCACAGGTGCCTGAGCAGTCCTGGCCATGAAGCACAGCTCACCTCTGCCCCCTGGAAAAGACCCGTCAGGCTGCTGTCCCTGCTCATCCCCTCAGCCAGAGCGATCCCACTGGTCCTGCACAGTTGTGCAGGAGCTCCTGGACTGCAGCGGAGTCACTGTGTCCCGGGCTGGTCCCGGGCTGGTAGGCTCTTGCCTCCAGGGAAAGGCCACGTCTCTCACTTTGAGACTGGTGTTCTGGATCCCAGTATCCTCTTGTACCCCTTTTCTGTCCTCCTAATTCTTTAATATAGTTTTCCAGGTGTGAACACTGAGTCTCGAGACAGTTTTAAGATGCAGCTGTGAAACGTATTATCAGTGTCCCTGCTATCAAAGACATGGTGTTCAGGGCTGCACGTAACCACTGAGCAATTAAACAGCAACCCTGGTGATGAATTACAGCTGAGACCTCCTGGGGCTAAATAAATACTGGCTGATAACTACCGATAAAATGAATTTTTGTGTGTTTTTTCTTAAAAGCACCCTTCCAGTATCCGAGCCCAGTCCTGGCCCTGCACATCTCCTGGGGAGAGTCACATTATCTGTGGCATTTCCATCCCTAGCACCTTGGGTTTCCAACCAGAGCTGGAATAAAAATAAACTAAATAAATCCATATCCCTGCAGGAGCCAGGAAAGGCAAGGCAAGACAACACAGAGGTGGGCAGGGAGGGAGAGAAGTGAGAAGCTGAAGTTTTGGGTAACAAGTTTAAATATCTTTTCCCCCACTGATCCCACCCTAAAGACATGAAAAAACTGTTGCAGTGCAGGGTATCCCTTGGAAAAACCTTTAGGACAGGGAGAGGTGCAGGGTGCTGGTGGCAGAGTGGTGGGGACCCCGGGGTGATGTGAAGGGGAGCAGCAGGCTGGCAGTGCTTCACCAGCACCTGCCTGGGGGGAAAGGTGTGAGCCCACCTGCACAGACATCCTTACACCCTCTGCCTGCAGAGGCTTCTGCTCTCCCCAGGGAGTTTGGAGACAGGCAGAGAATGGAACTTCTTGGAAAAATGATCTTTGCCAGTGACTTTGAGAGACTTCTGAGCAGGCGTCATCTGTGCTGGTGTTTCATCTGGGGGCTTCTCTTCCCGTGCAGGAGTATCAGGAGGGCTGGTGCTCTGCATCCCTGCGTGCAGCTTTCCCACTCTCCACTGGCTGCAGAGAACAGCCACACAGTCAGGGAAAAAGCATTTGGCTGAACATCCCATCTGCCTGGTTTGCAAGTGAAAATAAGTCTTGTTCAATGGCCAGCTCCACCCAGAGCAGAAAATCAGACCCTTTGGCAGTGTTGCTACTGTAATGAAATTGAGATGTGCTGAGACTGCCAGTCCTTGGAACAGGAAAGATTCCATGTGGGTTCAGAGAAGTTTGGGGATGGATCTGTCAAAACTGCTGCTGGTCAGGGTTTTTGGCACTGCCTGGGGACACCCACCACAGGAGAATGCTGCCCTGTGGCTGAGCCCACCCTCAGCACTGATTGCACCTTGTCTTCTCCCTGCAGCACATCCTTCCAGTGCTGGAACTGTGTGCTCTCCCAGTGCCATCATGAAGCTCCTGCCTGTTGCCTCTCTCCTCCTGCTTCTTCTGACAACACTGGAAGCCAGGCCAAAACCTGCAGGTGAGCCCTGACTGGTGGGAGTGCATATATAGTGAGAATATAGGACAGTGGAGCCCTCAGAGGACATTTTGCTGTGTGACATTGTGGGACAGGCTGCCTCTTCGTTGGGAGCATCCCCAGGAGGATGGAGGATCCCCCCAGTAGTGGGACACAAACTTCCTGGCCCCAGCATGGTGGCTCTGGGGCTGCTTGCTCTGGGCACCTCCTCACCTGTGACACAGCCCTGCCCAGGGCTTGTCACCCTCCAGGCCATGGCCTGTGACCTTGGCAGGAGGCACAGCTGTAAGCTGTAAGAGTCAAGTCCTTGTTTGACTCTCCAGGTGCAGGGGACAAAGCAAACCCAGGGGTACCAGCCTCTCTTTGCCCAGGAGAGAGAGATCTAAATCAATTTTAGTTTAAAAACAGTGAAGGCACCAAATGGAGAAAGGAGCAGGTATGTCTCAGAGACCTTCAGAGCAACTGAGATTGGCATCATCCCAAAGGGACTCAAAGTGTTTCCTTATGATTAGGGCCCGATTCTCCCAGGCTTGGGTGCACACAAGCCAAGCAAAATCCGTTCATTGGCATTTCACTTGATGAACACTCTCCCAGTAGCATCCTTATGCTCAGGAGAAACTCAATCTCTACCAAGTGCGTGCCCTTAGCTTTGCCTTTACTGTCTCATTTTCTGCCCTTAAAAAAACACAGCCACAACAAGCCACAGCCAGGGGATGTCTCCCCAGCCTGCTGACCCTGCTTCCGCTCTGCCACCACCTTCTGTGCATTTACTGGGCAGTGGAAAGGTGCTGGTCTTTGGGGGCCGCCCAAACCTGCTCTCTCCATCCCTCATGAGCAGCCCCCAGCCAACGGGCAGAGATCTCCCTGCTCCCTGCAGACAGCCACAGGACTGAGCCTTATTTTTGCCTTCTCCTTAGCACTGAAGTGCAGGACGGGTCCCCTGGACATCGTGTTTGTGATCGACAGCTCGCGCAGCGTGCGCCCCTTCGAGTTCGAGACCATGCGGCGGTTCATGATGGACATCATTGGCAACCTGGACGTGGGCCCCAACGCCACACGGGTGGGGGTGATCCAGTACTCCAGCCAGGTGCAGAACATCTTCTCCCTCAAGACCTTCTTCACACGGGCAGACATGGAGAGGGCCATCAACAGCATCATCCCGCTGGCCCAGGGCACCATGACGGGGCTGGCCATCCAGTACGCCATGAACGTGGCCTTCACCACGCAGGAGGGCGCGCGCCCTCTGCACAAGAGGATCCCCCGCATCGCCATCATCGTGACGGATGGGCGGCCCCAGGACCGCGTCACCGAGGTGGCCACGCAGGCCCGGAACGCTGGCATCGAGATCTACGCCGTGGGAATCCAGCGGGCAGACATGAACTCCCTGCGGGCCATGGCCTCCCCACCGCTGGAGGAGCACGTCTTCCTGGTGGAGTCCTTTGAGCTCATCCAGCAGTTTGCCAAGCAGTTCCAGGACAAGCTTTGCGGTGGGTGAGAGCCGCTGCTGCTGAGTGGCAAGGGGGGTCCCTGGTGTCTGCTCCTCACCCAGGCCAGAAGGTGACCTTCAGAGGGGTGTTTGGGGTGGCTGCCCCTGCCAGAAGCAGGGTGGATGGGGAAACAACCTCCCCGGTGAGGTGCCAGGACAGGGCACTACATGGTCTCTGTGTCTGTGTGCTGGAAATCAGTGGTGAGCACTGGGCTGGCAGGGCTGGGGCTATGTGGGGCTGTGTCACACTGGCTTCTGCTGCAGAGACAGGGCATATGCCAGAGCCAGGGTCCCCATGTGTCTGGCATGCCTGTGGGCCACTCTGATGCCCGTTCTGTCTTGCAGGGGTGGACATGTGCGTGGAGCGGGAGCACGGCTGCCAGCACAGCTGCGTCAGCACCCCTGGCTCCTTCTACTGCGAGTGCAACCCAGGCTACAGGCTCAATGTGGATGGAAAGACCTGTTCCCGTAAAAACCCTTTTTATTTTCTGAACTTTCATAGGGAGCTTGTAGTTATGGGTCCCATGGAGGGAAGCTGGAACACAGCAGAGGATTCATGGAGGCCAGCAGCAGCCTGGGTACTCTGTTCACTGGGCCCACTGCCTCCCAGGTCTGTAATGCCTGCAGACATTCAGCATTGCTAAATCCTGGCCACCTCTCTGCAATGGGACACTCGTGACTTATGTGGGCACAACCAGCTGCCTGTCAGCTGAGGGGGTCCGGGCAGTGAGTACCAGAGGGTTCACACCCCAGCACCAAAGTGCACAGTGCTTTTCCCTGGATTTTAGTGCAATGCCATGTTAGTTGGTCTGACCACCACACCAGAACGTTTCCTTCTTGTTTCACAGTGCTGGGAGCTGCTTTGAAGCCCTGGAGCAGTCCTGCCCTGCTGCCCCAGGGAGGCTGGGACAGGAGGGTGATGGGTGTCTTGTTCCCCCGCAGCCATCGATGCGTGTGCGGACGGGAGGCACGGCTGTCAGCACCACTGTGTCAGCGTGCAGGGGTCATACTCCTGCCGCTGCCGGCCAGGTTACTACCTCAGCCACAACAAGAGGAGCTGCACGAGTAAGTGACTGCCTCCCTCCCTGTCCCTTCTTCATTTGCTTCCCGTTCTCTCTCTCTTCTTGTCTTTTCCTTTCTGCCATTGCTCTCCTTGTCTCCCCAGTGATTGATTACTGCAGCTTTGGGAACCACAGCTGCCAGCACGAGTGTGTGAGCATCCCTAACGGGCACTACTGCCGCTGCCACAGCGGCTTCACGCTCCAGCCCGACAGCAAGTCCTGCAGGGGTAGGTCCCTGCGTGCTGCACGGCACAGGCTGTGTCTATAGCACGTGCCTTTATGTCCTGCCCAGTGTCCAGGGAAGGGCTGTTCCCGGACCATCCTGAATGGGAATAACCCCATGCCCTCGGCTTGTCTTCCAGCCACCGACCTCTGCAACGGGGTGGATCACGGCTGTGAGTTCAAGTGTGTGAGCACGGAGGGCTCCTACCACTGCGTGTGCCCTGAGGGCCAGCAGCTCCAGGCTGATGGCAAGACGTGCAGCAGTGAGTACTGGGACACAGCCCTTGACATTCTCCTTATCTGGGCTCTGTGCTCCTGGAGAGAGCTCACCTGAAACTGGATTGGGGGGCTCTGTCCCCACTTGGGACTGTAAGCTAGGCTGGAAGAGGGTGGAGAGCTAGCTCTGGTTGGGGAAACACCCTGGCTGCTGTGGGGATGGATGCTTGTGTCCTCAGAGACATGGCCCAGAGGATGCAACAGCTTTAAGGAAAGGTTTGGGAAAAGAGAAACTTAGAAAAGATTTTCACGGGGTGTTGGGGTGTCAGTGGAGGTTTTTGGGCTGAGTCCCTTGGGCATAGTCTGCTCTCCTTCCCAGCTGCAGTTCCAGGGTGTTCCCACAGTGTCCTGAAGTCCCAAAGCTCAGCCCCCAGCCCCAGGCTCCTTCATTCTGACAGTGGCCGTGGCCAGGCTGCTCCTCTGTCACCTTCCCCCTGTGCCTGCAGAGTGTGGAGCTGGGCATGTCGACCTTGTGATGGTGATTGATGGTTCCAAGAGCGTGCGGCCCCAGAACTTTGAGCTGGTGAAGCAGTTTGTGAACCGTATCGTGGACCTGCTGGAGGTGTCCCCCCACGGCACGCGGGTGGGGCTGGTGCAGTACTCCAGCCGCGTGCGCACCGAGTTCCCCCTCAACAAGTACCACAGCGCGGATGAGATCAAGAAGGCGGTGATGGATGTGGAGTACATGGAGAAAGGCACCATGACAGGCCTGGCCCTCAAGCACATGGTGGAGCACAGCTTCTCTGAGCTGGAAGGTGCCAGGCCTCTCTCCCACAACATCCCCAGAATCGGGCTGGTCTTCACGGATGGACGCTCTCAGGATGACATCTCCGAATGGGCCAGAAGAGCAAAGGAATCAGGTGCAGGGGGGGTTGGGAACCCCAAATTGCAGTGTTTTGGGCATCCTGGGATGGTTCCTTGGTGTGACTGTCTCAGGGAAAAGCTGCAGCATCCAGCCTTGGGGAGCTGCATCCTACAGCAGACGTGCTCTGTTGTGGCCACAGGGTGCTCTGAGCAGCATCCTTCATGCAGCAGCCTCCACCACCACAGTGCTGCCACACTCCTGCCTGTCCTTCCCAAATTCCTGCTGTATATTTGGGAAGCCCAGAGAAAATCCTACATCGTTGCCTTTGCTCCTTCTGGGTTGGGGCTGCTTGCTGCGGGGTGGCCAGCGCAGTGCTCAGGATCTGTCCTTGCCACGCAGGGATTGTCATGTTTGCCGTGGGTGTCGGAAAAGCTGTGGAAGAAGAACTGAGAGCGATCGCCTCCGAGCCAGTGGAGCAGCACTTCTCCTATTCAGCAGACTTCACCACCATGACCCACCTTGTGGAGAACTTCTCCCTGAACATCTGCCCAGGTGGGTGCTCCTGGCCACACCAGGGGACTTGACCCCAAGCCAGGGAAGGCCCTTCTGTCCCCACAGAGCCAGTGGGGTGGTTTGTGAGTCTGTCACCCTGTGTCAAGTACCCAAGGCTGAGCAGGGCTGGTGTGAGCCTAGACTGTCACAGGATCTCTTCAGTCTGTTGTGGGTGTAGATGTGGGTCTCTGGGAGGGATTTGGAAGAGGAGAAGGTGAAGCTGAGGGAATTAATAAAAAAACTAATTAAAGGAGGGGTTAATAAAAAAGTATTAATGTGCTCAACCCCCCCTGTACCATTGCATGGGCAGAATTTGGGAGTGGCACTCTGCCTTGCGGGATGCTCTGAAGGTGGCCTGTGCACCTTGTTCAGACTTGTGTACCTCGTTCAGATCTGTGCTTCTGCTGCTGCTGGGTTACTGTGAGGGTCTCCCTGCCCAGGGACAGGCTGGGTCTCCCCAGTGCCCTTGAGATCCCCACAGGGCTGCAGATACGGAGTCAACATGCCCCCTGCTACCCCAGCTTGAAGGCAAAGTGGAGCTCAGCACTGGCTGTCCTTGGCACACTGTGACCACGCGTGTGACAGCTCTGTGGGATGCCTGGCAGAGAGCTTGCTGGATCAGCAGGGCAACCTGACAGAAAGCAGAGAGGCTGAAAGAAGGGGGCAAAATGGTGGGGAGAGCCCTGAGCCCCGGTGGGTGGCTGCAGGGACAAGGGACCTGTCTGGGAGCAAGGGAGAGCGGGCACCGTGGGGCCATGGTCTGACTGCAGCCAAACCCCCCTGTCACAGAGGAGGGCAAAGGGGAGACGGAGATCCGCAGCCCGTGCGAATGTGAGGCGCTGGTGCAGTTCCAGACCAACACCGTGGCCATCCTGCAGAGCCTGACCGAGAAAAATATCCTTTGGGGTGATGCCTGGGCTTGTCAGGGTGCTGAGGACAGAGTACACATGGGGGAGGGAGGGGTAGGTAAATGGGAGGGGGAAATTTTAGGCTCTTTTAAGGGGATGAAGCCCTTTGCCCAGCAGACTGTGTGGATCACACTGTTTCCTTAGCACGTTCACTTGCTCAGATGACAGCCAGACTTGAAGACTTGGAAAAGCAGATTGCCAACAAGAAGTGATCCTGGCAGAGGGCTGCAGTGCTCGGCGGGGCACGGGGATGGATGTACAGTAGCTACATGACATTGTTATTGCTAGGTTATCGTAAAGCATCAGTGTTTGTTCTTGTATTGCAAAATCCCCAGGGGACTGTACTTAAAAAACCTAAAAAACCTAAAAACACACAAAAAGGAACTTGAACAAAGCCCCTGCTGCAAAGCCAAGGGGTTGAGTTGTTGTTCCTTGGCAGGTCTGGGGTGAGGGAGAGCAACTATGTGGGCAGGCTGGTCACTGGACAGGCATGGCACCTGGTGTCCCCCAGAGTGACTGGGATGGCACAATCCCCCTGGACCCTGGCAGACTGCTTTGCAAGAGAAAAAACCTACAGTGGTGTCACCCTGAGAGCTTCTGTTGTCTCTGCTGCCAAGTGGTGGGGCAAGGACAGCTGGGTGGTGCAGGCAGCACAGGGGATGCCTGATGCCCAGCTGGCTCCCAGCACGGTGCCCAGGTGGGCTCTCATGGGAAGATGGGCGGCAGGAATTCTTAGATCCCTTTGCCCTGGTTTGGCAGAATAGTTTGGAAATTGGTATTAATCTTGTTTGGTTTTATAATCACATAGCAAAATGGTTAATTATTCTTTCTATCAGTATCTATGTGTGTGTATATATATATGTATATTTAATTTTCAGAGCAGGGTTAGTGCTATTTTTAAACTCTTGTTTTATATAAAGGAATTTCTATTCTGACAATAAACACCCAGAAGATTTGTATGACATGTCCCTCTCCTTTCAGCTGGGCTGCAGGGTGACAGATGTACCTCTGTGTCAGAAGTGGAGTCTCTGGCTTTTGCATCAGCTCCTGTCCCCAGGATCCAGAAATCCTTTGGGGAAATCTTTGTTCTGAAGCACCCCAGGGTGCTGCAGGCCTGGCCTCAGCTGGAGGGAGCCAGTGTGGCACAGACCCCGTGTCCCCATGGGCAGGGCTTGCTTTGGAGCCTCTGCTTGTGGGAGCACAGGGAGCTGAGAGCTGAGCTGGGCATGGACCCACAGCCTGGCCAAGGTGGCCATTGAGCTGCTCTGGGGCAGGTGCTGAGGCAAAGGGACACCCAGGATCTGCTCCTGATGGATCCCTGCAGACTTCACAAAGAAACACCCCTGACAGCAGGACTCTGCTCGGGGCAGTCTATGTTCTTTTTATCCCTCAGCACAAGAGTGCATTTACTTCCTTTCAGGGCATAACACAAAATTCCCCTTTGAAGCTGCAGCTCCCCATGAAGCTGCAGCCCCCCCAGAACCCATCCCTGCCTCCAGCTCTGGGGTCCTGAGCACAGGAAGGACCTGGAGCTCTTGGAGGGAGTGCAGAGGAGGCCATGGAGGTGCTGCAAGGGCTGGAGTCCCTCTGCTGTGAGGAAAGGCTGAAAGAGTTGGGGCTGCTCAGCCTGGAGAAGAGAGGGCCATGGAGGGGCCTCACTGCAGCCATGAAGGGCTTGAAGGGTCCCATAGGAAAGAGGGGGACAGAGTGTTCAACAGGGTCTGTGGTGGGAGGAGAAGAGGGGATGGCTTTCAGCTGCAAGAGGTTGATCTGGGTTAAAATGAAGCTGTTTTTTTATACTGAGGGGGGGTGAGGCACAGGCCCAGGCTGTGCACAGAAGCTCTGGATGCCCCATCCCTAGGAACATCGAAGGCCAGGGGGACAGGACTCTGTCTGGTCTGGTGGGAGGTAGCTCAGGTTTGATCTTCAGGGTCCATTCCAAGGCAAACCAAACAGGATGGTACATTTCCTAGACTGCACGCAGCAGAGCTCGAACAGGAAATGCTCAGCTGAAACTTACAGAAAAGGGCTGGAACAGCTGATAGCAGCAAACAACCATTGGCCCCACCGCCTCACCTTCATCCCACTTTGAGAGTATCTCTGTCACCAAGTCCCTGACATTGTCATCAGTCCTGAGTGGTTCCTGCTACCTGGATCTTGCCACCCATCCGTGCAGGATGCTCACTTTTGTCCCAGTGAAGGTACAGTGCCATTCCATGGAGGTGGAAACCTCTGAACTGCCTGGGTGGGCTGGAGCTCTGTGGGGATGGTGTGGGACAGGGACCCCACTGTGAGGTTTTGCTCCCTGTGCAGGCTGCCACAGACACTGAGGAGGAGATGGAAATCGATGTGGAGATTGATAGAGAAGAGAGTATGGCCATAGATGTTGAAGAGAATGGAGATTAAGTAATGGAGGTGGATGTGGAGGAGGAGATGGAGGAAGAGATGGAGGTGGATGTGGAGGATTATGTTGAAGACATGGAAGTGGATGAGAAGGGTGAGGAGGAGGAGGACATGGTCTTGGGGTGAAGACCCAGCCCAGCAGCAGGACAGGCAGGTGCTGGCCGTGCCCTGCCCACAGGCAGGGTGGGTCCCCTGCTGCCAGGCTGGGGCTGGGCTGGGTGGCCCCGCTCAGGGACACGGTGCCCGGGGGGGGCCCTGGGGTCTGGTGGCACAAGCACCACCCTGTGCTTGCTTTGGGCCACCCTTTGGGTCCCACTGCCTGGGGCCCTGCCCTCAGCCCCAGCCAGGCTCAGTGCTGGCAGCAGAGTCCCGCTCTGCCAGCGTGTCCCAGCCTGGGGGCACAGGGAACAGCCCTCTGTGCCTGACCGGGGTGACCGTGTCGCTTGCTTTTCTTCCAGGACTGATGGAGGTGCCGGGCAGGGATGCCATCCTTCTGGATATATGTAGAGTGTTCTTCAGTAGTCTTCTGTATATGTATTTTAGAAAGTGTTGTTGTCTTTTGTAAATATGTTTCATACATAATTGTTATATATATTCTTATGTAAATATGTTTTATAGTTTGTTGTTTTTATAGGGATTATTACAAGTGAAATACACGTGTTACAACAGGAACAGGAAACTTGTGGCTCTTCTAGGACCAAAAAATCTCCATTTTTTCACATTCCTGCCCTCTTTTGTTTTGCGTTGGCTACAGACTGCATTTCTAATTTGTGGTTTTCTCTTGCTCTGGGTTCCCTGGGCTGGAAGTGTCTGGCAGTGCTGGGTTGGGGGTATCTGTGCACAGAGCAGGTCCCACTTAGAGGTCTGTACACACTTTGTATTTGTAGAGGCAGCTCCCACAGGGTCCATTCCCGTGAGATTCCATCTGGGATCGGGGCCGAGCCTGCGTGGTCCTGCAGCGCCTCATCAATGACACTTCACTAGGTGGCACCAGACACCAGCGCTGGGAGGGTGAGGCTGGGCTGCGGCCACCCTCTCCTCCCGGGCACCGGGGCTGAGGGGAGCTTCCTGAGCCATGAGCCGGCCAGGGGTGGGTGGGTGGGTGGATGGATGGATGGATGGATGGATGGATGGATGGATGGATGGATGGATGGATGGATGGATGGATGGATGGATGGATGGATGGATGGATCTCACATCAGGCTGAACACTTTGCATCACCTGGTGGGGCACAAGCTGTTCCTGGGGTGCTTTGTGCGCCCGGGTAAGGTTGGGGGATCAGGGGCTGCTGGTCTCCCTCCTTTCCCTTCCCAGGGAATACAAACTGCAGAGCCTTGCTCTGGCTGGGAGAAAGCAGCATCTGCCACAACACCCCCAAACATTGCACAACCGGGGCCTTGCAGCTTGGGAAGGAGGGAAACAAAGTGGTTTTCATGGAGAAGAGCATGAGCCGCGTGGGATGGGGACTGCTCTGGGGAGTGCTGGGGCAATGGGTGCTGCACAGGTAACAGAATGCAACATGAGTACTGCAGGCAATCCTGTGCCCAGAAATGCTGGGTCCTGGTTGTTTCATGCAGGTTTGTGACAAAAACAGTTCACACTTTCCCCCCTGCTCTGAATAAAGCACTATAGAATGTTCTTCAGGTGAATTTCTTTCCCTCCCTCATCCCTCCCATCTTCTCTGCAGCTTAGTCCAAGCCTTGGTCTTTGATATTTTCTCCTCCCTTGGAGGCATAAGTCCAAGCACGACCTCAACCAGATTCTGGCACCAGCTGGGAGCACAGCAATGTCCTCTCCAGCCCCAACAGCAGCTGAATGGCAATGGATTGCTTAAAAATTATTCCAGTGCTTGTATTCCTCATTAAAAGTGCTACATTGTTGGTGCACAGGCCAGAAAATCTTTTTGCATGTTATTTAATAAATTACTTCACAAAGAGCTAAATGCAGCCACAGAGTCAACAGGGAAATTGGACAATAATTAACAGATATCAGGTTAGTTGAAGTCAAGTTAATGGGGCCCGTTGTGACTTGAGAACAGAAGTCTGAGCAGGAAAGGACACAGTGAGACACTCACCGTGCCCTGCATGGAAAGTGGCAGCTCCAGGGGCTGGATCAGTGAAGTTCTGGGGGTGTTCAGGGGCTGCACAGAGCATGTAGAGGTGATACTGGGCTTTTGCTGCTCTTTGTCCCTGCCTGCTTGCGAGATCAGGGGCTGCCCTTTGCAGGACTGGGGGAGGTTGGCTG
Organism: Vidua chalybeata; assembly: GCF_026979565.1. Lineage (NCBI taxonomy): Eukaryota > Metazoa > Chordata > Aves > Passeriformes > Viduidae > Vidua > Vidua chalybeata. The sequence goes on from NC_071546.1 coordinate 5,911,334, forward strand.
TGGGAGCCTTTCCCTACCCAGGCATTCCCAGAGCACATTTCCAGGACAGCTTGGGCTCCTGCCAGCCACAGAAGTCCCACAGAAATATTTCAGGAACCCCTTACGCAAGCTGAGTGGGACATTGACCAAGCAGTGGGAAATGGAGTAACTTCCCATTGCCCAAGGGCACCTAAAGAAAACAGATTTACTTGGAGGCCAGGGCAGGGTTACAATTTCCTTGGGAGGGAGAAATGGGTGGTGGAACCTTTGCCATCCAAACAAGGGATACAGCCCCTAATCCCTACAGACGTCAAGAGTTAGGGCTCAGACAAGTTGTCCTTGTGCTGCATCATGGCTGATGACAGGTCTATAAGGAGTGGGTTATCCTACCCCAGAGGGGTCAGCCACTTTCTTCCAGCACCAGCCTGCTTCCTGTATGGCAGAAGCCACCAGAGAAGACACTGGGGTTCAGGTGACCCCCCCCAGAGCTTGAGAAAGACTCACCTTAGGCTAAGCCAAAGCTGTTTTCCCTACACCAACTTATACTCCCAGTAGGGCAGGAGGATTTGGGGCTGGGGCAAGGTACCTCTAGGAAAAAACTTGAAGGATCATTCCTGGGAAGGCACTGTCAGTGTCATGCTGATTTGGATCATGCTGTAAGGTTTGGTTTGCAGGACCACGTGCAAGCAAAGTACAGAGGGAAACCCATTTAACAGACCTCCAGAGGAAAACACAGTCACCACAAGGGCTTCTCCTGAAAAAGGATACCTGGAGAAGATACCTGCCCAGGAGAAAGCAGCTCCACTGCCTGCCAGGGTGGACAATGCCCTGGCACATCTCCCCTTGGCTTGTCCCTCAGCCCCAGGTGTGGCTGCAGGGGTCAGTTGTGCAATGCAGTAGCTGCTTTTTGAGCAACCAAACAATCACATTTGAACCTTGCGCAAAAGGCTTTTCTGGAAAACACAATGCAACAGGCAGAGGAAAAAGGTACCAACATTGGCACGTGCCCAGCCCCGCTCCCCACCCCCCTCCTCCCCAAGGGTTTAAATGTTGGCGTCCCCCACTTCTCACACTCGCACCTCTCAGGGACACGGCAGCATGAAGGCGGTGGCCGCCCTCCTCCTGGTGGGGATGCTCATCCTCTGGGCAGAACTGCCAACAGGTAGGAGATGTCCGAGGATAAGGGACGGGGAGGAAAAGCTCAGGTGCGGCGAAGGAGCCATGTTTATGTGGGAGGGGAGAGGGGTGTTTGCCGGGCAGCATCTGCCCGGTGCCCCTCAGCTGCCCTGGAGCCAACCAGTCCCTCCTCCCGCAGGCAGCGCCTGGTCCTGCCCGCCCGTCCGCTTCACCTGCGCTATGCACAACCCGCCGAACCAGTGCCTCATCGACCGGCACTGCCCCCGCGGCAAGAAGTGCTGCCGGTCCTTCTGCGGGAGGAAGTGCATCTCCAAGCCGCCCTCCATCCCCGTCTCCTACGGTAGGAGCTCCGGAGCCCCGCCTGCTCACGGGCAGCAGAGCTGGGCTTGATGAGGTGGCTCTGGGCAGGGGGCTGTGCCCAGCTGCCAGAGCCCCCCGTCAGGCTGGTGGGGTGACTGACGGTGGGCTGGGGTGAACACCACACCCAGCATCTTTCTTTCTCTCCCTTTCCCAGTGTGAGCTCCGGCTTCCACGATACACTGAGGGTCACCTCAGCATTCCCATCCCAGCTCAGCTCCAGGATCACTCCGTGACAGCTGCTGCACTGTGCTCTGTGCCACCCGCTTCCTCTCTCCCTCACTGCTCTTTTAACAAATAAAAAAGGCTTTTCCTAAGGGCGTTTGTGACGTGTGACTCCTTTCCCCACCTCCTCTCTCCATCCTGGCAGACAGTCCCACTGCTGCTTTCACCTCAGAATTCCTTCTTCGGGGGAAAGACGATGAAAACAATCTGGCTTCACACCTGCAGTGTGGTTAGGGGCAGACTTGGGGGACAAAATCCATCCACACAGGCTCCAGGAGGGGAGAGCAATGGGAAGGGACTGGACCAAAACATGCCAGGTTGTTTTTGGAAGGCTGCAAGGGGCTCTGGAGAGCAGTGTGTCCTCCAGGCCCTCCCAGCTGGACAGGGTCGTGTAAGGGGACTGACCCTGCCTGCCCAGGGGGACACAGAAGGCAGAGCCTCCCTATGAATACCCTACTTGGGGCTCATCTGGAGAGCAGAGGAGGGGGTTACACAGACCCAAACCCCAAGTGGTGCTGAACCCCTCACTGAACCTGAGCTGGTGGGGAAAATTCAGCTGAAGAATCTTGCCTGGGAAAGCCTCAAGCCAGGGCAATAAAATCATAGCTCCAAGGGGCTCCTGTAATTTTTGTACAGCTGAGTGCTGGGGACAAAACTTCAGGATATGCCAAGAAAGATCAGCAGAAGAGAGTGTGTGCAGCCTGAGGGACCTGCTGGCCTCCGTGCAGTGGCAGAACCAGGCACTGCCACCATCCACCGCAGGGGCAGAGCATCACCCAGCCTAATGCTCAGAGGGGCCTGCCAGCCCTCCCCAGCCCACTGCTGATGCCAGGCTTGCTGAGAATGTCCCATTCTCAACAACCAGTCCCAGCCCAGATTGGGGAGGAGCTTGGTCTGTCTGCACACACCGAGGGAACAGAGAGGAGCTGCTGCTGTGTAAAAGCTGGGCTAGTGATCCCCATGGCCAGGCACGAGCAAAGCACCCGCTGGCCAGATTTTAAACCACCCACAAACACGGCAGGATGAAGACTCTGGCTTCCTCCTTGCATGGTCCATGGGAGATGCTGGAAGCTTCCTGGCCAAGACTGGGGAGAGCATCTGCTGGAGCGAGTCCTTCTATGGTCACATCTATGTAGGTGACCTCTTCTCTGTGGAGCAACTGGAAGGAGGCAAGACTCAGAAATTACTCTGACTGAGAAGGAGGAAGTCCTATGGTGAAAAAACCAACTCTGCTTAGCCTGGCCGTGGGAGGACTGAGAGAAGCAGAGAGCTCATGCGGCGCTGGGGAGGCTGGAAACGCCCGGTGATCCAGCAGGGACAGGCAAAACAAGAACTGGGAGCTCATCAGCCAAACTCAGTGTAAAATCAGACATTGCTTCTGCCCAGTGTAGGGTCCTCGCAGGGGAAATCTCTCCCTGACAGCAGCCCAGCCCTCTGCACAGGGAGAGCTGTGCCACACAAGCCGTGGGCTGAGAGAGGCTGAGCCCCGGCGCTCCCGCAGCCATCCCCGCATCCCGCACGGGGCTGGCGGCAGCCAGGGCACAGCAGCCTGATTGCACCTCCCGCGGTCCTTAGTCACAGATCACAGCCCTCCTCCTCCGTCAGCACCAGCTATTATCAGCTATTAAGCAGGCATTTCCATACAGCCGGCTAATTTGATAATGCTGCAATTATCTTGGTTTGTTAACAAGATTAGATTGCTAATTGGTTTGATTAAGCACAGAGCTCCAGGCATGGGGTGCCTCTCAGCTGGCCCTGCATAACCTTATGGATGCCGTGCCCAGGGCAGCAGCTCCTCTGCAGACACAAGGAAATGGCAGGAAGGGCTCATCCTCCCAAAACCTGCTGCCTGAGGCCTCCAGATCTCCCTGTGAGAGGTCCCTCTACCTGCTCGGAGACAGCTTTGCTCATGTCACCACTGTCACCCAGCTGCTGGCCCAGAAAGGCAGGAGGACGTGATTTTGGGCCAGAGGATGCTCTGGGGACATCTAGTCTGTCTCAGTCCTGCTGCTTTCTGTTTTGGAGCCGTGCAAGTCAGAAATCCCAGAGGCAATGCACCAACTGTGCCTCCACCTGCAGCGGTGTCAACAAATCCTCTGCCTTTCTCTTGCCAGGCACAGGTCCCTGCCTCCCGGGCACAGCATTTCCAGCTATCACCAGCTCTGCTGGGGAGCCTGGGGAGCTTCCAGCACTGGATTAGGCTCACCTCTACCCCCTCCATGGAACAGCACCCACCTGGGAGGAGCTGGGCAGTGCACCAAAACACACAGAGGTCAGGATCGCTGACTGTGGCAAGTTCCTGGCAGTGTGCATTGGCTGAAATCCTTTGATTCAGGTCTCTGGGGAGGAAGGGAATTTCCCTCTTTGTCCTAGGTAGGTGCCAGCAAGACAATGGGAAAAGCAGTGAGTGTTTTGCCAGAGAGATTCTTCCCACATCACCTGTTTGCTCAAAGCCAGAGCAGCCTGGAGAGGAAGGTGTTAATTTTCTCTGCCTGGGGGCTCAGGACTCAGGACTTCTCCTGGGACAGGCTCACCAGGTCTGGTGCTGGGAATGTGAACAAAGGCTGCACCAAGGGCCCAGCTTTGAGTCAAAAGCATCCATCATGGCACATCACAGCAGCAGCACCACTGCAGGGCGGGCAGCAGGTCTGGCTTACTCCATCTTCCCTCAAAGCTAAGGTTTTCAGGCCAGTCACTTTTGGACAATTCCCAAAGGAAACATCCAACACTCCCCAACATCCCAGGGGATGGAATCCAGAGTGTCTCCTTGGGGATCCATCAGCATCACAGAGCATCCTTGCTCCACTCAAAGTCCTTTGTTCCACTCTGAAATGTACACAGGACAGAGGATGGAGAAGTCAGGTCTCACCCACAGCACTGCAGACCATCTTTAATATTTTCTTGAGCCTCCCCCTGCGTACATTATGGTCTGGCCCAGAAGACTGGGTGGTTTGGGTCTGAATACAGAACAGTTTGGTTCTCAATGGTGATGTGAGACCTTTTCAAGAGATTATTCAAACCAGCCTAATAAGAATTACTACAGCTTTGACAACCTTGGAAAGGGGAGGGTTATTTAGCTAGCCTGGCCTAGGAGTAGGAATCTGTAGTCCCAGCAGGATCTCAGCAATCACATTAGTTCCAGAGGAGAAAATACCCTGGGCAGAGCAGATCCACTCAGCAGCAGCTCTGCCCATGGTCAGGAGCTGTGCATAGCCTTCCTCATTCCTGCTGAGGGGCAGTGATATTCCAGGAGGGAAAAGGAGTCAATAGCATTCTGTTCCCCACCATAAAAGGAATAGACACACACCTCTGCAGAAAAACAAACCATCCTCACAGTTAAAGGCTAACAAATGTACGAATTCACTCTGCTCTTTTGTCTGTGGGATGGTTTATACAAACTCAGCTCCTCACCTGCACCTAGACCCTCTCCAGTGGCAGGGAGAGAGTGGCCTGGGCCAGAGCTGTCTCACACCAGCTGATGCCCTCCAGCACTTTCTTTCTGAAGACACAGGAGTGCTTTGTCTTACATGGCCAGGATCCTACAGTAACCTTTCCCAGTGCCCTCCCACCCTGGCCAGTGAGCAGCAACACAGGACACCAGCTCGCAGCGTGCTGGGAGGGCAGAGGGGAACCCTGGAATTACGGAGTGGAGGGAGGCAGTGTCTGCCACCAGGGCACCTTTAGAGCAGGGATGGAAGCTGTCCCTTCTGCCTGGCTCTGGCACATCACCCCAGCTGTGCACTGCCCCAGCCCTCTGCACGGTGGGGAGCCCCAGAGCTGTGGGGGCTGGCAGGGGATGGAGCCAGGGCTGAGGGATGCCAGAGCAGCCCGTTGTGATTTCTCTCCTGCCTAAAGTGCTGCCAAAGCTCACAAGCTGCTTGTGACGAAGGCCTTCTGTCTGGCAGGGAACAGCTCTGCCTGGCCCAGCCAAGAGGCAGCAGAGCTGTGCTGAGCTGCTTGGCTCCATCCCCCCTCCATCCCACCAGGAATCCTCAGCAGGCTGCTCTTTGCTGCAGCTGCACAAGGTTGTGCACACCCAGGAAGCCTTTCAGATGCTGGCAGGACTTCCCTGAGCCAGGGAGCCAAAAGAAAGGCAAAAAAGGTGAGGCACTGATGGCACCCTGTAGCTGAGAGAGCCCTACATGCCAGCAATCCTTTTCCCCATGCAGAAAGAGAGGAAAGGAGACATCTCCTTCCTCTGCAGCAACCACACTGCATGAAGACACATGTGAGGACTCAGCAGGAGGCTGGCAGTGGCACAGGCAGGGCAGCTGGGCCTCCTTGTGTCCCATGGCAGGCAGGGCAGCTGGGCTCCCTCATCCCTACCCTCACTGTAGCCCCATCTCTCGGCAGGGCACTCCTTCCACAGTCCCTCAGAGAGGCTGATGTCTGTGTTCAGCCAAGCAGCTGGGATGTTCCACAAATAACAGCTCTGGTAAAGGCTGGTGAAGCACTCTGAGACTCACATGAAGCAGTTTGCAGGGAGGAAAGCAGCTCCCACAGATGCCAACCCTGCACCAGCCCCTGCTTACTCATCAAACTGCAGCACAGATCCCACCTTGTGGCCCACACATGGTTGTAAACTCACCATCACTCCCAAATCCACCAGCACAGGACCAAAGGTACCTGCACACCCCTCCCAAATGGGGCTGCTCACCTGCAGAGAGCCCCTCTCAGCTGAAACCAGTGTCTCCTTACAGCCAAGTGTTCAGGAAGAGAAGTGTGGATGTTTATGCTATAGGGCAGCCCAACGAGCTTCTCTCTCTTCCCAGCTCCAGCTGCAGAAGGGAATCCATTTCTCAGCTCCTTCAGGTCCCACCAGCAGCGTTGCATGGGGGAATTCCTGTCTCTTCAGCCCTGCCTGTGCCAAGGCACACACAGATGCTCCTTTCCCTGACATTATGTAGGTTAGTAACATGCAATGTGATGGCAAGACACAGGGAACCGCAACACGATGTCAATATTTAGCTTCTACACATTTGGCTAATTAGGAAGCAACCTGTGATTCCCTGAGAAGGAGGCAGGGCTGCTTGAACCCCTCCCTCCCCTTCTGTATGTTCCCCGTTCAGATGGGATAAACGTCAGCTCCCTATTTCTGGAGTTCGCTGGTCGCAAACGGTCTGTCCCAAAATGCTATTCCCAGGCAGTGGATGTCAGAAATCATTAGACTAAATAAAGCTTCATGAATCATTCATGAGGCTGGATTTCACATTAATCAGGGAGAGATGGGCAAAAGCAGAGCACGGCAGAGCACCCTGTCGCGTTCCTGCACAGCCGGGTGAACGGGAAGCTTTGGACCTTCGAGGCACAGATCAGAGATGTGGTGCCAATCAGAGGAGCACTTTGGTCCCAGCACGGTCAGAGCCTGACCCAGCAGAGACCGAAAGAGGCAGTGCACTGCTGCCCAAATGCCCAAACAGCTTTCTGCTTCAGGAGCTCCTGTGACTCGATGGCGTTAATGAGCCCCAGGGCTGCTGCTCCGAGCATCCCGAGATGCACAACTGCTTTCTGCAAGAGCTTGGGAATCCTGTACTGACTCCCTGCCTCTGGGCACGATGGCCTCTAAAAATAGAAAAATTCTTTCATGAAATGTCATCAAGAGGCTCTTTCCAGGGCTCAGGCAAACGGGGCTTCTGCCTGCATGCCATGCTGCATCCCAGCAAACCAACAGGCATCTTCTTGGGACACAAATGCTACTTCCACTGCTCCAAGAGTTTGGAAAGAAGGTAGATGTGTTCTCTCTTGGTACCTGAATCTGCCTAAGAAAGGCAAGCCCTGAACTCTGTCAGGATCAATGAAAGAATGAGGGGTGCCCTCAACATTGCAGGTGGTGGAAGAAGGTAATGAAAGGTGGAATCCTGTGTGTATATTGCAGGAGCAAGGGCCTGTGTCTGCCCCAGCCATCCAGACTCAGCCAGCAAGCTCTCATCCACATGCATCCTGCATCCTTCGCTTCTCCTCTGCAGCTTGCTCAAATATTCCTGGTAAAAACCCTCAAAACTACAAAACTCTAGTGCCAAGCAGCGAGGATGGCTGTACAGCAGGGAAAAATCCATAGCCAGCATAGCAAACCTGGGCTCTGACATGGAGACAGCAGTGATTCTCCATGCAGCAGCAGAGGAATATCTATCAGGAGACTCAGGAGCTGTCAGACACCCTGCTCCCCGCTGCCGTGGCTCTGCAGCCTTCCCAGGCTGGCAATGAGTCACCAGCCCTGAACCACAGACCCACAGCGTGGCTGATCCGCTGCCAAGGGCACCTGAGGGGCTTAGGGGGTCCCCTGCCAGTCTGGCCCCCCAGAGGCACCCAGTAGCCCTGGCTGTCACGTCACCCCACTCCCCAGTGCTCCAGCATCTCCACCCCCACATCTTCCTCCTTGGACTGAGGGGTCCTGCCCATGCTGTGATGATGTCTGAAGGAGGGAGAGGCAGAGATGGGATGGAGGAAGCTAGCAAGTCCCTGGCATCCTTCAGAGCCTCAAGACATGAAGACTGAGCAGAGCTCTCTCACCACCCTCAGCACTGCCTGAACCTTCTGCAGAGAGCCCGAAAGACAACAACCCTGCAGAGACAGGAGAGCAGACCCTTCCCTGCACCCAAGGATCTCCAGCTGTAGTTGTCCCTGTGTGTTCATCCCTGTCAGCACAGAGGCAGCTGGAGGCAGAGCTGGAATGGGAGCAGGGTGTTCACCCAGAGCCTCAAACCACCAGGGCACTTCCAACTGCAAAACTACCATAGTGATAATTCACCAGCAATTTATAGCTGTGAAATTCTCAGCTGTGTCATCACAGCTGGGCAGAGACTGCAGAGCCCCAAACCCAGTCGCCACTCTCTGTCTCCAGCTCTGGTGGAGAGGCAGAGCCTCAGGGCAGGTTAACTTCCACCAGTGCTGGGCCCTCACCTGTGGGATGAAATTATCCACAGGATCAGATAAATCTCAGGGAAATCACCCTTTAATTGACCCCCTTATTGCATGAAAAGACTGATTTCCAATTTGCCTAAATACTAATTTATAAGGCATTTCTGTGTGTGGTGCAGCAGGTGGGGGCTCCACCCAGCCTGGCCTTGCTGGCAGGAATCAGAGGCCACCTCTGGCTCCCTCCATGGCCATGGCCATGGTCTTGGCTGTGCACAGCTATCAAAAGCAAAGTGCAGGGCAAGTGTCCTCACTGCACGAGCCTGCGGAGAGTCAAAGCTCGGCTGCACTCTTGGTTACTTGCACCATTCTACCTGCACTACTGTAAGATTTAATTGCAGTTAAAGTTGTGCTTCCATCTTCACCTGTCTCTCTCCTGGCAGAGAATCCAGGAAGTGAGCCCATGCTGCCTGTGCAAGTATGGCCATGATGACTGGGTTTTGTGGCTTTCTCTGTAGTGGTAAATGAAGTGTGGCCAGACTGACCCTGACACCAAAGATGGGTGTCAGGGAACAGAGTAAGTCCTGACATTAACCTCTCCTCTGACACCATGCTGCCCTTCTGCCAGCATCCCTACCTGTGGCAGCTCCTAGCTCTGCTGGGAATGGTCTGGAGAGGGCTTGGCCCATGGGAAGCCTTGGCCCGATATGCTCCAAGAGGCTAATGATGAGCCTGGGAAGAGCCTTTGTTTTTGATGAATTCAGTTTTGGTAATGTGTCCTGGGTCTTGGAGGATGGTGAGACAACTTGGAGCAGAGACAGAGGGGATGCAGCACGTGGAGATTGGAGGCTGCTGTAAGATGGAGGCAATCCATATGCTCAGGGCATGTGGGAACTCGCCAGATAGTAAATCAGTGCTCTGAAATGCCTGACCCTACACTGCAGCATCTCCCTGCTCCCTCACCAGAGGCTCTCCATCTCTATAAAAAATAGCCACTGCATTGGTACAACTCTCCAGATTTTCTCATGTTTCCTGTTAGAGTTTCAGAGTCCAAACTCAAGTCAAGGTCCCCAGCAAGTTCAGTGAATGTTCATTAATCTTTCCTGGCTCAGGCACCCAGTGAGCTCAGTAACACTCAAGTCCAGAAGAGTTCCAGGCTGTCAGAGGGATGGGCTATTGCAGGCCATACTGAGAGCCTGCCCCAGGCCTGCTGCAGATGGATTCCAACAAATCACCTTTCTGCAGGGGGCTGGATATGCAGGTGTGTCCAAGGGCTCCAGAGACTGAATGAAGCTAATTAATTTCCAGCATGGAGCAGGCTGATATCCCCCTGTCAGCAGTATCTACAGACACCCTGTGGCTCTGGGTGGAAGATGGGAGTTGTAGGGATGGAATCCCATGGAATTTGTGTCCCCATTTTTCTCCTCCTGCTCAGAGGATGCTGCCATCACAGCTTGCTTTCTCTCCTGCCCCCCCCCCCCAACATGAACTGGCTCCAGGGAGAGGCATGGAAACTGGGACAGCTGACAGCACAAGAATGGGAACAGCCAATGGCATGGGAAGGAAAAGCCCAAGCCCCTCTGGCTGAAGCAACCCCCTCCCATAGCTCAGGGAACAAACGCACCAGCGAGCACAGAAACCACCAGGAAATAACAGCATTAAGGAAAGCCCATGTATTTAGTATTAAGTCTTTGCCACTGAGAAACACAAGACCAGGCTTTTGCATCTGCCCTAATTTAGCTCTTTCCCTCTGGAAAGGACAAATTGTGAAATGCTTTGTGCTCATGTCCCCGGCATTAATCAGCCCCTGTCAGCCGCCAGCTCCGCGAATCCCCCTGCACTCGCAGGTGCGCTGCTCTATCCCACCCTCCCACGTGGCAGGTACCCAGCGGCTCCAGCCTTTCACAACAGATATCCAAGGGGCTCAAAAGTGCTTGAAGATTTTTCTTTTAATTAGAGGAGCTCTGGAGACATGCTATATTCATATGTATTTCCTGCTATTTTTTAATTTATTGCTACATCAGCTATTAAAAAAAAAAAAAAGGCAAAAAGAAGAAAGGAAGGGAGCTGCCACAAGCTGAGCGCCTTTTGGGATGACTCACTGCAGCACTGAAATGGCTGCTGGCTTCAGACTCACCCTGCCTCTGCGATTTGCTTCCAGACTGCAGAAGAGACCACGGCAAGAGGTTTTGCCCCTTGTGCCTGCGTGGAGGATTTGCCGTGTGGTTATCGACATAATCTTCCCCGGCCTTCGGCGGGCGGAGACTTGCCTTCCTCAAGAGAGGAAGATGGGGGGAGACATGAAAGGAAGAGATGGCGAGGCATTTCCAGCTGACCTGATTTTCTGCTTGTTCCCATCTCCACATCACTGCCGGTTAGCTCAGGAGTGGCAGTGAGGGCACAGGGCTGGCCCGTGCCGTGGGGAGCTGCGCTTTACCAGCGCCATCGCAAACACAGCTGTGCCAAGGAACAGCCCTTACACCTCAATTCGCTGGAAAACAGCCTTAAAGTGGGAGTCATCCTTTCCTGCCACAGCTTACCAGTGTCAGTGTGAAGGCAGGCCAACAGGCTCTGGTCGGCTCGTGGCAGAGTCAGGCCTTTTGCCTCTGAACTTGTGCAGAAAATTCACCTCAGGTGCCATTGATGCAGCAGCTAAGTCCGCTCTGAAGGATGCTGTGATGCCATCACAAACCTGCACGGGGCCTCTGCAGGTGAACTTCCCTTCTCTGCAGTTGCTTCCAGCCAGAGCCTTGAGCTGCAGCAGGAGACAAGGAGGTATCTCCTCTCCGTGTCTCTCCAGCTCCTTCCCAGGGTAATCCTTCCAGTCTGGGAGCAATAAGGACAGAGCCCTGTCAACTCCTTTCCCACTCAGGAATCAGCTCCTCCACATGGCCCAGGGACACTCAGCAAATCTCCTTGTACTGGGAGAGCTGATTTTGGGAGGGACAGGGCTGAGGTCTACTCTGTAGTAGAGAATAAACAGGGCTCTGGTGCAGATACCAAGTGCCAGATGGAGTGGGCACCCTTGCAGCACCAGGCACAGCTCCTTCCCTGAAAAATGGCTGGATGAGAACTATTTTCAGAAGGGAAAAGAAAATTCACCCTGATCACCATATGTCAGTGACAGGCAGAGAAAGCCCCACGTGGGAGCCAGCCCTCCTCCTACCCTGTGGGCTGCACCCCGCTGGGGCTCAGCACCCACCATCAGCCAGGCTCCCAGCTGCCTGGAGCAGACAAAGATGGGCATGTTTATCTTGCAGCTTCCAGGGATGCTCAGCCATCTCTAATTGCCATAAAAATAAATGCTTTTTGCTTCATATCACAGAACAGAGGAATTTCCCTCTGGTTTTTTTTTCTTTTTTTTCTTTTTTTTTTTTTTCTTTTCTGAGGCCTCCCTCAAAGTCATCCCTTCCCCCTCCCTCCGCTGCCTCCTTGCCATGTAAACAAGCGCAGGCACACACAGTCTGACACATCACACACATGGAGACACGCTGATGGCCCTGCAGCGGCCAGCTCTGCCTGGCACAGGGACAGGACTGGCAGCACACGCGGGAGGCGGGCGTGCGGGCAGGGGGAAGGATGCTCGCCACCAAAAAGCGCTCTCAGTCCGCCTCGTGCAAGCCTGGAGAAGGCTGAGAGCCCTCAGGCTCCAGCCCCTCGGACTATAATCAGCAAGCCGATGGAAGGGATGCAGAGGGTGCTGTGAAGTCTCGCCCCGTGCGAGCCGCCTGTCTGACACAGCTGCTCTGTGCTGCTGCCGGAGCAATGAGCCATCGCTGCGGGGACATGCAGCCCCGGCCGTCACCCTGGGAAGGTCCCTTTCCCATCCTCTCCTTCCCATCCCTCTGCTCCAGCAGCTGACTTCCAGGGGAGTTGGTGCGCTTGCAGTGCTCCCCGGGCTGGCTGGGGATGGCCCCGGGCGGCGGCGGCAGCTCGCTGACCTGAAACCAGCGTGTGCCATGCCCGGGGCTCGCTGCCTTCACCCACCTCCCAGTGAGCCTTTGAGGAGACTCCGAGGAGCTCAGCAAGCCAGGGGAGCGCTTCCCCGCGGGGCTGCCCCGGTGCCCCACACACTCCCAGTTCCAAGGAGCAAGATGGAGATGGATCGCATGGAGGGCGACTGCGAGGGCAGGGGCGCATCGTGTGCCCGGCGCAGGGCGGCACCGCTGCCCGGGCCCTGCTCGGCCTGAACGCGCTCGGCACGGGACAGCCCGGCACTCCCGGCTCCGGGGGCTCAGCCCCAAGGGCAGCGCTTGCCACCCGGGCAGCTTCGCAAAGACCTGGGGTAGCCCAGGGCCGGGTGAGACGGGTACCCCCAGCGCGGCTGCCACAGCCATCCTGCGAGCTCTCCCGCCTTCCAAGGGACTTCCAGCAGGTAGGACTTCAGGAAAGCCAGGGGTACCCTCGCCTGGTCCAGATTCCCGGCTCGGTTCCGCTGTGGTGGTGCCTTCGCAGGGGACAGCGCCAGCCTCGCACGGAGCTGTGCCGACCTGTCAGCCGGTTTCGCCAAAATCAGGTCTCTGGTCTCGTCCGATGGGTTCTCCCCGGGCATCCTTAGCCCTGTCCCCTATACAGAGCTCGGGAGGGGCTGGTGGGAGGCAGAGGCAGCCACGAACCGGGCACCGGCGGTCTGGAACCGGGGACTGGAAACCGGCATAGGGAACCGGGCTCTCCCCGACTGTTCCCGCGCCGCGGCGCCGGCGGGCGGCCGGAGGGCGGCACCGGGAAGGGCGGCGGGCGGGACCCCCCGGCCCCGCGGAGCTTCTGCCGCCGCCGCCGCCGGCCCCGCAGGGCTCGCGGCTCCGCGCCGGGCGCGCTCGCTGCGGCGGGGGCGGCGCCGAGGCAGGTGAGCGGCGGCGCGGGGCCGGGCTCCGCCAGCGGGGTGCTGCGGGCACCGGCAGCGCGGGGACCGCGGCACCGGCACCCGGGGCGGGCGGGGACGAGGGCAGCGGCATCCCGGGGCGCAGCAGGGACCGGCATCCCGGGGCGGGGTGGGGACCCGCGGCATCGGCATCCCGGGGAGCTGCAGGCACCGACATCCCGGGGACCCGCGGCACTGGCATCCCGGGGCGCGGCGAGGACCTTAAGATCGGTAACACAGGGACCGGGGCATCTGCAACCCGGGTACCCAGGGTACCAGAACCCCCGGGCATTGCAGGGGTCAGCACCCTGGGGTGCGTCGGAGACCCGGGGCATCGGCATCCCGGGGTGAGAGGGCAAGCGGAGCAGCGGCATGCAGGGATGAGCGGGGAAGCGAGGCACCGACATCCCGGGGTAAGCGGGGAGCCGCCGTGCCAGCATCCACACCCCGGGATGCTGCTGGGTGCCGGGTCGCAGGGACACTCCTCCCCGTCCCTCTGCGGGCGGGTGTAGTGGAGTCCCTCGCCCCGGAGCCTGCCTTCCCCGGGGGCTGCATTCCCCTCCCCGGGGAACGGAGCACGGAGGTCCCTCTGGAGCGCTGTGCACGCGCAGCGTGAGACCCGGCAGTGGAGGCTGGCACAGCGCTGGGCTGTTGATAATCACCCTCTCCTGCACCCGAGGCGAACAGGGGGTTCCCCCGTCATCTCCATCTCCAGCCCTGAGCATTTCGGTGGCCTCTCAGCATACAGCAGCAGCTTGTGCTCTGCCTGCAGGGAGCAGCCAGTAGTGGGAATCCCCCTTCCATTCTCCCCACTGCCTGCCTGGCAAACCCTCACACCGCCCAAGGCAGTCCTGAGCATCTTCAAGCCGATGAGAACGAAGACGCTCAGCAATGGGGATGGGGCTCTGCAGGGGCAGTTTTGGATGACCAGAAAGCAGATGTCTCCCCAGTCCTGTCCCATATGGGGACACCCTGCAGGAGCTGGGATGCCACCCAGCCCCACTGGCCCCCTCAGGTACTCAGCAGGGGACCCCCAGTCCTACCCCAGTCCCATGGATATCTTGCACAGGATCTCCTCAGTGGTTTGCAGCCACCACCCCTGCACACCTGGGACATGCACGGTCACAAGTCCCGGGTGACAGAGCATTTAGGGTAGGCTACAGGCAAAGGATAAGAGGTTCCTCCTCCTCTACGCATTTCTAATGGCTCCTTTGAGACAAGCCACACAACTCCCTGCTGGGAAGCCTCGCTGAGCTGTAAGTACAGGGTTTTTTATTTGGACTGTTAATCTAAATCCATTGTACCTGGTTGGAAAAGACCCTGCGTGCAATGCTCCCTGCACTTGCTGCATCCTCACTTGAATGTCTATTAGCACCTTCCTTCCCATTCCCTTGAGTTCCCTCTGCCAGGTAGAATAAATATACATAACTTCCATTTGAAAGCCTTTGAGAAAAAAAAAATATGTTGTCAAGGGAAACTCTTCTAGCATTTCTTATAGACATGCTTGATCTGTTTTATATTTTATTTTTACTGTCACAAATGCATATACCAGGGATTTTTTTTCTCTACAAGATAGATATTAATTTGAACGCCCAACACCCAGCTCACACTGGGCTTGTGTAATTCTGACGGTTGTCTCAAAATAGCTTACAATGTATTTCAACATCTATCAGAAAGAGACTGGCTTGATCTGTTCCTTTTTTCCAATCATTCATGGAAATTTTGGGTCAACTAAAGGAAAATTTTGCAAATTCACTTTATCCCAGACAGACACATTTGTATTCTCTGTCCGTCAGGCTTTTAAATAAAAACCACCCAAGCTTCCCAAAGTAAGCTTCTGTTTCCCAGCTGATACCCTGCAAATGTGAATAGGGTGCACATGTGCTTTGATGGTCCAACAGGGGAGATCACACTGGGTCCCAGTTCAAAGCCTAGTTTTGTTCTAAAGCTGAGCTTAGCTGTTCGTGAAACAAATAGGCAAGGGAGTTATAAAACTATTAATTGCTGCTTTAGATTCCTAGATGAAAGCTGCATGTGGGCAGAAATTATTTGGTCTATTCATAAGCGAACATCATAAAGGAACATCTCTGGCAGTTCGTGACCCTTCTCCTCGCTCTGCTTCCAGTGCAGGAGGGATGGAGGGATTTCCCTGGGGTACAAAGCTTGCAGCGTCCTGACACCCACCTTTTAATTTTGAGCAGGGAGAGAGGTAGGAGCCATCCCCTTCTGGCTGTCAGGGTTTGGCACATCTCACCCAGAGCCACAGCTGTGCACTGGGGATGGTCCGGCTGAGCTGGAGTAATGCTTCAGGCTTGTCCTGCCATCCTGGGCTGTCCTGTGCCCCAGCCCAGCCCCCAAAACACCTTGCCTTTGATTTTGGTGGCCTGACCTGTCAGAGAGGCTGCTCTATAGGGAGGGTGCAGAGAGAGTCTGAGGCTAGTTTTGGGATAAGCTGGATCCCACAGATGCATCTCCAGGGCCCCCCATCTGTGTGTGTGTGCTTATAGCCTGAATGCATGAGCATCCTTCTGGAAGGAACCTGGATTAGTCATCCCTACCCCACAGATGGGCTGTGTGATGTCTTCTCTGGAAAAGCTAATCTGACACTGAAATTCCAATTTATCCCTGAAAGAAGGGTTTACACCCGTTCTTCTCCCTTGCTTTTGGCATAAGCATTAAAAATCCTTCTCCTTCTTCCCTCCTGTTTGAAAGGCAAGACATTGAGTCCATTAGGCTCTGAGGTTTATCACCAGCTGGTTGCCTCCTCCAGACGTGGTGTAATGGAAGTGCTGGTTGTGCAAGCTGTGTCTTTAAGGAGCCCTGGCCGGGAGATGCAGTGGAGTTCGCAGATGCCTTTGCCAGGCTGTTTCACACAAATCTGGCATTTCCTGCACCCACAGCCCTGCTCAGCTTAAAAACACCTCCGGGGCTTAACCATGGCTCCATCACCTGTTCCTCTGCAGCTCTGCTCTGACCTACAGATTTAGATGTCACCGTGTCCCCCAGGTCCCTCCCAGTCTGACAAACCTTTTACACCGAGGTTCTCGGACTGGAAAGCAGGTAGAGCCCTGGTGTTTGCCCCATAAATCCTGTGAGACAGCTGGTGAGGAAGGACTCATGCGACTCCCCTGGGTGGTGTGACCCACCTCGTGTCATTGACCTGGCCTTGGCCCTTGGTGGCTGCTGTGGGACCAGGCTGTTCTCTGTGGGGTCTGCTGGCACCTCAGCATCACTGCAGGGGCTGCAGCCTTTTTTAACTCAGCTCTTGCTGCCTGTTCATGCTCCGTGTCCCTGCAGCCCCTAAAAGCTTGGAAAATTCTGTGGGTGACATAAGACAGGAAAAAATGTATTTCCTCCACCAAGAGAACAAAGCAGTGTCCCTCAAACCCCACCACCCTGTGCCAGGAGCAGGGAGATCCTGTGAGTACAGGGCTGGTCCATGTGTCCCCTGGTTGTTTTGATGAAAAAGGTAGGTGGAAAAATCTGATTTCAAGGTGGTGCATAAAGATCACGATGCTTTTTATTTGCCTTTTTGTTCTAAATTTCTGGTCAAGACAGGTAAATGCATCTGCATCTGGGAATGCTTCTCTTTCTTTGATGCTTTAACCATTTCTCATTAGAAAATAGATTTTCTGCTGCACAAAAAAGCCCAGCTCCCTGAAACTTATAAATCCTGAAAATGCAATAGAAATCAAAACTCTGGGTTTTTACTTCCCCATTGACATACAGATTTTATTCAGTCATCAATGATTCTGAATCATGTTTTTGTTGCATTTCAACATAATCAAAATAATCTTAATATTTTACATGGCAGAACACACAAGAGGAAACAAAACAGGCAGATGAATTGTTTTGACACTTCTTCCTCTCAAATTCTCCCTAAAATCGACACCTTCTGTGACAATACTTTGATTTTGGCAAAACTGCCTGTGCTGCTGGAAAGATTGCACCATCTAAGGATTTTTTGACCAGGTCTAATTAGTAGCGTAGGTAGTGGGGCTACAAAGCACTTTGGCAGAATCACAGCAGTGGTGATTTGACAAGATCTAATTTTTCCTCCGGGAGACTCTTTGGGGAATAAATCTTCTTTTCAGTGACTAATTACCTGTTTGAAGGAGAGCCCCATGGGTGAGGTGCTGGAGGTGAATTAAACTGCCTTCCTTAGGCCATTAACAACCTGCAAAGGGAGAAACTTTAGGAGGTAAAAAAGCAAGGAAAAGTTTCACATGGAAAAATCATTGGCTTTTCTTTTTTTAGCTTCCATACCACAGGAGAACAACAGTCTAAAGCTGTTTTTCTCCCCTTCTCTCTTCTTGGTCCTCACTTCTCAAAATGTAAACATCCCTCCTCACTCCCCAGGGTGCTTCTCTCCCTCCCCCCCCACCCAGGAGCACCCAGGTTTGGGGGATCCCTGTGTCCCCTCCAGCCCCGCTGTCTCATCCACAGGTGGAACCCACTCCTGCTCTGCTGATCATGGTCAACAAGACCTTAAATTACTGGGGTCCCAGTTTTGAGGAGGACGTTATCAACATCAACGTGGGGGGTCTGAGGAGGCGGCTCAGCTCCAGCGCCCTCTCCAAGTTCCCCGACACCCGCCTGGGACGGCTGCTCTCCTGCGACTCGGAGGAGTCCATCCTGCAGCTCTGCGATGACTACGACGTGAGCGCCAGGGAGTTCTACTTCGACCGAAACCCCGGATTCTTCCTCTACGTCCTCCACTTCTACCAGACGGGGAAGCTGCACGTCATGGAGGAGCTGTGCGTCTTCTCCTTCTGCCAGGAGATCGAGTACTGGGGCATCAACGAATTCTTCCTGGACTCCTGCTGCAGCTACCGCTACCACGAGCGCAAGCTGGAGAGCCGGCACCACAACTGGGATGAGGAGAGCGAGGTGAGCAGCGTGGACACGTCCCCTGATGAGATCTCTGACATCAACCACGACCTGCTGCGCTACAGCACCCTGCGCTGCGGCAACCTGCGCAAGCGCCTCTGGCTCACCATGGAGAACCCCGGCTACTCCATCCCCAGCAAACTCTTCAGCTTCGTGTCCATCAGCGTGGTGCTGGTGTCCATAGCCACCATGTGCATCCACAGCATGCCCGAGTACCAGGAGGTGGATGAGAATGGCAACGTGCACGATGAGCCCATCTTGCACAAGCTGGAGTATTTCTGCATCTCCTGGTTCACCTTTGAAGTATCCTCCCGCCTCCTGCTCTCACCCAACCCCAGGAAGTTCTTCAAGCACCCGCTGAACCTGATTGACATTGTCTCAGTGTTGCCCTTCTACTTCACCCTCCTGGTGGATGTGACCATGGGCAGTGACTCGGAGCTGGGCAACCTGGGCAAGGTGGTGCAGGTGTTTCGGCTCATGAGGATATTCCGGGTGCTGAAGCTGGCTCGGCACTCCACTGGACTGAGGTCACTGGGGGCCACCTTGAAGGTAAACTGGCTCTCAATCTCCTTATCTACTCCTTTAGTCTAGTACCTGGTAGGGCTCAGAGTGACCTGCTGAGCAGGTAGCAGGCCAGCCAGCAGCTGCTGGGTCTGCCAGCACCAGTGTGTATGGCTCAGGGCTACTCCTGTCCCCACTCTGGGAAAAGGGGAACCCTCCTAAGGGCATGCTGCCAGCTGACCAGAGGCCAGTGTCCAACCCCTGGTGTCTGCCCATTTAGGGAAACAGAAATCCTGATCCAGCTGAGTTGATACTTGAATGCTTCAGGATACAGTGAGGTTGGGACTGGCACAAAGCAGCAATAGAAAAGCAATGGGTGAGCTGTGTGGCTTGGGACAACCAGCCCCAGGCAGGGTCTATGACCTCAGCAGAGCCTGGGTTTCCAGCAGCTGCCCCTCAGTGTGATGGAAAACTTGGCATGCAGGGCTGGGGGAAGCTGGTCCCAGGACCATGTGGTCCTCAGGAGGAAGGTCTGGAGGAAATGCTGATGAAGTGGAGGACCAGGATTCAGGTATACCTACAAGTGGCATCCCTGCAGGTCTGGCGAGAGGGTCGACATCACCCATAACATGCCTCAAGGCTGTGTTTCTCCAGACCCCCACCCACAGTACCCCTGGCCTCTTCAGACAGACCAAGGGCAACTTGAAATCTGTCATGCAATCGTCACTATCCTGGTGCTGCAGCCAGACCTCTATCACTGCAGCTCAGTGCTGAAGGAGGACCAGCTTTCACACCCAGTGTGGTTCTGCTCACCCCCACCACCTCTCCCCTCCACCCCCCTTCTGCTGAGGGCCATGTTCTGGAATCTGGGGAGAAGGAAACTCACCTCCTGTGCTTATACAGAAAATCCAGCCTGGTGCAGAAGCCAATTAAACTCAGCCTTTAATTATCCCTGGTTCTTGGTGATGCATGAATAGGAATCCTAAAGATGATCCTTGAGCCTGCTCAGAGTGACACATGCTCCCAATGCGCCACCACACATGGGGCTCATGCTGGGCACGGGGGGATGATCACCAGGGCAAACATTGCCTCTTCTCGGGGCAATTGCACAAATATCCCTGTGCTTTACCCTGCAAACAACTGCTGTACCACACGAATGGCCAAACAAGCAATCTTTGTAACAGAGCCTGAAATTCAACCAAAGGGCCACTCTTCTCCCACTCAGTGCCTGGCATGGGAGGGAGCTGTAGCTCCTGGTGCTGCTCCCTCTGAAGGGCCATGTCAGGGATGAGTAGCTGGGGACGCCCTGTTTTTGCTCTGCAGCAGTGACAGGGCTGGCATGGGGTGTACTGGCATCGGCAGGTCTCGGCTGCTGGGGTTGGACCCATTCCCGTGGCTGAGTCATGGAGGAAAGCAACTGCTGAGTGTGAATGGGGGTGAGGATGGGCAGCAGGAAAGGTCTTCTGCCAGCTTCTGCTGTGACGCAGGATCAGCCCTGCCCAGAACTAATCTTGCAGAGCACACAGAGCATCAAAATATTCCTGGCATCCTCAAAACCTGCTGAAAATAAGAGTCCAGGGTGGGTTGCTTGAAATGAAGATGCCTGAAGTCCTACCTGCATCATACTTGCTTCTGAACACTCACCTTGAAAGGGCACTGACAAGTGACAGACCCAGGTAAAACTGCTGGTGAAATTTAAGGAAACTTGCACACGTGGAAAGGGTTCCCTAAGTCCTGCTGGTGCTCCATCCAAGCATGAACAACACCTTTCAGCAGAGCAGGCACTGATGGACTCATGTGCATATTACTAAGCAGCAGATGAGATCTGGGGAGCCGGCAGCATCCCGGCTCTGGCTTCTGACGAGCAGCTGATTCACCCAGTGACGTGCTGGAAAGTGCCCCTTCCTGGGGACTCCGTAGCCAGCTCTACGTGGGGATGAGCAAAGACACAAATCTGATGCAGCAGCTTGGCATTGTGATTTAGTGGGCACATAAATTACAATGTCTTGTTAATAATAATTTACTTCCTATTGCGAGAGCAGAAAGCGGGAGCAGAGCAGTGAAGGCTGTTAACAGCCAGGAAGCGGGAGTGATGGCTCTGGCAAGCTGAGTGATTGTTCCTCTGCCATGAAAGTGCTAGCAGAGGGAATTCTGCCATTTGTGCATCGTAAACCCTGAACAGTCCTCAGATTGCTTGGGGCCTGATCCACAGCATGTTTAATTTGAGGAGAGGCTTCCTACACATCTCTGCTCTTCCTGACATCCATTACTGCTATTGCAGCTCCATGGGTGTGGGTTTGGATCCCCTCTCCCACTGGCTGTCCATAGATGTTGGTCCCTGGGTAATTACAGAACATACAGGGATTTTCAGGAGTTGCTGTCTGTCCCCTCAGGGGCCCAAATACATAAAGAGGTTGGAACTCTGCACATCCCATGTCACCCTGCTGTCACTACCATGGGCTGTCTTTGCTCGGTCTCCACACCATTTCTGGCAAGACTCAAAGTGGGCTCATCCATTCCAATTGTCTTCTGCTGTACTGGAGGAAAGATCTGCAGGAACCTGGAGAGACTGCTGCTTGGAGGGCTTTTTGCTGGAGTCTTTTATTACCTAGCAATTCCTCCCCCAAGGCTGGCTACTTGCTAAGCCTGCAACCCACCCAAACCCTGGTTAAAACTGCATCCTACCCAAACCCTATCCAAGCCTGCATCCCACTTGATCCTTGGCTAAACCTGCATTCCATCTGAGCCCTGGCTAAGCCTGCATCCCACTCAAACTACGGCTAAAACTGCATCCCAGCCAAACGCCATCTGCAGCTGCCTTCCCCCTCAATCAATGAGCAAACCAGAAGTTTTGCAGATAAAGGGCTGCAAATAGGTGGCAGCCAGTGCCTGAGGATCAGGGAGGTTTCTGGAGCCTTCCCTGTGCTGCAAACCCTGATCCTGTGTGTAAATTGAAGCAGCAGGAGCTATGGAGCTGCTTGACTTCCCCTTTGCCTTCCCCCTCCAACACATCCCAGGGCCAGAACTGATACTCTTAAAAAATGTATGAGGCTATTCGGTGCTGCTGGTCCCCAGCTGGGATGTACAGACCTGCTGCTAACTTCCAGCCAGGAGCAGGTCTTTCTTGGCCAGGTGATACACCCTTGGCTCTGAGCTGTTTGTCCTCCTCGAGGAGCTCCCTTGGCACTGCTACAGGGCATTTGCAGCCACAGATGAGGGAGGGGAAAGGGAGGAGGAGGAGGAGGAGGAAGGGGAGGAAGAGGACGCTATTTGGTGTTACTGGAATTATCTGAGAAGCTTTTGCCAGCTGTCTTAAGCAAAGTCTCCTCATTCCCTGCCATGAATCTACCTCCTTTTAAGTCTCATCCTGACCACAGAAGCCTTTTCCCACATCTGCTGCTGTTTGCTTTGCTCAAATGTTGTTTCCTTTAGCCATTATGTGGTCTCCTGTAAAGCATTCCCTGCTTGTTAGGAGACTGGGAAAAAATCCCCACAGTCAAAACTCTGCTTTCCTTTCCCCAAAAGATGAAGAGCAAGCTGGCAGGTCAGTGGGCAGAAACATCAAAAAAATTCCCTTATGGCAGTCAGAAAGTGATTGGACAAGGCATGCTGGGAGGATGGTGGTGGCAGTCTGTCCCCTAGCAGTCCCTTCCTGGCATGACTTGCTGCCTGGTCCTCCAACTGCCCACTGCCTTTTCCCCCTGGGCTTCTGGCACAGGTTTATACTTTGTTCAAATATTAGGAATATAAAAAGAAAGACCACAGCACAAAGGTTTAGGTTGAAACCAGAGAAATGATGTCTTCTTCAAGAAGCACTGCCTGCCACTGCCATCAGAGCTGGGTGTCCCATGGCTCTATTCCCATCAAGGCTTCCAGACCCCTTGGGCTGTACCTTACCAAGCTGGGGCTTGTAGCACCCTGTAGGATGGGTGCTAAGACCAGCCCATGCTGACACTGGGTGGGTCCCTGCTCTGCCCTGATGACCAGGGATGGTTGGTTTCATGTCAGCTCTGATGTGATGTTTCTACAGGTGTGTAACAAAGAGTTTCATGAATGCTGAGGCTCAGTGGTGTTGGGGTACAGGAGGGACCCTGGGGCTCAGGGGTCACCAGGGAGCCTGGGCTGAGACCCGGGTAAGAGCTGAGCTGAGCCTGCAGCAGAGACCACGTCCTCCCTGCGAGCAGTGCCAGCGACTCAGGAAGGTACAAATTGCTTCTTTTAGTGGCTGCCTATTAGGTGGTTTCTGGGGACCTGCCAAGATAAAAAGAAAATGTGCTAAATATTGTTAGCTGAGATCAGGCCAGAGTGAGTGCTGGAGGCAGGGGAGCAGCCTCTGCCGGGGATCCCTGGCTGGGGAGCACAGCTCTGTCTTCCCTCCCAGCACTTGCAGCCTGGTGGAGAGCAGAGAGGCAGCTGTGGGTGCCAGGAATGATTCCTGGCTGCACCACTTGCTCCAGATGTGAGTCACTTCTGCCCCATTCCAGCCCACCCCCGGAGCAGGACATCCCACAGCAGAGGTGGATAGAGGCACTGAGCTCCCTGGTGGAGGTGTGCAGGGAGTCTGTGCAGGGCTGTGTTTGCACTGTGGGATATCTGTGTCCTGGTCAGTGGCCCCCACTGACCAAGGCTCTGCTTTGCCTTCCAGCACAGCTACAGGGAGGTGGGGATCCTGCTGCTCTACCTGGCCGTGGGGGTCTCTGTCTTCTCTGGAGTGGCCTACACTGCTGAGAAGGAGGAAGACGTCGGCTTCGACACCATCCCAGCGTGCTGGTGGTGGGGCACGGTCAGCATGACCACCGTGGGCTACGGTGACGTGGTGCCCGTCACCGTGGCAGGGAAGCTGGCGGCCTCGGGCTGCATCCTGGGGGGCATCCTGGTCGTGGCACTGCCCATCACCATCATCTTCAACAAGTTCTCCCACTTCTACCGCAAGCAGAAGGCGCTGGAGGCGGCCGTGAGGAACAGCGGCAAGAAGGACCCTGAGGAGGCGGGGAGCATCTCCAGCCGCGACCGAGACTCGGAGGCTCTGAGCGAGACCTCCCTGGACAGGGGCAGCCCCGACCGCCGTGGTCTGACCCCCGGTGCCCAGCCCAGCCCCTGACCCCTCGCACTGCAGCCCTGGGCCATGTGGGACCTGCCTGCTCACGGTGAGCACGGCACCGGGACACGGCGGAGGAGCCGCGGCTGGCATCGCCCCTGCCCTGGAGAGGACAGGAGGGGTTGGAGGAGATGCCCAGTGGGTGCTGGATGCTTCCTGTGCCTGCCTGGATGTGTTTCAGCCTTCAGCTTGCTCACCCGTGGCTGAAAAGAGAGGTTGTGGTGCTGGATATACCCCTACCAGAAAGGGAGGCAGAAAATAAGAAATACAAGTGACCCCTGATCAGGCACTGCCCCTGTGTATGGAGAGGGATTTTCCTCTGCCCTAATGTTTTGTGTTGTCCAGGGTGAGGTTAAATAGCTCAAGGATGAGGCAGCCCTCAACCAGGCTGGCAGCCCTTACAGATCCTGTGCCATGTCGACAACTCCAGCCCCAGCCTTGTCCTACCCCCAGCAGGAAACAGGCTCAAAAGGCTCAACTGCCCCTCCAGCCATAAAGGAAAGGGGCCTAGGAATGAGTCTGTATGGGAGGAGAGGCAGTGTCCAGATCAGGGTGAGCCCCATGGTCCCCAGCCCCTGCAGTGGGATCGACTGAACCTCACCTTCTTTGCATTGCTAGGATTTATCTGCTCTCCTGCACCACCACTGCCGGGACCCCCAGGGACCTGGGGCTGTGCTGGGAGTGTGGCACATGGGGGAGGGACACTGCCCACACACCCAGGGATGGCCAGGATGGCAGAAGGAACACTGTCCCCTGAGGCAGCAGCACTCAAAGGGGTCAGGCCGGGGGAACTGAGGAGCCAATCCCAGTGGGGCTGTCCCCCAAGCCCTGGTCTCCCTTAGCCTTTTAGCCTTTAGGCTTTTTCCCTCCCTCTCTCAGGGCCAGGCAGGGCCAGGAGGGCTGTAAGGAGGGGGTCACACTGCCCCAGGTGTCCTCACAGGGAGCTGAGCTCCTCGGGTGCCGCTGCACTCACTTTCCCTCAGTCATTCCCTGCAGGGAAAGATCTGGGGCAGAGGGGACCTTGCACTGCTTTTGTCACCGCAGCCTCTGAGCACCTCACAGCCACGCAGGGAGGTCAGCCTGGAACACCAACCCCCTTCTGCCTGGACCCCCAGCCCACCTGAGCACTTTTGGGCTGCTCCCAGCACGGCATTAATTCCCTACAGAGCTTTTCCTTGCCCTCCCATGCCCGTTCTCTGTTTGGAAATTGTGCAGCTCTGTGGCACACAGAGGAGTGCACCCAGCAATGCCTGTTTTGAGCAGGAGAAACGTGCATCCCACAATCCCAAACCACCTCAAGCACACGCTAAAGGCTGCAGGATGACCCCAGGTGCCTGGATCATGGGTTTGCTGCTGGTTCTCCTGGCTGGGTTTCAGCACAGCTGCAGTTGCTGGTGCTGGCTCTGCCTGTAGCAATCTGCTGGTCATGGGCAAGGAAAGCCAAACCAACACTGGTGCAGGTCCAGCCTTTCTGAGCCCAGTGGGACTCAGGGAGGGTCCCCAAGGAAAGGTGGTGTGGGATGGGAGGGTGCTCACTTCTGGCATCATCAAGTCTTCCAGTACCAACTCCATGGTCCACTCCATGCTTATTCCTGCTGGGAGCTGGGACTGGAGAGCAGCACCCTGTGCTCCAACCAGCTCCTGCTGCACTGTTACTTGAATACAGGAAGGAGTTTCCCCTCCTCAACATAAATATTCCAGTAGCAAAATGTATTCAAATGTGAAGAGTAAATTATATCTATTAATGAAAAAGCATTATGCAAATAATTAGGAGCATGTAAATTAATTTTCTATCTATGCATGGGATGCATACTGTATATTTTATTAAAGACCTCAATGACCTGCTGTGGATGCTGGTTTCTGTTTTGTGGCAGCTGCATGAGCTCATGCAGGCTTGAGCCAGGGCCGGGTCAAGGTGAGCAGGAGCAGCCAAGCTGCTCCCTCAGTGCTGCAGGTCCCTGTCAGCCAGCTCCAGCCCCACCTTGGAGCACAGCAGAGTTCCCACCTCACCCCTGCTCTGGATGGTGTGCTGACAGCTAGTCCTCGTGCCTGGCCCACTGCTGTCAGCCTGGCTGGAGCAGTTTGAGTAACCCACCTTCCTGAGGCTCAGCAAATGAGGCATTCATGGGGTGTGAGGGGATGTGTTGGAGCTGGTGGGCTCTGGGATAAGCCACTCAGGGAGCCAGGCATCACAGCTGGGAGGGAGGAAATCCTGATGCTGCATGTGGCTCTCTGATGCTCTGAGATGAGGGGATGTCTCTAGGCTGCTGCTCTGCAGGGGCTGCCTGGGGAGGGCACGACTTAACCACTGCTCTTCCTGTGTCAGGTGCATTATCCTGCTGGGTGTGACAGGGGTAAAAACAGAGTTTAATCTTTATTCCTTTGAGAGCTTTCCCATTAAAAAAAATTAAAATCCACATGCTGCTAGTCATTCCAAGGCAAAAGCTCCCTTACCTTGGGGGCTATAAGCAAGGCAGGATCTCCTGTGAGCCCCTCTGCCACATGGCAAAGGCACATCAGAGGGGGCTGGTGCACGAGAGCCCCAAGCTAGGGTTTGGGAAAGCCACGAAAGATGTTTTCTTTTTTTAGCCTCCTGCTCTCTGTGAAGACATCAGGATTTGTATGGCTCTGAGTAAGAGCACTAGGAAAATCCTCCCACTGCCGTGCAGGCAGATCTGGCAGAGCTGGAGCTGTGCAGAGCAGGAAGAGCCGGGTGCAGGAAGGTGCCCAGCAGCAGAGTGGGTGAGCACAGCCCACGCTCCCCAGTGAGGCACGGCTGTGCAGCACTGGGCTGCAAGGACGGGCCTCACTTACTATTTCTAAGGCAAGTAGGAAACTCATGTTCTTTTGCTAATCCCTAATCAGTTTTCCTGAGTGGCTGCATTTTCATTTGATACAGTGGGTAAATCAATTACACACTTTATCAGGTTATTCCTACAAAGCTGCTTTCCACATTCACCAAATGATTGACTAAAGCATGACTCTCTTGCCTCCAGGGAATGGTGATTAAGAAGTGACCTTATTAAGCTATTTAATGCAGCTGAGAATTAGACAACTCTGCTCAAAGAGACAAAGTAAACTTCATTACCTTTGTTTAAAACTTCTTTTCCTTTGCCAACTTTCAGATCCATGACTACCCTGAGCATGGTCTGTGCACTTGGATGGTAATTAGAAAACCAGGAGATTTTAAAGGGCTTCACCTATAAGAAGGAAAGACTCCTCACTGGTGGTGTTTCTGGGATCTCTCCTGCTCACAGATTCCTACAACCCTGCTGACCTCAGCAAAAATCAGATCTCATTGCTTGAGCACACTGCTTGACATGTTGAATCAGTGTTACTGCTATTTGCTGAACTACCTAAAGAGATCAGTAAAAACAAACAGTGCAGTAATTCAGTTTTTTTTTTTTTTTTTTTTTTTTTACAAAATAATGCTAAAACACTTTTGCCTTGTAGTGAGACAGCCCCAAGGTCTGCATATACTTATGGGTTCACTTCAGCCATTACCTGAACCCAAGCTGCTAACTTAGTTGTAGGAAAAACACAAAATCAAGACTTCTATTCTAACCATCTGAGAAAGCCAAATGAGCAGCCTTGGAGGAATTAAATTAACCAAATGTGCCTAGACAGGTTACACCATTTCAGGGAATAAAACCCACAGGTCAGGCATGCAGGGAGGCACAGCACCAGCAATGCATGTTGACATCCAGACCTCGAGTCTGCTGAGAGCAGCACAGTGGGAAAAACTGCCCCACATTTCTTTCAAGATCATGCTCTCTGTAGTGAAGGAATGATGGACCAGAGCTTGTGAGCCCCTCAGGCTGAGGAAAACGCACCCTACAGCTCAGCTGTCTGCTGACTGTGCACAGACAGGTCTGCAAGAGGCTGCTGTCACCACTCAGGATGGGACTCAGGGACTCTGGGCTCCCTCCACGTCCTGCACTGTATTGATTTGGACAGCAACCACCTAGAGGGGAGCAGGACAGTCCTTCGTAGATGGAATTGAATTGTTTTAAAGTTTTCAAACACATTGGCTTTCTTCCTGGGCTCTTAAATTAAAGAGCAATTAACTTTCAGTCTGGAGAGAGCTGATGGGTATTTCCTGGTTTGAATCTTCAGAATTTTGCCAAAATGATTAGTGAAATGAAAAACTGTCAACTCTCGAGGCAGGGCTGTCAGCCAGTGCTCAAAGCATTTATCCAAGCTCAGACTCTTTTGGCCTGTGGACAGCAGGAAATGGTACAAAATGAGGGTGTAGGAAATGAGTAGCTGGGCAAAAAGGACACTGGCACAGCAGCTCCTGTACCTTAATGCTAATAATTATTAAAAACTGCTGGTGCTGTGGGCTTAGTGGAGAGCTGACTTTTTCCCTTATGGGGGAGAACACCAAGGCTAACCATCAGCCCCAGCTTGTGGGAACCTGTTGCTGGGTTTGCCAGTCACATGCAGAAGTTTGTGCAGCAGGTGCAGTGCTGCCAGCACGGAGGGAGTGCACACAAACACTCCCCTGGAATGGCTGCACAACCCTCCCTCCCTTTGTTCTGGGGCTCCACAATATCCTGGTAATGTTGCTGAGAAGATGTGAGAGCTCCAGGCTTCCCCAGTTACTAGAGAAGCCCGCAGCCTCCCTCCCTTTGATTTCCAAGCTCCTTCCCAACACTTAACAGCTCAGATCTATTTTGTTTCTTCCGGAATTGCTAACCAAAGCTGACTCCTGAATGAATTCTGTCTCTGCTCCAGTTAGTCATCCCTCCAGGACAGATTTAGTAACTGCTCAGGGAAACCACATCCAAGCCAACAGTTCACCATTGGAAGGCAGCACCCACTCACTGTCAGCTTCATCTTTTTTCTGAGCTAGAAAGCTCAAAGTGCAGCAAGTGAGCCAGAATTAGGAGTGAGCCTCTAGCCTCACCTGTTGTGTAGGAAGGTGGATAAATTGGTATGTACCTAGCCCCAAATCTGCCTGCAGGCTCAGGGAAGCTGCTGCAGAGACAGCAAGGACCTACAGCAGAGCTCAGCATCCCCATCTGCCAAAGCACCTCATGGGGCAAACATCCTTCCTGCATGGCTGGAGCTCCAGGCAGGGCTGCCTGTACTCCTCCCTGTTGGAACTGCCTGAGCATCACCTCCTGAACCCCCACAAAGCTGCCAGCACATGGAGCTGCCCCTCTGCTCAAGCAATCTCACCCCGAGCTGCAGCATTAGTAATGCTTCAAAACGTGTGTCTGACATGTTCACTGCCTGTGTTCCTGAAAGCTTGTGCCCTCCTCCAGAACGTTGCATAACACTGGCTGACTAGAGGTGCATCATGTTAAAACTTGTCCTGGTAAACAATAACACCCCCAAGTACTGCAATGCATAAATATGAGACACAACACTGATGCTTTCAGGTAGGGACAGTTTATTTGCCCCTTTGAACAAATAAGGCAAGATATTTGAGAAAGATCAAACAAAATCTCCTGTATCAAACTGAAAGGAATGCAATAAAAGTTACTGTTCCATACATATACAAACTAAAGACCCAACACTATTATATACAAACAGCCAGATCTTACAAAACAGCATTTCAAGTCAGCAGTTTATGCCAGTGTTGCTAATTTCTTTGTTACAAAAAAAGTTAAAGCTACAAACTTCACATTTGTAAGTCTGACATGACTGATACCATCAGTATCTCCAGGTTTTAGAAGCAAAGAGAATGGTTTGTCCAGAACCCTTTCCAAATGCAGATGGAACCACGGAGCACATGAATGCAGCTTCTCAGTTAAGGAAGTTTTTTGCTTAAAACTTTGTCAAAACATCCTTTCCTTATGGTACCAGCCTTGGTCATAGCTTGGAGGACTCTGAGGAATGAACAGTTTCTGTGCTCCCAGACATTTTACAAAGGGACCAAAAAGGGAAATATTTTCTCCAACAAATTGAAAATCAGTGAAGGAGAAAATAATTCCTCTGCACTACAGCTCCAAATGCAAGAAACATCATTAAGTCTCACCCACTGCAAGCATTTTAGAAAGGTTCAAGGACAGTTAAGCCATTGGACCAGTTTTAGTTATTTTGGTTTGTTTGCTATATTTTAAGACAATCACGTCAGCAAAGCAGAGTATTTCAAGAGTGCTTACATTCAGTTACAGCAGGCACAGGTTGCATATTCTGTAAATAGACACCACCCCGTGGTGTTTCACCTTAAAGTTGGGGTTTCTAATGCCCTCTGATCTCTACAGAGTTATCTATACAGTGCAGAGGAAAAAATCCTTCCAGCAGAACAGGCTTGACCCAGGCCACACAGGCAGTGCACAATTTACCATGTCACAGATCTCTGTGTCTGTCACACCAGAGGTGCTGGGCCAGATCCATCCAAGTGACTTATACAAGATCCAACACTGAGCAGAGAACTGCCTGCTAAGCTGGAGGAGTTTCTTTGATGCAGAGGATGCTCATGAGAATTGCTCATCATGAAGGCATGGCTAGGGCAAAGCCTATTGCACAGATTCCGGATGAGCGCGGTATGAGCCCTGATGTTCCCCAGCACCTGGGGCTGTCAGATTGCTGGCTCTCCCAGGATGTACTCCTCCTGCAGCACCCTACATACACTGCTTACTGCCTCCCTCTTCCTTAGGGACAGCTGTGATCCCACTGCATTATCAAACTGAGACAAACCCATGCAACGAGCCCTGCAGAGGGTAAGAATGGCTTAGTTCCTTTCACAGCTGTGGAGCAGAACTGTGAGCAGCAGCCAAAGAGCCTGCTCCAGTGGGGAAACAAGACCCTACAGAAACATGAAACAAACACATCACCTCTGTAGCAGCATTTGATTCAGGAGACACTGCTGTTTAATCATCTAGGTGATGTACCAAGGCCTGGTTCAGAAGCACGATGTGGAAACTGTTCCCTCTATCAGAACAAAATAAAAAAATACTGGTAGAAACACTTGCTCTGCCCAAACATTCCATCATATGCTAGGCACACCTAAAACTACACAGCTGTGCTGTTAGAGCCCACGGGGCAGAGGCATTGCTGAGTCCCTGCCCTGCAAACAGGCTTTGTTTTACCCTCCACTCTGATGTGAGCTGATTGAACCGTCCTCACAGCGACTCTACGTGCTTGGGGCATTGGGGTTGATTGAGCTATGCTGGGCAGGGATATTAAAAAAAACAACACAAGAGCATCCAGAGGAACTGGAAGAGACTGAACCTCTTCCAGCAGGACATTGGTAATTGTCTTCTCATCCAGATCAACTCTGCCTTTGCTCCACCACCATGAATGCACATCTTTGTTAATTTAACAGTCTTTACTTTCAGTTTGACTCTCCTGATGCGCTAAACCTTGCAGAAATGTGAAGGATTGTGAAATCAAGTTTTTATTCAAGCATCCAAAGATGTAAATTTGAAATGAAGCCTATAAAATATTTCACAAGCTGTGGAGATTTTTAAGTCCTCTTAGACACAGCTGAAGTACCTAATTCCTGAGAGAGGTTCACACAACTTCCACCCATTCAAATGCTGTTTCCTTTTCCCAGCACTGTTCTCAGCAGGGTCTCCCTGAAGGACATTTCCAAAAAGACAGACAAAGGGGTATCAGATCACTGACTGGCTTTTGGTTTTAAGTGGGTGTGGATTTTAAATTACAGAATGTAATTTCTTATGGAGGCACAACATGCTATATCTACTTGTGTAAATTCATGAAGTACACAAAATGAGGACAAAACTGAGGTCTTGAAGATATCACACTTGCTTAAAGCACACAGTGTAAGGCATGGGGCTTATTACAGGCTTTTTAAAAACTGAGATTTAAGTTTCTTTCAAAAGGCTGGAACAGTTTGTACATGTTTTCATCTGCTCTCTTCAGTGACCTAAAACTTATCAGTACCTTAACAGTAGAAACAGTTAACAGCTTGAAATTGAGTCCGTGCATTCACAAAGGAAAACAAAAACAAAAAACCCACAAAAGAATCAGCTGTTACAGACAACCATCTGTATTAACTTAAACCAAAATAGACTCCTGAAAGTTCAGTTGAAAAGAGAGTGAGCCAACTTTCATTAGCCAATTTCTATCTGGTTCCTCTGGTTTAAAAACAATCCTCCTAAAAAATAGTAACAGAACTCTTTTGGAATGATGTTTTAAATATATGTCTAACATTAAAACATACAATCAGGATTTTCCACATGATGGCATTCCTGAGTTCACAAAGGTGCTATGGAAAAATAAACGAGCAGAAGTATTGCCCTCTATTTTGCTAGCATATTTCAATAGAAATCAATCTGTTCAGTAGTCATAAAAGCAAGGGGCTGATTGTTTGAGGATGGAAGAACGTTCTACCCATGGCTCAGAAGTTCTGCTGCCGCCGCTTCTTGGCTTCGATGGCATCGAGGATCGGCTGCCGCTTGGATTGGTACTTCTGGCGAATCTCCTCGATCTCCTGCTCCATCATGGGGTCCAGGGCAGAGAGCCTCTTCTGGAGCTCATCCACGCTCCAGGCCTTCAGCTAGCAGGGAGACAAAAGAGGAACAGACACTGGCATCAGTGCAAGCACCACCCACACACCTGCAGGGATCCTGCTGCTCCTCTGACGGCCACGGCGCATCTCCCAGCAGGGAAAGGCAGAAAGAGCTCTGCTCCAGGCTGCTGCCCTCAGAGAGAGGGGTGTGAGCCTCAGGACACTGCTTCTGCTCATTTCACAGGTACATTACATGCTCTGGTTGCTGGCAGTGGGAGCACACAACCAACCAGTGAATTGCTTCCCCCATGGAGTTGCTTTTCTAATGCTTTGTTTTGCAGGATTAGGACAGAAATGCTGCACTGAGATGGAAGGCAAGCAAAGTTCTCTTCTCCTCCCCGTTCCTTGCAACTAAACCTCCTTATGCTAAATGACAAAAGGAGACATAGGGAACAGGAAGAAAATAATATCATTGACAAAAGCTGCATGTGAAAAAAAAGGCAATTATGTACAATCAGGCTGAATCTCAGTCATGGTGAGGAATTCAGGCTCTGCTACACCAGAAATCCCAGAGCACAAACACACACCAGGTCACTTTGGGTCAGCCTTGTACTGATAAAATATGCAAGTACAATTTGTATTTTCCTGTACATGTGAAGATGTCAGGCTCATCTGGACAACCTCCCTCTCCCTGAATTCTCTCTCTCTGCCTTACCTTTGTTTAGTTGGCTGTCTTGTCTGTGGCAATTTGCCAAGAACTGGCACAGGAAAGTTTTGCTCTTTGATTACAGATGCCAAGTGTGGCCTGGGATAGTCTAGACTGTCCACAGCTACAGCCTTTATGTAATGTTATAATATTATAACTGGTGCAAAAGCCAGGATTTTAGTATAATGTTAAAAATATGGATGATGGAAGTGTTTCAAATGTTTATTTAAGCACCAGTCCTCTCCCCATCCAAGACCAAGCAACCACAGGAGAGATTATTTTACAGGCATTCCAGCAGGACAGAAATGACTGTGCAGCACCTGCTATCACTAAGCACCTGCTGTGGATGCTAAGAATATGCAAAATAATTTGGGTTCTTTCTTGTGCACAAAGAACTGTCAAATTTTTTTTTTTTTTGCTTTCAACAAATGTCATAATTAAGTGACTTATCTTTATTTTCATGCAAGTGGGCATGTTCTAGTTTAGCTGTTAATTAATCAGCTGTCATGATTACTCTTCAAGCCATTTCTGAACCAAAACACGGAGTGAAATGTTTGCTGCCTACTATAAGGCAACAAATGAATGTTTAATGGCAGTTTGCTTCACTCCTTAAAACTAAGATATGGAACTCCTGATGCCTTTTCCTGAGGTGGAAGAGATACCAGTCCCTAAATCATAAAGTCACCTGCTACTTAATTTCTCACAATGTCTTTTGAAGTTCTTTAGCATATCCTGCTAAACAAGACCTTTCCTAGTTGCTGTTTCAAGATCACAAATCCATTTTAATAATCCAGACACACATGAAACAACCTTTCTGCCCAGGGTATACAGTATTTCAGCCTTCCCAATCAGGCAACTGTTCATTAGAAAGACAAAGCACTTCCTCCACGAAGATATATATTATTTATACACATTAATGCAACTTTAACAGGCAGCAGTTTAAGCTGATGCATGGCACCAGTTGCCTTTTCACACTAATTTGTTAAGGAGCAGGTAATTATTCAACATTCCACTTCCTCACAGTCTAGGGAATTGAAAAGTCAAATAAAAATGCAAAACATAAGAAAATATTAATACAAGTACTGAATACATATACTAAGCAGCTACACCTCTCCCAGTGCTGGACTGCTTAAAGAAAGTATTGGAACAAATCTAAAACACCTTACTCAAGGTGTAAGCCAACTCTTAGATGTGAGAAATTGCCCCAGGGCTGCAATCTTCCAGGGATGCCCTTTGAGCCTTCTCTGCCTTCCTCCTGAAGTGCTGCTCAGAGCCAGAAACAAAGTGCCTGAGCTGGCAGAGCAGATGAACAGAGATGGTTCTCTGGAACACATGGCAGTAAGAAAACACTGCCCTGCTGTGTCCTTGAAGAGGATGGAGCATCAGGGGACATCCTCCGTGGACACCGACACACCGAGTCTTCCTGCAAAGTGTAAGAGCTGCTTGCCAAGGGACACAACAGCTTTGACAATTCCAGGGACTGTGTTTGTCAGGACAGATGGCTGAATGGTGTGGAAGATGCTGGAGCACAGCTAAGTCTGGAGTGGGCAAAGCCCACAGATTTATAGTAGTATGAACCAATGGGAAGTGGGTTACCTGCAGAGCAAAGCGGCTGCTTACGGAGCTGACCACGGGTTAAACACCACGGGGATGGTGGGAGAAGGAAGGGAGGCAAGTGCATGTGCCCAGGAATCTGGGAGCACAGCAACACCCTGTGTGCAGAGCCGTGTCAGTGAGGATGAACGACTCGCAGAGTTTTCATCTGGAATAATGGCACTCTGTCTGGGAATGCCACGCTACTCCTGGAAGGGCGGAGAAGCCAAAGGGCGACGCTGGTGCAAGGTCCAGGAGGTGACTGCTCAGCCCAGATGAGCTGACGGGAGACTGGCAGGTCCCCAGTGGGCAATGAGAGCCACACAGAGCAGGGGACACCCAGCCCTCTGCTCCTGCTGCGACAGCAAGAGCCTGGGGACCTGGCCTGGGCAATTATGAGCCTGTCCTTCTGCTCACACACACATCTTCAGAAGGAAAAAAATACAGCAAACTGTTCAAAATGTGATGGCCTCCATTTCACTTTGCTGCCTGGCATTTCACTGTAAGGCAATGCCACAGACAGGCTTTCTCCCAGAAATGAAGTTTTAGACTCCAGTATATCTCTTTCTGCACCCCTGGGACACTGACATTATTCTCTTAGAGAAACGCCAGGAGCAAAATAAGACAAGAAGGACAAGGACAGCATCTCATGACAGACGGTTACCCGGGGTAAAGTCTCAGTGCTGAGCAGCTGCAATTAGAGCTGGCTTTAGCCACGGGCTCAGTCCCATTCCTCTCCTCACTTCTCAGCATTTCCTCTGCTCTAAGAAGTCTAACTGTCTCTGTAAAAGCTATCTATTTTTGTCCATGCTGATCAAATACCTAAGACAAACTTCTAAAGGAAGAAATCTCATTTCAAATGTAAAGCTGGATAAAAAATACTTGTTCTAAGGTTGGCCAAACTAATCTATCAAAACGGTGAGGAGGCAGCACATGAAACTCTTCCAGCAAGCCTGTATGTTGAGAAAGCTAATTTTTAACTGTTTGATTAACAGTTGTATTTTTACTTGAGGTTTTGAGAATGATCTTAACTCTGTAAAAATGCCCAACTGAAGACATATGTCAGATGTCAGAGGTGGAAGTGTTCATCTGAAAGCCTCGCACCCACAGCCATTGGATGCTGTTTGTTTTCTTCAGACATCACTGACAGCAACATCTTGTTTTAATATGCTGATGATTTCTACTGTACAATTCAGAAGGACGTACATAATTATATCCTTTGGAAGGACATAACCTACAGCCTTTCCATGCCTACACAGTAGTGATGGACAAATCAGGAACAGATCACTTGAAATACAATTTCTTCCTCAAGGAGAAGATTTGTAAGCTATTCATGACATTCCTTTGTCAGCATTTCTGACAGATTTGCAGACAGCTACCCCACTGAATAATGTTCAACTCAGCAAACTGCTTCTGAGTTGCAGTTCTTTCAAATCAGCATTTTAAAAACGGGGGGGAAAACCCCACTTGCATTTCTTACAGTCAGGTAAAGTGTCACAGGAACATGATATTCTATTGAATGCAAATGAACCTAAGCAGCAAAAGGAGAATAAATATAAGCTCTCTGCAGACATAGCCACAGGTTTGGCATTCAAGGGCACCATGGTCTGAACTTTATACCTCTGCTGTTCTGTCCTAAACAGAGGTATAAAGTTCACAGCCCAAAACCCTGCCAGCATGGCAGACTTCTGTTTCACATAAAACAAAACAAAACAAAAAGAAACCCCAAAAAAACAAAACAAAACAAACAAAAAAAAAACTCAAAAAACCAACCAAAACTGTTGTAAAACACAAAGCCTAGAGAATTAACTCAGCCTTTGCCCAGTCCCCACAAAAACTAAACAAAAAACCCAAATGGTGAAAACTTTTTGAATTAGAAGCTGATGTAAACAATTCACAGTCCCCTTAGTACCCACAGCCCGCACAGCGAGGAGCACCTGTGCTGGTTTCCCTACAGCAAGGGCTGCAGCTTGCCCAGCTTGGGACTTGGCACATCCTCTGGTCCCTCAAGAGCCCTTGAGCAGCACAAGGTCACCACTGCCTGGACCAGCCTGCACCAGTGACATAAATACGGTCGTCCAGCGACCCCTGAGTCACTTCAGCCACCATTCTTATTTGCTCCTCTGGCAAAACCACTGCCAGCCAAATCTCCTTGCTGCATGAATTACGAGCATCAAACAGAAATGAGCTGTTTCCCAGCAGCTTTCACACATTTCTCTTCCAACAAAGAGTTTTGGCCAAGCTCTAGCTCACTGACTGCACAGGAATCAAAAAATATTATCCCGGGGCAAGTGGAAAACATACTTCTCCTGAAACTTTCTTTTTACTCACTGACACTGATTTTGATCCCTCTATTTAGCACAAAGCCTTTTCTCTGCATGTCTGCAAGGTTTCAAGCTATCTGGGCTTTGCTTTTAAATACTGTCCTTCAAGTCCTGAGGCTTGTGCCAAACAGGAACCCTCTATCCCCTGCGTGGGGATGCAGTTTTTCTACCATCACTTTTCAAATGTGCAGATGGACCCTGACTTCTGGAACAAAACTGGAATATGTATGACACTGGTGAGATGAAGTTACTTTCCTCCTGGTGAAAGCATCTGAACAGTTTTTCAGGAGGAGAATATTTTCAAGTCTTGGTACTACAGCCAATCCTACAAACAAAATTAGGAAGTTGTTCTCTTCTTCCTTAGCCCTCCAGACATATTCCTCTACCATAATTCCTGTGAGTTTGAACACTTGTCTTCCACGTGCCCAGGGTGTTTTCCGAATATCCTCCCACTCTTACCAAGAGCCTGTGGCTTTTTAGAAAGAAAACACCCAGCTGTAGCAATTGCTCTGCCTGCCTTTCACCCAGAGATTCCAGGTGGCATTTACTGCTCAACATAACTTGATGTCAAACTTTTAAGTTTTATATAGCCCTTAGAAAAACTGGCTTTGGCAATTATCACTTCATAAGGGGCGGTGGGAGTTTGAAGACTAAAATACAGAAGTAATAAAATTGCAGCTTCCCACGCTACACGGGGAAATAAATTCTTAGTAGAAAAGATACAAGCTAGATGGGAGCTAAGGAAAAACAAATTAATTGTCTATTTAGCACAGCTTTTATTGTTATAGTTTCCTTTTAAGCCTAGTTTTATGCTGCAATCTAACAGTTCTTGACTGCATAGCCAGTGATCAAAGCCTCCCATAAAACTCATCAATCCCATCAGCAGGAAGCATCATTTTTTGTGTGTATTTAGACAGGGAGAAGGGGTTGAGAAGGGGTTTTACCCAAATCAAGTTACCCAAGCAATGCTAAACATTAAATGCCAAATAGGAGTTTGCTGTTAGAGATAATGAAAAGCATTACCACAGTAATAGAGTAGCAACAGTCTGCTTTGGAAAAACAAAACCAGAACCAACTGGGACTACAATTGTGTGGAAGCCCCTCAGGGGAGGCTGCTGATGATCACACTCGACAGCAGAAGTGGCTACATATGAGACAAGTATAAAACAATTCCTACAGGTTCAATTAAATGTTCAGGTGTCCTTTAGGAAGGGAGGCTCTTCACAAAAGAGAATAATTAAACTCTTGCTTTGCTTGACCTTGGCTATCACCCAGGCTATCAAGATGCTTCCCTGCTGATAAAACCAAGGGCACACTGACACTTCCTTCTCCAGAACCCTGCAGATCAGTTTGATGTGTATCCACCTCAACTCCTGAACTTTTCTGCTATCACCTCCTCAAAGAGAGTTTTATTTTTGGGAGGAGCTCTCCCATCAGATGCCACTTGCTGTGGCTGTCTGTAGCAAGCAGCCTGGGGCAGAGCTCAGCCTGCAGCACACAGGACTGCAGTGGTGCTACAGGGAGCATAAGCCAGGGAGGGGTGTCAGAACTCAGGGATTCATCAATGTGAGCTCTGACAAGTGGAAGAGCTGAGATTATCCTGGAATTAGCTTTCTGTAACTTGAAAAACTGGTTAAACAAGGTATCCATTAAATGCTCATATCAAATATACTCTGAGGACACAGATTACTCAAAAGTACTATGCACTTTTTTTAAACCAGAAAAAAAAAGTCCTCCATTTCCCCGGCCAAAATTAAATTGTAGTAAGGTACTTTCTCAGGCTCAGCAGTGCTCCAGACTTTAGATCTTGAAGATGGTGATATAAATTGGTGTTGGAATAGCATGCCATTTTTTCCCATAGCATTTTTCCTGAAATGCTGCCTCAATATCACTTGGCATACTTTCAATCACTGCTCTAAAAATTAAGTGACTCGTTCTCGTTTACATTTCCAGCACAAGAAAGCCTTCATGTAATGTATGAGCAGGCATTAACTATTTATTCATTTTAAGTTGTTAAATGCAAAGGACACAAGGACCTACTGGCACTTTCTGACCATTTTTCCTCATCCATCAGGTCCCTGCAACTTCACAGATCTGTCAAGCAGCCATGCTACAGAGGGGCTGCAGTAAATCAGAACAAGCCCTTGTGCCTACACAAGCACTAATTATCTTGCTTTTCCTCCCTTTTAGCATCAGCATGTCAGTGAAGTTTCTCACTGTTATGAAAGCAGTGGATGAAATGCACTCATTGTGGGATTTCATGCAAGATTAAAAACACAGATATTAATCTTTCAAAAGATTTGAAAAATAAGTCTCAGCAGCATAAGCTTCTGCTTTTAATGCACCTTAATTATTTAGGCAATATACTGGCAAAACACATCACAAGCTGCAGCATCCAGCACCAGCCAAAACAGCTCTGCAGCTACAACTGCCCAAAGAAAGAGAACAGGAGCTGTGATCAGTGCACATCTGGAGACTGCTCTCAGAACAGTCACCTCACCTGAACAGCAGATAGCTTTCCACATAGAAACAACACTTTCAATGAGATCATCAGATGACCCAGAGGTCAAGTCAGCTTAAGCCAGTTAAAATATTTCAGTGCAATCACAGCATCACTTTTGTGGAAGAAAAGATGGACACTACCACACACGCAGCTTTTGATCCCCAGCTGAACTGGAAAAGTGCATCTTAACAGAGAGTTATATCAGAGGGGACCCAGGGCCTCTCAAGTGAAGTGTTTGGGATTGCTCTTCCTCACTTGCACAGACGTGGAGCTACTGAAAGTGAAGCACCTTGTTATTATGAATGCCAATAAGGATTCCAGTTAATTTTCCATGTAGCTCTGCTTACTTGATTAAAATAAAGGTTCACGACCCCAGACCATGGTATCTGTACTACCCCTGCAGAATTCCTGGAGGGCCATGTGTGCCATCCTTCTCCTCGCCAGACACACTGGGAAGATCACATCTAAACTGGAAACTGCCTCTGCAGGAATGACAGCTGCCAAGACCTCTCTCCCCAGCCTGGCACCCTGAAGGCTTCTCCCAAGCAGGCACAGGATCACAGCTCAGGGGCAGCTGCCCCTCCGTTCCAGCCTCACTGCTGGGGTCTCACCAGTGCCTGCTGAGGCCACTGCTCTTCCCTAGCAAGAACTGCCACAGCTTTGCTGCTCTCCCCTATATCTTATTTTAAGCTACATTTACACCCATAATGTTCGATCCTGCTGGTTCAGCAAGGACCTTTCTCAACCCCACCTTGAGCAGCCCATTCCTGTGGCCGCTCTGGAAGAGACACACACGCCCTGGACACACAATGCTCCTCACCAGCTCAGAGGCACCTCTGCCTTCCCACCCTCCCTACGCTTTGGACATTTCCCCCCATCCCTCAAAAGCCTTTAGGAACCAGAGAACAGCTTTGCTGTTGGCAAGGTATCAGGAAATTCCCAGTTTCAGAGGATTACAGCAAACATCCCGTGAACACCACAGCCAGGATCAACAGCCCTGGGCTGCTCTTAGCCAAGAACTGCACTGCACTAATCCCTGCTGTAATCCTTACGAGGCCCAGGGAAGTTTTGGAAGCCCAGCCATAGAACCTCTGCAAGCTGTCACTATCCTCAGCATTGTCCTGAAGTATTAAGGAAGAAAAACCATCCAAAGTTCTACTTGCTGATATGAGTGCTGAGTGATCATTTAAAAAATAAAGCTTTTTAAAAAAAGAACAGTTCATTTAAATTCCTTCTAAGCTCCAAGATTAAATTTCCTTTTTTAGCCTTAGTGTCAATTATGAGTGTGAACAGCCCCATTCACTTCCAAAATCAACCCAAGTCCTGTTCACACTTAGTGTAAATAAAGGGAATGACAAATGGTATCAGTGTTATTCTGCAGCACCGAACTTCAAGAAGTCCAAACCTTGAAATCCTTTAGGAACTTAGAAAGTGGCTGACTAATCCTATAACCACAAAGGCAAGTTATCTCACTGCTATTCTTTTTTCAGTAACTGAATTAGAAACCAAGCTGAAAGGGCAGCCTGTCTGGACAAAAAAAAAAAGAAATAAAGAAAAAAAAGAAAAATAAAAAAAGAAAAAAAGGAGCACCATTTGCTTTTAAAAAGCTCTTGCTCGCCAGAGGTTTGATTAAATAAAAACAGCAGGGTTTTTTTCCTTCTCTAAGTGATTATGATTTAATTTTCTTAAGTAAGAGCACAAAAATACCACTGAACATGCAAAAATAAATCATGTCATTAGGCCATGAGGATCTGGCAAGCTGCACAACTCAGCTATAAAGTACAGAGCTGACCAACATGGGGTTTTTTCTCCTTTTTTTTTAAGAACAATCTGTCAGAAAATGCTGATTCCTTTAAATCAAACAAAATTTTTTTACACTTCTGAAAAGTTTAACAAAGTTATTCTAGGAAGGGTACATATATCCATAAAGGAGCTCCCTTCCAATCCCAGGTACCCTTCAGCCCCCTCTCCCTTGCTCCTAAGGGCTTTTCTTGCTGAAGGATTAACAATTAATTTATTCATTAATTAACAATTAATTTCTTCTGAATAAAGCAGAACAACTGAAGAGGTAAGAATACCTGAAGTCAGAGTGATTAATTAATACAATATTTCTCAGTATGCAACACAAATGTAACTGAAGTGGTAACCAATTAATTAACACTAATTCAGTACACGAATACAGCCTTTATTAATGAAGTGGAGTAAGAAGCATCATTAACATATCTGAAGACTTCACACACTCGAATCTGCAAGGCACAGTGAAGTCTTAAAACACACAGTTTCAGTTTCAAAGGCTGAAGACTACATCATCCATGGCAAGCAGCCATTATAGCTTTAAATAACTTGGGCCTATTTATCTTAAGAGTATTAAACTTTATTCAACAAACATTTTTGAGTCTTAGTCTCCCATTTTAGTTCCAGCTCCATGAGAGCTGCTGAAAGGGGCTTGTTTTCAGGAAGACCCCACATTGTCTACCCAAAAGTAAGTCTTATTACAAAACCTTGGTCCAATGCTGCTCTGCCTCCCCTGTTTCACTCAGGGAAAGGAGGAAACAGCTGCAACTTGAAGGTTAAAAAGACAGGAGAGAGAAAATGAAAAGCTTTCTGAGGAAAGACTGAATTACAGAGATTTCTAGAGCATTCTGGAAAAATGAATAGCTACATGTCCATGCAGTTGTCTTTAAAACCAGAGGCATGTGTTTAATATTTAAGAGGCAAGTATTTTTTGGCACAGTCCCCAAGTGAACCACCTCCACAAAATCTGTCTTGAATTAACCTGCACAATTTGCTAGGAAAGGTTTCCCCAGTTGTTCACTTGGGTATCCATTTACAACGATCCTGCGTGATGGCAGGACACAAAACAGGAATTAAAGGAAGGAATGAAACACTTCATTTCTGAATAATATTCCTTTCAGACTGTATCAGTCTGTATGTATTAAGCTGCTTTTCTCCCTCTTCCTGAAGGTGAAAGCTTTGATTATGAATCATAAAATGGTTTGGGTGGGAAGGGACCTTAAATCCCACCCACTGCCACCCCCTGCCATGGCAGGGACACCTCCCACTGTCCCAGGCTGCTCCAGCCCCAGTGTCCAGCCTGGCCTTGGGCACTGCCAGGGATGCAGGGGCAGCCACAGCTGCTCTGGGCACCCTGTGCCAGGGCCTGCCCACCCTCCCAGGGAAGGATTTCAGCCCAATATCTGATCTAAGACACCCCAAGGTTACACCCACACCAGTTACACTGGCAACGCCTCGATGCTCCTCGAGGTTTTAAAGTAACACAAGAAGAGGCTGCACAAGGTCAAATGCACCAGGTCCAGCAGTCAGAGATGAGGTACCTTTGCTCCTCTCACAATTCATCATTTCAGGCACTTGTCCAGATGAGACCCTGCCCACTGGAAAGTGTTCACAGAGGCCTGATGGAGGCTTCATCCTTCCACTTTTCCAGATGGCCCAGACTCCATCCCCCAAGAGGCAATCCAGAGCAGCTATAACAGACTCTCCGTGCAAAGAGTCTCCAAAAGGAGCCCTTTTTGGTACAGATGAGAAAAACCTGGACAAGTGCGTCTTTTTAAGCTACATTACCCTTTGCAAACATTTGCACTGACAGATGAGCTGGAAGAAGATTTCAGAAGCATTTCAAATAGATCTCGTTTCAGCAGCAGAGTTCTTTCTTTAAGGGAGATGCTGTGCCAAGAACACATCCAGCCCTGAAAACAGATCTCAAGGCACAACAAGGCTCAAACAGGTTTTTCTAAAGAATTCAATGTGGTCAGAGAGCATTTCTCCAGCACCACACCTTCAGCTACCAATTCCTCTGCCCTTTTTCCCAAAGCAGAAATGCATGTTGCAGCCTGACTTTAACCATGCAGCAGCAGTAGAACAAACCCAATAATCAAAGATCCAGGATGAAATTCTTTTAATTACTTAGCTCATCTGCAAAACTTTCAGTCAATGTCCTAGCAGATTA
The DNA here is from genome assembly GCF_026979565.1 of Vidua chalybeata. Lineage (NCBI taxonomy): Eukaryota > Metazoa > Chordata > Aves > Passeriformes > Viduidae > Vidua > Vidua chalybeata. The sequence continues at coordinate 5,954,758 of NC_071546.1, forward strand.
AATCTACAGTAGGCAAGGGGCCTTCCAAGATAGTCCAGGATGTTGAATTTACAAGTCTGAGTACTCTGATATGAAGTCGATTTCAGGTTACATTATTTCAGTCTCCATTAAGGGCTATGACCTAAGCAACAAACTACAGCAACTCATTCTACTTCCCACTCACTGCAGGTTTCATCTAAAAGCCTCATGTCACAGAAGGCCTGCTATATACAAAAATATAGCAAAAAATGAAAATTTGACAGCAAGTTGTGGCAGTAAGTGCTTTGCAATCAATGTCAGTTTGCACCAAAGTGAAAGCAGGCGGTGAGCAATGACCCTGTTAGCAATCGGGAGAGAGCAGGAATCTGTTCTCTTCCCCAGCAGAGAAAAGAGTCATGTCTCTGAAGAACCTTTTTCAATTTTAAATATTGCTAACAAATTTTAAAACCAAATGGGGTATATGCTTCTTTTGTTGTTGTTGTTATAAAGGGAATGTGGAAAGGTTTATAAAACCTACGTACACAGAACTCGCTGTGAATCACGTTGGTGGTTTGACACAGCCACAAATCCTATGAGGTTTGCAGTGAGGTTCAGAGTGTCTTCCTCATGCAAATGTTACAGAAGATTCAAGACTACTTAAACAATAAAAGAGAGAAACAAACTGCTCCTGGGATTATTTTTAAAAAGATTGTTTGACTACAAGGTGACAGAATGAACCATTTGTCCTTAATAAAGATGTCACAAGTTAAAAGTATTTGCTAGGAAGAACATACTAAATATGCTGGAAAGGTAATGCTTAAAAGAGAAATAAACAATTAGCAGAGCTTTAAAAAATCTTGGCAGATGGCTGAAGAGAAAAAAAAAAAAAAAGGAAATTCATTCAAGGAATGTCAGTGTTATGAATCAAGACAGGTGACATTTAAAACCAATGAATAAAACATCAGGAAAACCTGTCTCTTTTTATAAATCATACTTCACAGTGGAACTACATCTAAGTAATACACTTCAAGATCCTCCTCAATAAGCAGGAGATACCATGGGGGTACAATTCAGGTTTGAAAGTTAATAATTGTCTATCCTGGACTGCCTCCTGTTGTCAGAAAAACAGTCCTTTTATTCGAGTTTGTTTCCCTCCCTCTCACAAAAAGGAGCAAAAAAATTGTAGCCTTAATGCTCTCCCACAGAAAGAAATCTTTGTTTTAGATCCAGCACAGCAGAAACAAGTACCTCAAGGTTTCTTGCTTCCCAACCAGGAATCTGCCCTAGTTCCATACTGCCTAGACAGAGATATCCATCAGCCATCCCAGATCTGGCTTTATCTCTCAAACTGATAAATGCCCCAGCAAATAAGTTCACTTTATGTTCAAAGTAAAACTATTGGAAAAAGTCAGTGCCTGAGAAGTAATTTTTATTCCAGTCACCACTGGGAAAAAGGAGAGTTCATGATAGATGAAAGGAAGAAACACTTGGACAGAGAAATCCCTGAAGATTCACTCAAAGTGTTTGGTTTAGTCTTCAAAAAATGTTATTGAAAAATGCTCCACTTTAACCAAACTTTTTTATTCTTCTACACAAAACTATACGTATTCAGATGAATTTTTTGAACAATCCATCTTCATTCATCACACAAGGGTCAGAGAAACTTGCTCTCTTAGAAAATAAAGAATATAATCTAAGTTTCATAATAATTCAGTAGAAGTCACAAGATTATTTGATTTTCAATGATGTCATTTAAATGACCTACAAATATGCACACTTGAATACAGCTTTTTTTTTTGTTGTTTGTTTGTTTGTTTGCTGAGACTTTCTGGTGTCTCAGTAACCAACTCAAATTACTCACTTGAGTCATTTTTCTGGGAGAAAGGAGAAACAGAAAGATTAGTGCAGAGGCCTGCATCTGACACCTTTACCAAGCTGCTTAAAAGGCGGAAGTAAAAAGAAGATAAACCTAAGAGGATCACAGCAAAGTCAGGAAACACTATAAAATGATAAATTATAAAAAGTCACACACCAGCAGCTTTCCCATATAATGCAAGTATTCCTAGCAGCTGCCTTAACCCTGTATTCTCAGCATGCCTTCTTCCTACTGCTAGCAAAGACCCAAAGACCAATTCCAACAAAATAAGGGCCAATTATTCAGTCTACCATCATTTTCAAAGCTGGCAACTGCACAGAAAATACTCTCAAGTTTTTAATCGATTGAACTTTTAAAAGGACAAAAGGTAGTAAAGCTATAAAGCATCAATATTAGATTGCTAACAAATGCTATCCAAATGGATGTTCAGAGAAACCAAAGACGTTGAATGTTCCAGGTACTGGCAGACAACGAGCTGTTCACAAGACAAATGACACCTTCACAGACAGAATGCAATAAATTAGAGACTCTGGTCATTGTAAAGCAGCATGTGTTTACTGTTATTGATAAGCAATAAATCACCTGCCCTCCAACAGTTCCTCCCTATAAATCACTTCCAGTGAAAGAAACAGATGGTTCCAGTGTGCAGCCATTCTTGAGCAGAGCTGGGAGAGGGACTGAGCTGTGCTGAGCCATGGCCACGTTAACTGCAGCTGTGCCACGGGGTGCAGGGGAGCAGCAGGAGCTGCAAGTCCCTGCACCTGAGATTCCAGCTGGACCTTGGCCAGGTGGTGCCAGGCTGAGCAGCAGCTGGTGCTCCAGAGGGCATCCTCAGTGCACCTCCCTGGCCTGGACTCCAGCCCACTGCCATCCCTCGTGCCTGGACCACACCTGACACACACAAGCAGACTCTGATCTGCAGGCTGCTCTCTACCTGTAAAATACAGAATAGAAAGATATAAAAAATATACCATGGTCCTAGTGCTCTGGCAGCCTTGCTCTGAAAGAATTCAGCTTTCTATACACTTTTCAGCAACTCCAATTTCTTGCTATCATACCAATACCTACCCTGTCTAACTGGGAGGAAACAGATTCACGTTCATGTTTTCACTGCAAACAAACAGCCTCTTGTTCAGGCTAAACAAGCTGAAGACACCATTAGACCAACACACTTTCCTTTTCTGTTGGTAAAGATACCAGAAGTGGGTTTACTTATTTATTTATTTATTTATTTTAAAAATCTGTTTCCAATGTAACATTTTGAACTACTAAGTAAAAGCACAGAGATGAAGATGTGAATAATAACAGAATATCCCAGGTGAGACCAGCATAATGAATCACTGTCTCTAGTAAACAGAAAATTTTATTTTTCTTTACTACTTCAAGAAAAAATAATTATACCTTCACTCAGGGAAGAGGAAGGTTTGCTTTTATCTACGTTATTCTTGTCAAAAAAGAAAAATCTAAGCAGTAGCTGTTAAAAGCCCTGGCTAGAAGCTGCTTACAGACAGAGAAAATATCAGTTTCCTATCAAATAATTATAAATGGACATCCAGTTATTCAGCTATTTGAAGAAGACTGCAGTTGTGATACCAACTCCTGCAATTTAAGAGCTCCAAAAGATGGAAATATACTTTTAGAAACGGGACTTAATTAAATTTTAAGAGTTTCCTTGATTATTTGTTTCAACCACTTGTCAGACCACTGGCTTGGTGAGCCAACATCCAACTCCTGCAGCTTCCAGCTCCAAAGAGCCCTGGGCAGGACTCAGGGTAAGCAAACAGAACCAGAGGCCACAACAAGTGGTGTGCAGACAGTTCTGCAATGAAGATGTCTCATTTCAACACTGGTCTATTTTAAGGAGCACATTCCACAGAGAAGTCACACATGGACAGCAAATTGTGGCACTTTGGAAGCAGCAGGTCAAACAGCTGGGAAGAGGTCAATAGGTGGGGAAGAGCTGGGTGTGATCCCACAGCTCCTGAAGCTCCTTCTCTGCCCATCCCTGACAGGCAGGTTGTGGAGACCAGAACTGTTGCTTCTGTCTGGGGGCTCTGCCTGTGCAGCCCTGGAAGAAGTGGCAGCTGATGAGCTCTTGCATTCTTCCTCCCAATTAGAGGCAATTAACACCTCCTGCTCATCCTTCTTGATTTTGCCCTGGAAAAGTTTCCTAAGCCACAGCTCTATTGCTTGCAGGACAGCCCGCCCCAGCAGCAGAGAAACAGATGACACTGTGCCCTGAGAAGTGATGAAGGCTGCTTTGGAATGCAGGGAAATCACAGCAATCTTTCCTGTCCAAAGAAATCCTCATCAGCAGCCAGCGAGACACTGCTCAGAGGGAGCTCAAAGGATGAGCTAAGCCAGAGAATGGCACTCACAGCATGGACACACAGAGCTGAAACACAGGCTCACTCCCAGCACACTGCAGGGGGGTGGCACTGTGACCAAAGGCCATGACAACTGTCACCTTCCACAGAAATCTGACAAACAGGCCACATCTACTGCTTCCACTTCTGCACAGCCTGACATTCTCAAGGCTGTATGTTAGTTTTATTTTCCCAAGGAGAGAAGCTCTGCTCCAAAGTGTTTCTGCTTCAATGAGAGACCCTGTGAATGCAGATCCTCTCCATCAAGCCAAGGAGAGAGAAGGATGGACCCATATCAGGAATGTTGATAATTGCAGGAATGGGAAAGGTCTGACTCACCAAGACCTTGCAGATGCAAGCAAACCAGGGTTTTCTCAAAAGAAGCAGCACACTTAGGAAAGAGACATAAGCCTTGATTCTGGTTGTTATCTTCCTTCCCAGCAGGATGGAGATTGCCAGTGCAGGAAAACCAGGGGTGCCAGCAGGGGAATGGCACTGCCTCCCTTCAACAGCCCAGCTGCCTCCTGCTGCTCTGCCAGGGCACAGAGAGCAGCTACAGAGCCAGGGAAGTGCCTGCACCAATGCAGCTCTCGACAGGCAGCCTTGCACAGGCAAGGAGTGGCTGGCAGATCCACAGGTGCTGGAATCAAAGAAAACCTTGGAGCAAACAGCTCCACTTCCATGGAGACTTGATGGCCTGCAGTACTCTTGCCCTAATCTCTGTCAGAAAGTTCATGTCCTACTTGACTTCACATCCAAAACAAGCCCACAGGATAGCAAAAATTCACTGATAAATGAAAAAAAAAAAAAACAACCCAAAAACTTAGAATTACAGCAAAACCTAAATTCAACACTACAGGTATTAAAAAAGCCCCACAGCCCCATCATTGTGGCAAAATTTGAGACTGACCAGGGCCCAACTGCCCCTGATTTTTGCCTGTGGAACCACACTCATGACATAAAACTGAGAAGGTTTCAGTGTTGTTAAAGCTCCCATAAGCCAGGAGTGGCTGGCACCTGCTAATTTGCTAACAAAACAGGCTTTCAATAAAAGGATTACTGATGTAATACCAAACATTCATGACTGGCTGATCCACAAATATGTGCTGCAATCGGTTTGGCAACACTGAGGGCCTTTCAAGCAGGGCCAGAATAAAAACAAGTGATTCTACTTTAACCACAAGTGATATTAGAACACTGATGTGCTCAGAGCAGTTAAAAGGCTTTTAAAATAGGAATAAGTAAAGGATTTGTTGTGTCTAAGGGGCAGGAAACACTACACAACTAATTTTCCTATATGTTACAGTACTACTGAAAGGGTGAAGTGAAAAAATGTAGGACGTTGTCTAAACAAATCTTCTAGCATTATTAAGTCTGTGCAACAGCATGTGACTAATGTTCACTGGCAAAATTCAATGCAACTACAAAAATCCTGAGATCTGATTATGGCAATTAGGAATTATCCATACAATGCAGCCTGCCTATTATCAGCCTACCCCTGCAGCAATCTCTGCTAAGAGTTTTTTATGTTCTTCCTAAAAGCAAGAATTTTTGCCCATAATTAGTATTTTTCTCCCCATGTTAAATAAATCATAATGTTGTTGAAAATATTGTTTGCAGTCAAGCAGGGCTTAAAAGATCCTTGCTCAAACATGAGAGGGGATAAACATTAACAGCATCAAGCACTGACTAATCATTTAATAACAACTTCCACCTCAGAAATCCAAGGCTGGAAATACTTTTCTGGAAATGCTCTGGATTAGTGCCATCTCTGACCACAACCAGAACACAGCCAGAGCATCACATTTAGGAGGAATGGAGTTCATCACCTTTCAGAACAGGATCTCTGGGTTCTCAGCTCTGCAGTGGATGGGGTTGACTCAATCTAACCCTCATCTAATGTGACATTGTCATTGTGATATAAATAGTGTCTTATTTGCCTGATTCAGAACAACAATGTTAGTCAAGAAAAGGTCAAATGGTTTTGCCACAGGCAAAATAGAGCAAAAATCTTTTGTAATTTAATATTGCTTTTTTTTTTTTTTTTTTTTTTTTGGGAAAACAGGAGACTCCAGGTGCTAGTCACACAGGAAGGAAGGAGAGGAATACAGAAAAGAAGAGAAGGCATATTTATCTAGTCTGCAGTAGCAGAAAGCAATAATATTTCAATCATTTCTTAAGGCCCAGAGGAACAAAGATTTACCTGGCATCTCACTGATCTCATCTCTACTTGGAATGCTGCAAACTGTAGAAAAAGGCTGCTCAAACCTGCCTACTTTGGCAATGCAGAAGTTATAGCTGCAGGCAGGTCTAGGACAGGTGTACTGGATACAACTGATGAATGCCTTTTTCTTATTCCACAGTGCTTATTACATTGATGCTTTCAATTAATAAATCATTAATAAACATGACTTTTACCCACAGATAGTCATGAAATCAATCATTTTTTAGCCAAATGGGAAAAATACATGATTTTAAGTCTTTGACTACATTATACAATATGAGCTTGTACCAACCCTCAGATAAGGGCTATAGAAACACCCACATTATTTATTAAGGCTGCTTTCAAGCAATTTTCTCATCCTACAGGAAAAAAAAAGTAGCTCTGTTCCAAAATTTACATGCAAGGCAGGCTGGTACATTCATACACAACTGAAAAAGAGAATCACAGAGCTGGGAAGTGAAATTTCTACAAATTACTTCACAAAGGTGCCCCAAAGGCCGATTTATTGCTCACTTTTATTGCTTCCAGCACAGTGGGAATCTGTGAACATGGCAATACTGCAGTACTAATGGAAATCAGTAAACAGGTCACACATGTCACAAGAGTTGCTTTTCATCTTCTAAAAATATTTGTGGGTCCTGCTTGCTGGAAAGGCAGCAACCTTTGCTTGTGTTGTCTGTGCTGGCTGGGGGTACCCTGCACCTACAGCTCCCAGGGTGCCCAGGGGAGTGCATCCCACTCAGAGGAAATACACTGCTAAACTTGTTATCAACCAAATCAGAAAGTAAAATAATTACAGCAAATTTTCCCCTGGGCCATCCTCTGCAGACTACAAAAGACTCTGAAGATCTTCCGAAGCAGCCCATGTCTCCTGGGAAATGCCACTCATTAAAAACCAATTGTTTATCGTTCAATTAAGGTACAGCAGGAGGTGAATGAGATAAATGAAGTTTCTGACTCGACTGGAATCATGTGCTGGGCCCAGGCCCTGTGAGACACAGGCAGCTTGAGGGTTATTTTTGCACAAAACACGTTTATGCAGTGGCTTTATGCCTTGAGACCAAAGATAACAAAGATAACAAAGATAATAGTGCAAAGAACTACGAGGGAGGGAATGCAGGAGGTCCCCTCAGCAATTCTTTGCAGCCTGAACAAGAAAATAAGAAAAGCAGGAGCAAAGGCAACAAAATAACAGCAGTAAATCTATACAATCTATAGAAAAAGAATGGAAAGCTCCAGCTGCTATTCCAGCCTTGAAGGGAGGCATCTCCTCGAGCCGTGAACAGCAGAGGGAATTTGCTTTGCACACTTTGGGGGTGAATATCTCCAGCTACTGCCAGAGTGACAACCTGAGCCACGGGCAGCACGAGCAGGCACTGGAAGGGCACACAGAGCAAAAAGTGCTCGCAGTGAAAGATCACTGCAGGGAAATGAGGGAACAACGTTCAGCATCTTCTGCCTTTTTGAAATCAAACATGAAATTTTACATCCACACACACACACACACAAAAAATTATATCAAATTTATGAATAATAGGTCTTTCTTTGAACTTCTGAAAAGTTCCTGAAACTTTTGAGCATGTCAGCCTCGGGAAGGAAGAATGAAAACAAGGATTTGAAATGAGAAATGAAGATGAGCTTGATGTTTGTATAATAAAACAAAATCCAGAGCCAAAGCTTGAGAAAAACAAGGAAATTCAATAGTTCTAACACTGTTCTTTGTCACACACTAGACACTGAGGATTTGCATTTTCCAACTGCCATCTGGAATTATTTTTTTTAATTTTAAATGCATAATGGGGAAGTAAAGCAAGACAGCTTATACCTTCATGTCCTCAGGCTTTTTTGTTCCTTTGTTTGCTTTTAAACAAGGAACGTTTACAGATAATGACTGGCTATGATTACTGAGAAATACATAAAGAAAATGAGTTTTTCAAAATGCCCCATCCAAATGCATTAGCAATTAGAACCTCCTCAAGTTTCCATTAGTCTGTCAAAACAAGAAATAATCTCATGGCAGCTGACTAAAATTCTTAAAGATTGTCACATTGATTGAATTTCAAAGTATAGACTTACAAATTCGTAGTCTCCATCCTGTGGTACTTTCCAATCAGATGAATTTTTTGTCTGGCCAGAAACATTCTTCCCGAAGCTATTGATTTGATTCTCCTTCTCTTTCTGTTCAAAGTATTCAAGGAATGATGGTCTGGCTGGCTGCATTGTTTCATCCCTCCCTGGAAATATTAAAAATAAGAAAAAAACAGTTGTTTTGAAAAATACAGTTTCGGTTATACAGCCCTACATCATATCCAGAAGTAATTTAATTTTTTTAGCACACACTGAATCACACAGTACTGCTAAAGTATTTGCTAAAATACTATTTTTCAGCAGCTCTTCCATCATCAAACTGAGGGCACAGTGAGAAAGGTGGGGAAGGAAAGCTGAAAGCCCAGCACAGAAGTGATTACAGTGCTGGAGGCCTTGGCCTCTAGACCTGCAATCCATCCCTGCCAGCACACCCCAGGTGAACAACTTCCTTCATGCCCTGAAAGCCAGAACTGAACAGCTGCTGGCGAGACAGGCTGGGCTCTTCCATCCCAGCCAGGTTCCAGGCACTGCAAAAGAAGCAAGCTTCAAAAATAAACAGTGCTGTTTTACAAGCAGAAACTCACCTTTACATTCGTGAACAGAACAGGACAAAAATGAGGTTTTCCTTATTGTGCCACAAACACCTTATAAATACCACAACATTTGCCTTGGGTAGAAGTGGTCAACTTTTCTATATCTTTTGGGCAGAAAGGCTTATTTAGCTTTCAAACTTGTTTTTTTTTCTTTTTATAAATGGTCAGTAGGTGTTCAAGTTTACTGCCCTAGTTTTCTTTTTGTAAACTAGATCTTCTGAACCAACTTTCTTAGTAGAAGAAAGGCTTAGACTTAAGACTCAAACAAGCCAGATACACACATTAACCATTCAATTCTAGGCTGTAATTAAGAAACTTGGGGTAATAAGAAATGGGAGGGCAGCTTCATTGGTAGGGTGATGACAGCACAATAAGGAAGTAAGTGATGAAATGTCAGAGTGTGAAAATGCTAATTCCCAACACAGACAGCAAAAAAAAAAAAAAAAAAAAAAAAAAAAAAAAAAAAAAAGCCAAAACAGGAAGAAAACATGAAATTTAACCTCACAGCAAGTCAAAGTTATAAGGCTTCCAGCATATCTCCAAGGGAAGATTTCTTCAGTATGCAACCAGTCCAGCACCAGATGCTGCCCAGGCTCTGCACACTTAAACTGGGCTGTCCTGAGTTTCAGCACAGCTAATTCCTTAAGAGCCTCAGTCCAAACTAAGAGGCAGGCTTGCACAGCAAACGTGCTTTAACAGGGCTGCAACACGGGACCATGAGAGCTGCAGGCACAGCTAAAGGCTGCTCACAGCTCAATGCCACTGCACTGCTCCTGCTGATGAAATCACCAAAACCTGTGAGCAGCATGGCAGCAAGCACTGTAACCCACTAAATGGTTTTGTTCTGTAACACAAGGTTCTCTAGAATAAGTTACTCATACTTGAAACATATGTTTTAGGTGATGCAGAAACCACAATGTTCAGAAAGCAGGACCAGAACTGGAGTTAACAGAAAATGGCATCAGAACAGCCTAAGTCTGGACTGCAGAAATAAGTTCAGTGCTGAATGCCATACGTTTGAAAGAAATATAAACTGCCAGGCAGCCAACCAATCAAGAATTTAGAGCTTCAAAAAAGCACACAGGGGATGTCCTGTGATGGGTTGGCAAGGTCTGTGCAATGCAGAGACTCTCCCACAAGAATCTGTACAGAAGGCAGGCTGTCACAAAACAGTCCTCTCTAAGGACATTCAGCAGCGCTTCCCTCTTGAAAAAATATTAGCTGCTCTGGAAACTCATTAAGATTTAATCACAGAATATTATTCTTGCATATGAAATTGCCACCCAGTAATCCAGAACTTCCCTGGCAGACTCTGTCTGAACCTCAGAAAAGTGGATGAAGTCCTTGGTCAGCTACAAGATACTCTAGGAAATCATTTGTTTATAGACGTGTTAAATACGGAACAAATTTCTACAAAGTATGAGAAATCTTGGCAGGATGTTTGGGTTGTGATACCGAGATAAGTGTGGTTCTGCACATCCCTAAATGTCATGATGCATTTTGAAAAAGCCCTGCATCATTCTGTCTCTCCAGGGCCAGCTAAAAGCTCAAGCATGAAGTGCTGATACGTTTGCAGCACTGGAGCAAAGACAAATTATTATACTCCTGGCAGTAGTTCCTCTTTTTTAAAAAACAAAACTAAAAAACTCATCATACATAATTAGATCAAGAAAGACACCTTCAGACCAGCAGCGTGAAGGTCAGGTAGTGAACACGTCTGCAAAGTGGAGAACAGCTTTGCTGTTGGGAATAATTACTGAAATACAATCACAATCCAATTACTGCTGGGTGATAAAACATTTATTTAGAACGAAGTAAACACACCCCTTGTACTCTGCTGCAGCTCAGCCTGCTTGAAGCAGGAGGTAAGTTATTGTGGACAATCATGGCAATGTTTAACACCAACTAATTTTGTAGAAAGAGAGGAATTCATAACTAGCCAGGCTAATCTATACACAGCTCACTGACAGCCAGCCTGGGTCTCAATAATTCAGACTTCCTAGGGGGAAAAAAGGAGAAAATCTAAATCATGTTTGTATTCTGTTTTGAAGATTACTGTTTGCTGCAGAGGAGACTGTGAAAGCAAATGCTTCACTCCACTGACATTGGCTTATTCAGTTCTTGTCTATTTACTTTCTAAAAAACTGTTCACTCAAAACAGAGCTTATTTCAGGGTGCCATGATTAAAATAATCATGCTCATTTCCTCACATCTTGTGTTTTACCAAGAACTGCAGTATTTGCACTTGGCAGAAGGGATGTGCACAGTCCCACCTCTCCAGTGTGCCCAGGTCCCACTGGATGCCATCCCTTCCCTCCAGCATGTCAACTGCACCAGGGCTGTTGGTGACAAAAGGAAGAACAGGGAAAATTATGTGCCTATAGAAAATTTTCTTGCTGCCCTTGATGTCCCTGCCATATCTAATTCTATCAGGGTTTTAGCTTTTCTAACCTGATCTCTCGCTGCTCGGACAATCTCTCTGTATTTCTCCCAGGCTACCTGTCCTTGCTTCCACTCTCTGTAGGCTTCCTTTTTGTGGCTGAGTTTGTCCAGGAGATCCCTGTTCATCCATGTAGGCCTCATGGCATTTTTGCCTGCCTTCCCCATTTTGAGGATACATTGCTCCTGAGCTTGGAGGAAGTTAGCTTTGGCTATGAGCCAGCTTTTGGGGCCACTTTTCCCTCCACAGCTTTATTCCATGATACTCTACCAAGATTCCATGATACTCTACCAAGAGGCCAAAATCTGCTCTCCTGAAGCGCAGGGCAATGAACTTTCAGTGTGATCTCCTCTCTGTCCCAGTGAGAGGATGGGGGGAAATGAACTGCTGCAAAGGGTAACTTGGCTGGGCTGAACAAAAGGAAGGAAGTTTCACAGCAGGGATGGCTGTGCAACAGAATGGGACTGGAGTGACTTTGCAAGGCCTCCAGCAACCAGATCTGACTTTGCACTTGTCCCATTCCAGGGACAAGTGCACACAGGGAATCAGCCAGATGAGCACCAGAGCTCCCTGCCCACCCAAGTGCTTTTGTGGCACATGCTCTTCACACCCACCATCAGACACCTCTCACCCTGCAGCCACCTTAGGCCTTGCAAATACAAGCAACATTTAGTCACCAATTTAAGTACATTTAGTCATCAATTTTAGTACATTTAGTCATCAATTTTAGTACATTTCCATACATCAACATATAACACTGCATCTTAGTGCTGCTTTGTTTTTTAACTGATATAAAGCAGAGATTGCTAACTGACAAAAAAATGGGGGGAAAAGAGATGGTAATATAAAAGGAGAAATAGCTGTGATGCAGATCTAAGATATCTGAAATTTTAGTTGCTGCTATGATCTCTGTAGGGGTGTGGATGCAGCAAGATGGACAGAAACATTCCCAGAGACAGAAAGACATTACAGCAAATCAATTATCATCCCGGCACAACTGAACTTCTTTTTGTCAATCTTAGCACTTAACAGCAGTGTCATCTTTCCAAAGATGACCTGCTATTAATTCAACACAAGAGTCACACCACTATATCTTTAAAATTTTGGTAACAGGCAGCCAAAGACAAAAATCGATCACAGCTATTTGCAGAAGCAGATGCTGCTGAAAGATGACACCGCACCGAACGCGTCCGTGCCAAAAAGCATTTAACTTCCTAATTTTATAGGGTTAGGCTAAAATATGAACATTTGACAGAAAGTGAGATCACAACTGTGGTACAGAAGAGCCTTTTATGAGAAGGTCACCCCGTGGTGACAAGAAAGGCTTCACTGGTGCATCTATTTTGGAATCTAAAGAGTTGCTTATGAGGATGAGCCATGAGAGCTCCCTGGAGCCATTAAAGGTCTATCATTTAGATATGCAGTCATCTTTTAGGAGCTGTATTAATTACACAAATGGAACACCACAGCTCTGCTGGGGCTGGTCCAACTGACTGCAGAATTGCAGGTTCAGAATGGCTGTGCAGAGCAGGGAGGGCTGCTCAGAGCTCAGCCTGCATTCTATGAAGAGAAGAAGCCCTCCATACAAAACTCACAACTGTTTGCTGGTTTTAAAGTCATGCTTAAAAAGTATAAAAACATCAGTACCATTGTGTCAGAGAACAGAAAAAGGTGTGAAACTAGTGGGTCCAAAGGTAGAGAATGCTCTAAGTTGTGCACAAGAAATATCCCTGTAAATTTCTGTGTTGTCCTTCAGCACTGGAAAGCAATGTCCAACTGCACATGGCAGTGTGCAGGCTGGGACAGTCCCTCTCCAAGCACAAACAGCCCAAAGACAACTGAGAGGTACAGGCAGGGCTCTGCAAGAAGCCAGCACTTGGATCCTCTCCTCTGCCAGGCTACAGCAAGGGCCACTTGTAAGGAAAAAACTGAACAACAGTCCACTCCTTTCCAAAAACTGTCACCTGTCTGAGTAGCTGAGGGAATGGAACAGGTCAGTCTTAGGGGCTGACTGCAGCATACAAAACACCTCACATGAAGCAAAAGATGACAAAGCAGGTGTGGAGAGCCTCCAAGTCATTTGCATTTCCATATGATGCTGCAGAGAAAGCAGAATGATAAAGAAGAAACAGCCCAGTCAGTCAAACCAGCAAGAGATTTACTTTTCATACCCATCAGTAAAGAATATCCATGACACCTGATCACTTGCTATCATCTCGCCCCAGAAATCAAGACTCATTTCGTTGATTTTGCCAAATTAGCTCTCACAATTGAACATTTTCAGAAGCTTACAAGCTTCAAAAGATGCTTTCAAAAAGAAAGGGAGATTTACAGAGACCTTCTGTCTATGTGAACAAGCTTGCTGAAATGAAAATTTCTCCTTTTCTCTGAAATTAATCTTCTCTACTCAAACTTGACATCAGAAGAATCCTTGTTTTATTATTCTTTCCTCTTGAAAGGGATTGCTAAGGTCTACCTGGGGTGAATATTCTGGAGTTACAAGGCTTGTCATGAGAGGGAGAGCAAGATAACCTCAGGAACACATTTTGTGTGCACTTTACTCAAGGCAGTTTACACAGTTAATAATCAAATACCTGTTCTTGAAGTCACAATGATCAGATTTCCTCCCTATACCACAAAAATTGGAGCTGGAGTTATGGCTGGGCATAGTCAGGAGAGAATGCTACAAATTAATTTACAATGAAGCTGACATAAATCAGCAACAATGATCAATTACTACATTAGTGATTTCCAACTAAAACATGATCCTTGGTATATGTATGTGCATTTGACAAAAATTCAGAGGCTGCAACCTCTACTAAGCCTTAGTCCTTACTAGTCTCAGTAAGCTGCTACTTTATATTCAATTATGTAACTTTAAGACTGAAAATACTTACTTAGGATGCACAAAAAAGTGCCTGATGGCCATGTGTAAGCAACACTTTATTAATATTAAATTTCAAATGGAACTGCAGTTTTCTTTGCTTTGGGCTATTTTTTTAGAGATCACAGATGAACTTCAGCAGCTGGACAGCATAATTTGTACAGTCTGAAGAGGACTGAGTCATTTTAAGCATCAGAGCAGAGAGATGTCAAATTACTGAACCTTAGCAAAAATTGCTTCATCGTTAATAAGTTCATCCCATGGCAAGAGGAGCTGAAATTTCCTTGCATTAAAAGCAGAACATGTGACACTTTTTATCTCTTTATGAGGACAAGTCTCCCCATAATTATGGCCTAACTCAAATTAAATCAAACCAAAACACTCCCAACAGGTTCTGCTATTAATAAGAAACTCCTAAATGGACATAAAAATCAACCTAAATCTCTTAATGAATAAGGTGTGAAAGACTTCTAAGGAGAAGAGCACCAACACTTACCCAAAGCTGTAACATCTATAGTGAGAACCCTTCCAAAAATAGGGGAGGAAATCCTCACAGTAATTTAAGGTGCTTAAGGTCAGGTTACCTCCTTTTATATCTCCTCTGCTTTAAATCTCAGACATGATTATAAATATAGAGCAGCTTTCTTCCTCCATCACAGATTTTCAGTGGCCACCTCACGTCTTTCACCTCATTAGCTTGAATTGCTAATTTGGTCCAGCAGCCACGGCACGTGACAGGCAGCGAGATGTGAAGGTGCATCCAGAAAGAAGTGAACATTTCCTATTCTGCATCCTCTGGGCTCAGCTCCTCATAAATCTTAGTGAGAAACAACCTCATCAGCAGGGATGTAGTCTTCACATCCAGCACCTGTGGGTAACAGCTCAGGCTCCCCAGATGGCACAGAACCAAGTAAGCACTTCCTAACTCCCTTTCTATTCATAAGCCAGAAACTCATTTGCTTATCTAGAGAGAACAGAAAACAACATTGCAATGAACAATTTTTCCCACTGAAGCTTGAAAATCTGCTGGTAGAAACAAATTTGGTTTTGAACTTCTGCAATGAAGGAATTTAAGAGTTGACACTTTTCCTTATTCTTATGCTTAGGAGTAAGGCTTTCTCCAGGATTTATTTTGATCCAGCAGGGAGTGAGTTTATTCTTAGAAGAGACAGGTAGGCTCCAGTTTGCCTGGATGTGCAAATGCACAAATGTGCATGGGACAGAGATGTACTTGCTAAGTAATTTACTACTATTCTGTCTCTTGGCTGAGTCTCCTGAAGCACACTGCTTCCTGCACAGTGCTCAGGGCCCTGTTAATCACATCTCCCATCTTCTCCAAGAAAAATGCTTCTGTCCAGAAAAAAAAAAAAATCCCTACTTTCTATCCCCCACCCTACTAGATACAGGAGTATTCAATAATAAACTGTTAAAACCAGCAAAAATAGCTCTGTTGAACACATACATCCTTTCTCCAATTTTAGTATCTGTGACAAGATAAACAGATAATTAACTTTGTCTTAGCAATGAAGCTTTGTCAAATGTGCAGGACAACCAAAGGTAGACAAGCATCCCCTCGGATCCTGGGTTAACTTCCCTTCATTCTCCAGCCTGCACAGAGCCAGTATTTCAATTGCTAGGGCCAGTGTTTAAAAAGAAAAACAAAACACACAACAAAAACATCACAACAAAATGACAGCACACACAACACCTCCCATCCCTCAGAAATGCTGTCTGCATGTTCATGCAGCTTAATACTCTTAAGCAAATTTTGCTGGCCACTGCTTATGTCAAGCTTGCCAGCAAGGCTGCTATTAAAAGTCAGAAGGTAACAGGAACATTTCTCTGTGCAGATTTGTATTCTCCACACCCCAAGAGTGGCAGTAGGATGATTCTTACAGTTCGAGAACAATTTAATCAATGTAGGAGTTTGTATAAGCAGCATGTTATTTAAATGCATTATAATGCTGGGAGTGTTTTATGGTTCAATTATGACTAAATGGATCAATTTGCTTTAAACACAGAACTGCACCACTGGACATTAATAACACTAAGTAGTGGGAAGCTGCTGCAAAGAGGTATTGCTGTCCACGGAGAAAACCAGAGGCAAACTAAGAACCTTTGGCCAGTATCTTTGACGCACACATGATGTAAATCCTGACAAGTCGTGGAGTTATTCTCCATGGTAGCTGCACGAGCAATTTGGATAACGTGCCACTGCACTTTTCTGCACAACTAATGACATTATCATCTATGGCTACCTCAGCTATACACCAGTAATACTTTAGTCAATTACAATATTAATGCAATCACATAATCCTTCTGCCACCCATTCTCATTCTGCTGCTCACATTGCAGGTTTTACAGTCATTGCTTTATGTGAAAAATCTCAGGTTAATTCATGGGGAAAAAACGTTTCCTGAGTCTTGGCAGAAACATTTCCCTGGCTTAGGTTTAAGTGTCACCCACTGGATGTCTCACACAGCCACCACGATGACAAGTTTGCTCTGAATCATTTGTCAAATAGGAAATTGCCAAGTTTGCATCTTAGCTCATTTAATTTGCTAATGAAGCCCAATTCCCCCTCAAAAGGGGAAATACTTTTTTTAAATGACACAACCATGCTTAGCAGTGTGGGCATGGTAAAAGCAAAACAAAACCCAAGCCACCTCAAACTGTGTAAGAATGAAGCCTGGATTTTTTTTTTTTTTTTTTTTTCTGAGCATTTACAAACTCTAAAGAATTTTTACCAGCACATTACATTATCAAGGTAGAGACAACAGTGTTATTAAAGCTTCTGGTCTACCTCTGCAGCAGATACTGTACTGAATGTGTGCCACATGAACAAAACCCCCACACCACAACAAACCCTGTCTCCAGATTCCTCATTCATCTCAACCCAAACACCAGACAGCCCAACTCACACTAC